>NW_003526940.1:1550603-1700433 GCF_000181795.1 Trichinella spiralis
CACCACCACCACCACCGCTACCGCCACCTCCTCCTCTTCCTTCAATTCTTCCAATTCCTACACCAAGTCCTCCAACTGCGGTTCTGATGGAAAATCCACCACTAGGTGTCTGTGAATGCTGCGCGTTTACAGAACAAAAGTTGCTCACGTTCGCCGGTACTTCTTGACACCCGTTCGGTTTAGGACTGATTTTCATTACTCCGCATGATGGCGTCTGCAAAATATATACATATATATATATATACAACATTTAGAAATTCAACTTCGGTTTAAAAAAAATTTCTCCAATAAATATGTCTTTCACAACGAAGCATATGTTAAAAATACCCATCTGGAAAAGAAATCAGCAAAAAATCTGCGCCGCTTCTTTTTGGGATTTTTACAAATGCACAATTGTCTCTGTCCATCTGTCTACCCGCAACCAAGCAACAGAACAAATGCTTCGTTTATTACAAACAGCCTTTGCATCATCTACATGTGGACATGTAGGACTGACTGATTGATTTTGCAAGACAAGACAATAAAATTCGGCAGACGAGAAATTACACTAACGATTATATATATGTGTGAAGAACATTATTTGAGAATTCTGGCAATATTATAATACCCAGTTGACACAACTGTTGAAATGCATCTCGAATTAAGAGAGGTGGAAAAAAATTTTATTTTTTTTTAAACTAATAATTTTTAAAAAATCTCGATACAAACAACGCAAAGATTCCACCTGACCGATGTGCATAGCAAGCAACTAACCAAAATTTGTTTCCACAACACACAGCTCAGCTCTTTTCAAAAGTATATAAATTTTCAAATTTCCCACACACACACACACACATGAAACAGCAGAGAAAACAAAAATCCTCTTAACATTATTCACTACATATGTCACAAATAAATCTCAATTTCACGCCAAAATCAATTGGCATAAATTTTTAAAACGTTTCGAAAACAATTTTACAATCCAACCTCAACCCATCCACATAATAATCTCGCTTGTTTTTCTTTCTTTTTTTGATTATGTGCAATTTTTATTGTCAACTAATTTTAAATTGAACAAATGTGCTTCTTCTTATTTTATGCGTTGCTTGAAGCGGCAGCTGTTGAATAAAAATGGAATACAGATATAGCTTGGCGTTGAATTCATTTATCAAAAACGACAATCAGCAAATTTCAAGTGCAACATTCATCATTTGCCAAGAATTTTAAGATGAGACATTTCTTCAAGTATTGAGATACAATTCAACAATCAAATACCTTCCAGAAATTATAAATTCAATTCTCAAAACAGCAAAAAAAAATAATTTCAAATCACTTTCAAAAATTCAACCACTTATTGATTAATTTATACGCCAAACAATTGCCATCCAATCAAATACAATTGTTTTTAAAAATAACAACGTACACAATTTTTTGTTCAACATTTCAAATGCCCATTCTGGTAATTAAAGTGCAACAATTTGAAAATTAAAAGAAGTATGAATGGGTCAATATTTCAACTTTTCCCACAAACAAATTCTCAATGAATAATAAATGTCAAGTGAAACATTTCACTTCATTCTACTACTTAACTACTACTGCTGCTGATCATAATTGTTAGTTAGCATTATTATTCTTTTTTTTTCGGAAAATTAAATTTCTTCAAATATTCAATTTAAGCAACACATAAATATACCCAGAATTATTGGAATTACGAGCTTGTTGAAAATATGTACTTCAAATACATTCAAAAACAATATTAAAGTATTGTTTTAAAGCAGCAGCAAGTACAATATTTAAATTGACACTAAAACATGCAACAATAAACCGTTTCAATTATTAATCATATTTGTTATCTGTGGAAGAAGAATTGCAAGAAATATTTCAGAAAACGCCAATCTAGGCGTGTCCGCATTTTCCTGATCAGCGCGCGCCTGTTCCAGTTTAGTGTTCAATAGAAACGCGTTATAAATAAATAAATAAATATATATATATTGATAATAACCACGATTTCTGGTCTTCAAAATTAAAAGCAATTTGTCAGAAAATTAAAAAAAATCCATTATTCTTCTCAATTGAAAATAATATTAATAAAAATTATCATTCAAAATGGGTAAGCAACAAAACAACGACAACAACAAAATTACATTACACAAACCAACTTCGATCAGCTCTAATGAGGCGTTGAAAAGATAAGTGGAAATGGCCAAGATCGACAAACTGAATGCATAAAAAGAAGTTCCTCCACGTAGACACAAGCGGCGAGCCCGTTGATGTACCAAAACCGGTTCAAACTTAATGCCATTCTTCTCACAACAATAACAACAACGGTCGTTGTTATCTCTTCAACACTGTTTGCACAAGAACAAAAAAAAACCAAAACAATCATTAAATATTTTGTACTTAATTTTTTTTTATATTCTTTACAGTACATATATATATTATGAATGAACAATTGCTTCTTTTTTTAAAAAAAATTCCTCAAGTCATATCATTAGCACCACAATGCTCATTTCGTAACAATACACTTCAATTTTCACTTTCCAACTGTTGAAAACCAAAAATTAAACAAACTGTCGGTTCAAAATTACACAACATTCTCAAAAACAGCAATACATATGGTCAAAATTAATAATAGTAGAAAAAACAGCTGATCATGCATCGTACATATGTACGGTATAATGCTTACGAAATATGAGAAAAAGTTGTATTTTCACGCATTTTAACAATTAATCAAATCTGCTAATCGGAGTTGCAATGTTGAAAAGAGTCACACACACACACACAAACACACTGCACTTTCTCTCATTATTCATCCAAATGCAACAATTCTGAAGTTGAACATATTTCGCCTTCCGGCCTCAAACCAGGCATCAAAATAATACATGCATTTAAAAAATATAATTTACAAAAAAAAATAAAAAGCCTCATTTTAAAACTGAGTGAATCACAATCAATCACAGGGCTGACCGATTGTTTTCCCATAACAACAGTTCAAGATGCAAATGCACATGCAACAAGTGATTTGCTTTTCTTAAAATGATGAAAATCAAGAAAATGTCAACATTTTTCACAACAAACTGCAGAAGAAAACAAATTTTAACAATAATGACATTAATAAGTACCCAAAAAATATCAGCAACCCTTTTTTTATCAAAATAATAACCTACAATGTGTGGTATTATTTTTAAATATTAAACAGATATCAGATAAACTGGATAAATTGAAGAAAAATGTGACGAAAATGAAATTTCTGTATAAAAAAAGTTCGACACCAACGGCTCGACAGCTGCTCATTTACGTTTCCCATTCCTTGTGAGAAAGCTGAAAGGTGCAAATGAATGCAAATGTCGCCAATTTGTACATTTTCACAAATACACACACACACACGCACACACACACACACACACACACACACACACAATTGCAATGAAATATCTTGCATCTTTTGGTTTAACCAAAAAATATAAAGTTGCATTTGCACGATGAATAAAAAAGTGAACTAGTTGATATCGCAACAATTTTTCTGCACATTTTTCCCATCCAAAAATGCCATGCAACATTTGCAAACTTTTCTTATAGAACATTTTCTAGCCAAATCACACAAAACGTTGAAGAAAATTTGTATCCATAATACTTATATTCAATAAACAAATTCAAAATCCAACACAAAAAAAGGAGAAAATTAATATGAACCAAATAAATAAATTTCTTTTGAAAGTTAAATTACATTCTTGCTTGACCCCAAATTACATTCGTCACTAAGAGCATAGAATATTACAAAAAACATCCCATTTGTATACATGATCCTAAAATAACACATGACAAGGATAAATGAAAAATGAACTTACATTAATAAGAATATGACCGAAACAAAAGTGATATTTGTAATTTGATGATGACCTATTTATTTCATGGGAAAAGTGATCAAATCAAAATATTTCTCGGATCAAATGTTGCTTCTTGAAATGCATGAATAAAAATATATTTCTATGGTGCCAAACGGTGGCAGTGGTGGTGGTGGTAAGCAAGCAACGCGAAATTTGTCGCAATTCAAAACTTCCTAAGAGTGTTCAAAGGCCAATAAAATCAAAATCAAAAAGTCAATAATAATAAAATGAAAAGCATATACGCCAAAAAGCGTAGTGATCAAGCGAACTTAGGAAAAAGAGTCCAACTGCCAACCACTAGAAGACAGCTGTTTTATTCAACTGGATCGCGTAAATTTGAGGTACCAAACGCAGCTTGGAGAGAAGCATAAAAAAATTTTTCCCCAACAGCTATAATATACGCAGATGCTGCTGTTGCTGCTGCTGATGATGATGATAATCCTGATAAACGATCGAACGAAAACTTCACTGCAACAATCGCCTGTATATGCTCGTTGAAATAACAATTGAAATGGAAAATTTGTGCAAATGGGCATTTTCTCTTTTGCAAATTACAAAATAAACACGCAAAACACTGCTACACCGTAGAGAAGAACATTCAAAGAAATAAACTTTCTTTTTTTTGACATCAACAACCTGTGACATGCATCTATTATGCATACAATTGAAAAGCTGAGCAAAATCAATTTTATCAACTGTTCTAAAAATAAACCAAACACCAACAGAAATCTAATACAAACTTTAATAATAAGGGAAAAAAAGGAATCACTGATACTTGTTCTAATTATTATCAATTTGTTTGAACAAATCAAAATTAATTAACATCACATTCAATATTAAAAAACAAACAAACAAAGTAACTGAATGAACAGATTGCACAATAAGACATATTATTAGAATCAATTTTAAATTGCAAAGTCTTAATTAATTGCATTATTGTCTGATAGCAACAATAATGAATAAAAAGTAACTTACTGATTATCATCAATGTTCCACTGACCATAGCGAATGTTTTTGGATGAACTAAAGCAACAAATCAATTAATTTACATAACACATATTATAAATGATACTTAAAAATAATAAATGAGCTTCAAAAAAAAAGTATTTAAAAGTTGCTCGACGAAAAGTAACCAAAATCTACAACAAATCATATCCAAACATAAAATAAGGACAATTGGATTTACGATATTTATTGATCTACAAGTTCACACAGTAATTCATTGTTTTGTAACCCAACCGATGCATGGCAGCGTGAACAGGTAGAAATATGAGCAAATATTTGCATTTTAATAATTGAAAATTGTTTCTAAACGACAATCAAACCGACTATTAAACTTTTCAAATTAAGCTACACTTGAAACTCTATAAACAATTCGCTTTTGTTATCATGACAATTTTAAAACAACTGAAAACAGTCACGCATATACAAATAATTACAGTTTTCTGTAAGGATTGAACTGTATGCTTAACACAGTGAAATTTGTGTACATTTTACAATGATGATGGCAGGCAGTTTTCAAATGTTGAAATGACGATTACAAAACATCATCACTTAATAATAACATATAAATTGTCTACAATATACAAATATAAATAAATTAACAAAACTTGTTTACAATTAGCAAATGATCACATAAAGTATTTTCAAAATTACTCTGCAACATGAAGATTAACAGAACTCTCCTAATTAAAAGCAGGCCATAAAACAAACATCTATCATACAGACCCTGCAGTTCACCTACTAAAACTTTCCATGACAGCAGTATTTTCAATTTTTTAAGAATTCAAAAATACTGTCAAATTATCAAATAAAACCCAAAAACTATGCTTATTACTGATACAACATTTGATCAAATAAAACCAATACAAAATCAAACGAAAGATAAATAGTAAGTTTAGGAAAAATAATTAACTTATGATATTCTTTTCATTACGAATAACGAATACTCTAATTTTAAATTTAAATTTACATGTAATACTGAAGAGTACTACTGATATGGGGGTAGACAAAAGATTCGATAAAATAACATACTTTACTTCAATTGAATTGCGTATATTGATTCCAATGATTATAGTGATAGCAATTAGCGACCTGTGCAACAAAGTAATCAATTCATAACTGGCGGACTCATACTGTATTCTGTTACTGTATAAAATGTTACGTCCCAAATTTATGAAATGTTTTTCATAGTTACGATATCTTATTTCAAAATGTAAATGTTTTAAAACTTGGCCATTATTTATGCTGAACAAATTTCTTTTTGATACATTAAAAAAATTTTGTTAGAAATCAAGGAGAATTTCAATAAAAGACAGTGTTTCTTACGCGTCTTTTATTGGTTTGAGATTTTCATTGGTTTTAATCGTTTATTGGCTTAAATACGTTTCAGCATGATTCGATCCCATGCTAAGGATTTTTATTGGCATCCAAATGTCGGAATTGCATTAGCTCATAATTTTTAGTATTTCATTAGCTACTAATTGTTAATTGCAAATGACTGTAATATCAGAGGTTCCATTGATCAAAATGTTTCTATTACAGTTTGCATTATTTTCACATGTAGCTTTTAATAATTTGAAATTTTCATTAAAATTAATTATTTTACATTATTTTACGAACTTTTTTTTCATGAGAATATTCAATTTTAATTTTTTTGAAAACTTAACAGCAGCTTATGTTACCAGCTACAATATTTTAAACTGTTAATAAATATTTTACTTTTTTTGAGAAATCTTATCTAAATACCATTCAATCTAATCTTCTAAACTCCCCTTGGTACAAATAATATCGTTACAAAGCAACGCTGACCTAATGTAATTTGAAGCTGATATTTCTTGCAAATTCTGAACAATGGAACAACTGTCAATCGGTTAAAAGGTCAGTGTCCGTGTCATATAGATGCCACAGCTATAATTGTCAGCTGTGATCCCCACATCATGATGAGCTGGCAATAACGCGTCGACTGGCGCCAACACCAGACGCATGGATGGACAACTGCCAAAACTGATGGTAATCAATTGGGCTGATCCGGTAGGTCTGATTCATCATACTCAAAATGGATCAAATCCCCAGCTATAAATATGAGCAGAAATTCTGCAAATCTGAGAACGCTCGAACTATTACTCTCCGTCAATTGCAAAATAAATTTAAACATTCTGCTTTGTTGATCGATACCCGCTCGAATAATATATATGGTTGAAAAAAAATCAATACAGCCCACTTACAAAGTTAGATTTTCAAGTTCAACATAACTATTTTCCAACATACTATATTTTGTTGAGCATAACAGTACAGGGCTGATTGTAATAAACAGGGTTGGCTCTTCTTTGGTTGGTTAAACTTTGAATTCAACTGTAATGCATATATTGAGATTGCAAAGCGTGTTGACGATGAATATTCTGCAGTAAACTGATATTCAAACATTGAAAAGTAAACTCTGTATAACTAAGATTTATTATAAATTAACTCCAAGCTATTAATTCTCTGTTGACATTGGCCACTCATCGCTTTAACGGAATAACTGCAACCTTAGACAAACTGATATTTGTTTTTTATTTCTTTGTATTAATATCATATTTAGCTCCAGAACTGCACGTGATAAATTATCTCAACTTTTTAATAACTAAAAAGTTGCAGGTTTTTAACTACAGCAGATGATATAGCTGTTCTTTTGTTTACCAATTGAACATTTGTACATTTACAATTGTTGTCTTTCCCAACAACTGAATGCAAAACAAAATAATATTACCTTTGAAAATTTAAAACAGTTTTTTTACGTTTTTCAGTCAAATCAAAATTTATGTAGAATACTTCAATGAAATTTTTGCTTAGAAAAAGCGAAACTTCATACTTTTTGCTTAATATCGTCATTTTCAGAAAAACCTGAGTAAATTATCATCACAAAGTTCACAAAAAAATTTCCATTTTAATAACTGAAAATAAAAATTTGATGAGAAATTTACGTCTTGTTGTAAAGCATCTTACAGTCACCAGGTGACATTTCTCAAATTATAAAAAGAATTATGAAAAAGTGTAATATTATACAGAACATGTTTTAAGATATTGGAAATTTAGAAAATTTTTTCAAATCTTGCTCTGCACTTGTGATGAAACTGTCACTTCATATCTCAAATGTCACCTGCTTTCTTGCCTTTTCTAATTGCATAGTCCAAAGTAGTCAGCTCATTCCTGAAATTTCATCAAAATAATCATATCCCTTTACTTTTGTGGAATGCACAACTATGATGCATCTGATGCAAAAATAAAAAAAAAGAAAAGAAAAAATTATCCTTGTTAATAATATCAAAGGCAATACAATAATATAAATTTGAAATTTAAGGCATCGCAATGCTGTGATAGAAAATGCTTTTGTAATTTGCATTTATTGAATGAAAATCATTTAATTTATAATCAGTGATGGTCGCATGCGAAAAGTAATTCTTTTGGTTGTATTTTATTCAATGTTCATTAGCAAAACTTTCGATTATTATCAACTATAAATAACCAATTTTGAGTTGAAGAGTTTATTTTGAATTTAAACATCTAACAGACAGGTAAAATCATTCATTTTATTAGTTTAATAATGAAAATTGGAAAGCAACAATGAAAATATTTTCTGACGAACTTTAGAAGAATTAATTTTTCATTTACTTGGATATTTTATAATTAGAATTTTAACGTAAATAATAATTAATTAATAATTTTATGCGCTGCAAAGTCACGCAAATAAAGCTCTGTCACCAGCTCCCATAATTTTATTCTTTATTTTTAAAGCAAAATGGGAAATAACAACTATCACATAATTTTTATCTTTTTGATATGCAGCGGTGCAATATCAGCTATAGGAGAATTGATTCTGCTTTACTTTTTACTGTGCAAGAAGAAAAAAGGCATCATTTTTATTCTGGTCGTGGGTATGCATTATTTACAAATTATTATGATGCATAATAATTTTTATTTTAAAAATGTAAGAAATTTTTCCAAAAATTAATGAATTACTTTTATAGTGCTGTTCAAACTTTGTATTAAACATGTATATTGAATTTCAGAATAAATTATGTATAAAACCGTCATGTAAAAATGCAAATAATTTCAACAGTGATGAAGATCTAACAATTGTATTCTTTGATAGCATATGCTAATAGTAATGTTGATATTTATGAGGTGTTGAAAAAATGATTTTTAACGCACATGAATGGTGACTGATAATAAGCATTTGGTTTACATAATCAGATGTAACAGCAGCTGACAAAAGTAAACCTTTTTTCCACTTTCTTATTACAATAAAATTACTTCACTAAAAAAAATCCGTTTAAAAAATAAACTTTATATTGTTACAGACTGCGAAAAATTTGTCTCAAACTGGACAACGAACATTATTATGCATTTCAACAATTAAAGCAGAGCAATAATTTTGTTGCTTATATCATATGTCGTCTATGATATAAAAAGCGTTTATGCTGGAGTATGAAAGTATTTGCAAAACTTAAATTTAGAAAAATATAGTGAAATTATCGCAAAATGCATACCACTTAATTTACGTATTTTTGTTTATGACATTTTATGCATTAAACGACACTGCTTATTGTTGCAATATGATATTTCTTCAATTTGTATGAAAGATTATTCATAAAAACAATATTTTTTATTAAAAATCTTTGTATTAATTGTTCTAGCTCTGGTGGCAACCAACTGTGTTAATGCAATAAGCATTTGCCTTATTGGAATTTTCAATTCTGTTCTGTTCGATCAGCATGGGTCAAACTTCACAACACCACGATGCTGCATTCTTTTCAAACCGCATTATCTGATCTTTGTTATATCTTCAAAGCAATCACCAATGATTACATGTGCCATAGGAGTCATTCAGCTGCAAAATGCATGTTTCATGAAATGGGAAAGAAGAAAGCTTTTATCAAAGTGCCTTGCGTATGTTATTTTTCTGTTGATCACGTGCATTTTTGGGGGTTTTACATTTTACAATATAAATGTCAATCTTGGTATACGCAGAATATCAACCATGTGTTTGTACTTTGAAGTGTTTCCTCATGCTGCAATTTTATGGGACAGTATTATAATATTGCTTTTAAACAGCGTATCAATGTTATTGTACATTTTAGCTGTACTAATAATTCGTAGTAAACTTTCCAGCTCTCATGCCATTCGAGAAATACAGTACATCAGACAAAAAGCAATTCTGCGCAGATTCAAAAACATTGTTTCTGCTCAGTTACTGTATTCAAGCATTTTTGTGCTCTGTGTTTACACTGACATTCTGTCATTTCCTACGCATACCGTGTATTACCTTTGGTGTTTTTTTCCCTTTCTCAAAACTGGAAACTCAATTGTCTACGCAGATATTGTTATTCCTGTAATGGATAAATTCAAAGAACTTTGTCATAACTTAAGAAAAGTGCTTAATAGCGGGTGCAATTCACTTTTTCATTGTGCTCATAAAGTTTCTGTTGCCCAAAGCTGATATTGTCACAACTAACGAAAATAAAAAGAAAAAGCTACTACAAAATTCAAAAATATAAAATTTTAAGAATAAAAATAAGAACAAGTTTTTAATAAAAAATATTTTTCAAAACTATTTTGAAATATATGGCTATCATAAGAAAAATTTGTCTTTTTTTTGAACGTTTATTTCACTAGGTCATAATAAATATATTATTATTGTTTTAATTATGAGTAGAAAAACAATTTTCATGCAAATGCAAGATTTCCCTTGGAGAATAACAATGTCAAAACAAAATCTGATGTGTGGAAATCTGATGAATTCTGGCGATTTTCAAAATTTCAAAATTTTCCAAACCATAAAAATTTTGAAAAATTATGATTTCAATAATTCATTTGAAGTCAGATAACTGACCAACAACAATATTTAACAAATAGAAGCTCAAACAGCAAGTTTAACTGACTACCAATGAGGTTCAAATGCAAAAGTAGGCAGAGTTCAGTTGGCGTAATCACTACTAAACTCGCACGCCATTTTTCAGTTGAGCATCACCGCCATATTTTTTGCAATAGCTTCACACAATTCAGTTGGTTGTGCAGAAATGCAGGCTGTCAGTAGCTGAATGGAATTTAAAGTCATTTACCATTGTCTTTATTCTGAGCAATGTATGGTTTTGAAATAATTAGCGTTTATTTCACCGGTATCATTACAATGAGGCAGTGAACAAAATGAGGCTTGCGCATTAATTGAAATACATTTTACTTACTTGCTCAGGAGTATTTGATGACTGTATTTTGCATTAATATTTGCCCAACTGGAAATATGCATATCGCCTCATTATAAATATGGGGCTCAGTCAAGCCAAAGTTACGAGCATCACTGAGGAATTATTAACTTCAGTTTTCAGAGAAATGAATTTCATAAAGCAGAAAACTGTTGAATTTAAAAGCTTAAATTATATTTAGCAACATGCATACGAAAAAGCATAACACTGGCCTGTATGCTGTCATCATAAATTTGGTTATACGTCGACGAAACGCCTACCGGATGTGCATTGATTGCTCCACTATAGAAGAACAGTTTCAAGATTCAAAAATGATAAGTCACCAAATGATATGACACTTTTTTCAACATTTATATTTTCAGCAGCTTTTATCAACGCTGAATATGATTTGATGATGTCAGTTTTCAGTTTGTAACAGTAATATATATTAAAATTTTATTTTAAAATATTTAATCTTTTTTGCGTTTGTTTTTTTGCGCTAATCAATTTTCACCTATACACAATTCGAGAAGGCAAACCGTTAAAAGTGAAGCAGTTGTGAAATACGACAAAAATTAATGCAGAATAAAATTTTCTTCTCTTGTAATGTTGAATACTGAAATTGTAATTTTAATCTTTTCATTATCTTTAATTTGCATCGTTTACATGGTTATCAACATCTGCGTCGGTGCAAACGCTGGCGGCATTGCCGAATTTGGAGATAAAGTTTCCGCCAAATCTCCCCTAAGTGCTACAATAATTTCGTGAATTCAACATCAGTGAAATTTAGTGAACTGAATAACTGCTATTGGAAAAGCGCCATGTGGTTTCTGAGACGCTGAAGCAGAAGTTGCTATCTCATGTAGCTTATCTTATCCAGTTCTGTGATTCATCATAAAATTTCTTCTTTCACCAATCCTTGCAGTCTGTGTAGCAAAATGCACTGCAAGAATAGAATAGTAACTACAACGATCCATTGGAGTACCCTTTGAATCATGCACTCATTCATGATTCACGCCATTCAAGAAATGTTTTGAATGATGATTAAAATAATTCGTCTTAATTGCAAACCACTTTGTTACGACAACAGAAGGAATTTCGAATTTTAATTTATGAAATCAATAATAAATTTGAAATTTTGTCAGCGCATATCAAAAATTCAACTTTCTTGAAGATCAACAAAACAGTCGTTTTGAATTTATGATTTATGAAATGATTTATTAATATCATTCTTATTAGCATGAATTTCCTTTATAATAATAAACGTTTACAAGAATATACTTTATGGTGCACAAGATTTTTCATTAGCGTGTAAAGCATAATAATGGCATCAATCTTAAAATCTTTTGTTTAAAGTTTGCAGATAAACATTTTTTAAATCGATATTTCATTTCAACGGTGATAATATTAATGTGCTACCATTTCATGCAGTGTAGAGTCACGCAAGCAAAACTCTGTCACCAAAACTTCTGTCTGTCGCAAGCAAAACTCCCATATTTTCAACTTTTATTGTTCCGCAAAATGAATGCAGACTACATAAATATAATTTCTGTACTTTTAATATGTAACGGTACAATATCAGCTTTAGTATCATTAATTATGCTTCGGTTTATACTCAGCAAAAAGAAGACAAACGCCATTTATATTTTGGTCGTGGGTAAATATCATGATTATAACAGCGCACATTAATTTTTATTTTAAAAATAATTTTAAAAACTCTTTCTATTATTCAATGAATTACTTTTACTGCGCTATTTAAAATCTATATTCAATTTCTGAATTGGATTTCAGAATAACTTATGAATATAATCATTGTGAAAAATCCCCTCAGTAAAAATTCAGATAATTTCAATGGCAATGCAGTACTAAAAATTAATCTTTTTTAGCAGGATATGTCATTCAAAATGTTGCTGTTGTAATGTGTTGAAATAATGTTTTTCAATGCTCATAAATGAAAAAATATAAATAATGATAAAGTTTAGTTGCTGGCATAACCTAATCTCATTTTTATTACGTTATTACACTATATTTGCTTCACTGACAAAATTCAGTTTAAAAAATAAACTCAGTGTTGCTACACACTGCCAAAAATTTGTCCCCATACTGAACATAGAACATTTTTGCACATTTCAACAATTAAAGCAGAGCAATAATTTTGTTGTTTACATTGATTGTTACTTATCAAAAGTTGACCATATCAGAAATCAGAAATGGAAAGAGTATAAAAGGAGATGTATAACTCAAATTTAGGAAAATAAAGTAAAATCATCACAAAGTGCACACACCTTTTATGCATTAAACGACATTGCCCATTGTTGCAATATGATATTTCATCAATTTATAAAAAAGATTATTTATAGAAATGATTTCTTATTAAAAAATTTGCATTACTTGTTCTAGGTCTGGTGGCAACCAACTGTGTTAATGCAATAAGTTTATGCTTTATTGGAATTTTCCATTTTTATCCATTGAATAAGAATGAGGCAAACTTTACAACACCACGAATCTGCATTCTTTCCAAACCGCAGTATCTAATAGCAATTGCTACGTCAAGGCAAGCAGCAATGCTTACACTTTGCATAGCGGTTATTCAACTGCGAAATGTGTACTTTGTTAAATGCAACACAACAAAAGTTTTATTAAAGTCCATAATTCTTACGTGTGGTATCTCTCTGCTGAACATTTGCTTATGTGGAATATCTGCATTTCAGACTATATGTTGCGGCTTTGGTGATCGCAAAATATCAGCCCCATGTTTTTACTTTGATGTTTTACCTCCTGTAGTAGTTTCATCGAACTTTTATATAATGTTACTTTTAGGCGTCCTGTCATTTTTATTGGACATTTCAACTGTACTAATAATTCGCAGCAAATTTTCTAGCTTACGTGGCATTCGAGAAATACAATTTATCCGACAAAAAGCAATTCTACAAAGATTGAAAATAATCACTATTGCTCATGTATTGTATTCGTGCGTTTTAGCAATCTGTACTTTTGTTAAAAATGTACATTATTCCACAGATTCGTTAGTAATTGTCATTTTGTGTATTTACCCTTATTTCAGTGCTGGAAACACAGTTATTTATACAAATCTTGTTATTTCTGTGACTGATGACTTAAACAGAACTTATTATTACTTTAAAGAATCGCTAAACAGATTGTACAATTCGCTTTCTCATTATGTCCGTAAAGTTTCTGTTGCCCCAGCCTCTTCAAAGGATTTTCCCACTGTTGCTGCTGCTAAATTGTAATGTTACTTAAACTATGTGAAAACGTGACAAGTGTAAATAAATATCTTTATATATTTGAATAGAAAAATAAATTTTGCATACTCTGAATTTTATTTAATCTAAATAAATGAATATGTCACGCAGGCACTGCAGGCACGCAACTTGATCTTCATTAGTGGTAAGTGGACTATGTATCTTTTCTTAATTTGAAGTCAAATTGATTGTGACTGCCTGTTTGTGACTGTGTAATCACACTGCTCGCGTTCACATGCAAAGTTCGATAAATGAACATTTCGTCAGATGATTATATTGTTTTATTAATATCAAACATAATCCAATGCACATACACTACAAACAATGTCATATTCCACAGAGTAGAAGATATTATACATTTCAACAATTAAAGCAGAGCAATAATTTTGTTGCTTATATTGCTTATAATTTATAAGTCGTCTATGATCTAAATGGCATAAAGTCGTATGGCATTTCACATGGTAAAATTTTGCACGATTGTCATTCCCCTTTGATTCATAACCTGCTCCAGAACAATGTTTTACTATTCTGACAATGCATACAGAATGCTAGGTTCACCAGAATTACACCAATACCGTCCAATCTCACGCCCGTAAAGCAACAATAACAAATTACAGAACAAATACTGATGTTTAGAAAAAGAGAAAATTTTTGCAGATTTTAGGTCACCTGTTGCAGAAACACATTCACACACACACACATATATATATATATATATATATATGCATGTATATAATGACTATTCTTGCAATTCCAAAGAAAAATAAACATTTTTAGTGAGTTTTTTACTAGATAGATATTTTATCATGCACTTTGAGAAACAGTTCAAGCAAAAAATTCTAAAAGCAATGTTAATGAAATGCGCCATATGCTAATGCAAAATTTGTGCAGATAAAAAACTTATTACTGTAAACTTTTGCAATTATAAAGTAATTTAACGCTAATAATAGCAAGAATAGAATAGTAACCACAAGGATCCATTGGATCACAACGTTATTTGTATAATAATTTCATTTTTAACTGCCCTTATTGTACAAGTAAATAAAATAATATTATTTGACTTCACACACAATCAATTATGTGTGCAAAATTCAAATAATCACAAACATCATAAGAAATCTTTTTCAAACTTGAAAATCCCTTTTGTAGGTGGACTGTATGTTTTTATTTATAACGATCCAAAACAATGAATGTTGTTTTATTCAGTTTAATTCAATTTTAATCAGTTGAATCAAGAACGGGGAATAATACAATACCTGAATAGCGGTTGGAAACGTTTGCAAAGCTAACTTTCTTGCTTCTCTTCCCTCTTCCCTCCTCACTCTTATTTATACATGTTGGTTGACCTCATTCCGCGTCTGATGGCTCAAATTTCCGAGGAAAAATCCAATTAAAATATGGGTTGGTTGTGCAATCGTTTAATCTGTATGATTGGAACAGCCGCGCTGTCAGTAACATTCAGTTTTGACAAGTTGTCAGTAACTGATCCCCGAGGTTGTGAAAGGTATACCGCATAGACGCTGACCCTTTGACCGTTTTACTGCCATTTCATTGTCCACCGTCAAGAAGAACAAGGGTCTCAGCTTACATTGCGTCACCATTGTTTGGTTGTAGTAAACAATATTTTGATCGTAGAGAGTTTAAACTTTGATGAGCAGGTATAGAGAAAAGATTTCTCAACAAACACGATATTAACATAGCAGCAAGTAAATAAACGTGGGTTTCAATGCCTATAAAATGCAGTAATCAAAGTTGTTAGTCTAGTGATAGAGATATTTTTAGAATATTTTAGAAACAAGCTGATTGCTTTGAGCTGAGCAATTTAACAAACAACCAAGACTCAAGACTTGAAAATATTTCTGAATTTTTTTTAATTTAATTTGAAAAATAAATATACTTTGCCATTTCTGCACATACTGCAAGATGCTACTCAACAACGTCGATATTGCTCCGTAAATGCTTGTCTTTTTTTAGTGAAATTAGATTTTTTTTCTTGTGAATTTAAAGTGAAAAGTTTACTCTGATTTTGCTGAATATGACTTTTGCAAGAAAAATTCGGTCAGAAGATTTTTCTCGTTCTCTCAACGTTCACGTACATTAAACCAAGTAAGTAACATGTAAAACAGTTATTTATTACTTCAAATGTGCAAACAAGCATCTGTCAAGAAGCAACAGGCCGACCGTTTGTTACTTTTGATGTGAAATTTTCAACTTTTCTGCCATTGAATAATAGTTGCGAAAGTGACAAGTTAGAAACAATGCGTTGATTGATCATGCGCAATTGTTAAGCTAATGGTGTTACCCATGAGAATGTTAGAAACATTTAAATAATATCGGCGAAGCTGTTATGCTGTTTCTTTTTGCAGGGCAGAATAAAGATCTTACTTTGGCCATTTGAACTAATAATAAATAATAAGAACAATTCTATAAAACGAAAATATCTTCATATGAAAAACAAATTTGCCCGGGATGCCTGCTTGCACTAATCAAAACACCCAGAAACTGATAGTATGACTTTATGCAAAATAGCAAAAATTGAATAATGTAAAATATACGGCTGAAGACACTACCAGATCGCCAGTGTAGGGAATTGCCTTTGAACAATATTTTCAAAATTAGCTTTGTAAAATGCTGTTATATGTCTGTTGATATTGTTCAGAGGTGCCAGCTGCGCCATCAGGCTAAAGCATCGCTGCTTCCAAATTTACTTTCTTCTTTCAATTTTTACATGAATACTTTTTGAGGAGGAAATTTCTTGCACAAAACATAAATCACAATAAAATAAAAGTAGCACCATTTTCATAATATATTCGATATAAAAAAATGTCAACTTCACATAACATGATAAAATTTTTTGGAAAGATTCTATTCTTTGCATAATAACATAATGCTCAATTGCAAACAGCATACTTTTTTCTTGAAATTTAAGAAGCAAAACCGAAAATTTCATAAATTGTTGAACAACATTAATACTGTACTTCACACGATTTCCTCGTGGAAGTTAAAAGCACCTTCAAAAAGTATCATCATTTAATATGGTTGATAAAAATCACTAAAATCAATACCTTACAAATGCGTGTTCGGGTTTTCACCTAATAAACCATGAAATTTACCAGTTAAGAGCATATTGCAGCATTCCTGATAAAATTTACAATTTTCTTTTAATACAAAAAAAGAAAAAAAATTAATATGCGCCGAGAAAAAAGCTTACCTGCATATGTTGAGTGATAATCAGCCGAAAGTGAATTGTAAAACATTCTCTGAGATCAAAGGGTGGCGTCGCAACTGGATCAAAAATAACTGAATCCACTAAAAAAAGTTTTACAATTGAAAACTTGTAAACATTGGCCTAATTATTTTTAGTTTTTAAATATGAAATAAAATTGAGTAAAACAGTAGTTTACCTTGCATAAGCCATCCCATTGCTATAAACTGCAAAATTCGCAAGAAACAGCAATATGGGGTAACTTCTTCACCTGCAAAAGAGTCGTACGCTCTATTTCCCAACACTTCAATCATCTGAAATGCAAAACATTTTAATAAATACTAAATTTTCTTAATCAACATGCTAAAAAACAATAAAACAAAACATATTCGCAAACAAACGAATTAAAATTCCAAATGTTGATTGATATACATACAAATGACATGTTCTCGTTGTATTCCAAATTTTTTGCCGCAAATATGCGACGCACGACTAAAAGTGCATCAATCAACTGTTGTTTAGCCAAGCAAGTATTCTGCAATGTGAAAACGGATTCAGCGTAAGAAACATAAAAATTTTATTTATTGAAACTTCTTTATAGTAAATTCTACGAATTGAATATACACTAATCTCTTACTTTTTTAATCAGCTACTACAACATTTTAAAGTCAACGCCTGTTGTAATTTATGAAAATTATTTTTAAAATGCTACATTTTAATTATTCTGATGATTTTTTAAATAATTTATTACTTTTGTGACAATGTACGTATAAGAATTTATAATTAAAGTTTATAAGACCTACTTGAAACCAAATATATCGCAGCACTTCTCGCCAAGTATCCCTTGCCTTTCGTAAATGATCTCTTTTCTCTACCATTATTGATATATTTTCTTCAAAAAATATAAAATAAATATTCATAAGAAATATTAATCAAAAAGATTTCAAAAAGTACACCTTTCTCTTGTGGAGACTCTTCCAAAAGCAGTAAATTCAAAAAATAAATTTTAACTCTGACACACACACCGTTGCGCCGCTGCTCTATGAACAATGTATCGTCCATACTGTTTAATTTTGCTGTAGTAGAATCCAAAGACTTCTAAAATTATAAAATTAAAATTAAAAAAATCTAATATTTAAACAAATCATACAATATATAAATGGTTAATGGTCAAAAAGTAAATAAAGGTTTTAACATACAACAATATGTTTCGTTGTTTCTCCCAAAAATTCCAGCGTCGGATTTTTAGGAAGAAATACCACCAAATTAGCTTCCATTTCTCCAGCTTGCAGCATATTTTTGGCAAAATTTCCAATCGGAAGAATCATGCCATTATACAACATTCCTGTACCATTTTCAAATATGCTAAAGACACAAGCACATATTATATTGATTTCAAAAATAAATTAACCAACATTAAAAAGTATTATAACATAAATCGAAAGTTCAATTATGCATTTGACATCATTCTCAAATCAAAGTGTCACATCAAAAACAGAAGAGTAAAAAAAGCTAAATTATAATAAACTGCAATAATAGAATAATAAAATTCAACTCACCGATCAGTATTCTTACAAAACGTTTCGATGACAAGGGCAATTTTTTGCATGACATGATCGACCAGTTCTTGCAATGCTGCTTTCACTTCAGGTGAAATAGCCAACGACTGTAGTGTTGAATTAAGCCATCTTTCAGCATGCTCCACCTTCTGCAATATTCAAATTCAAAAATACAAAAAAATCACTTCATCAATTTAAAAATCTTAAAATAAGATTTTTTTTCAATTCGACCAACATATCATAAATACTAACAATAAATTATTAAAAATATTTTTACAAAAACGCAAAAGATGAACTCACAATAAATGGTAGACCATCATCGACTTTTGAAGCATCTGATTGGAAATAAGGTTTCAGTTCACTGAAATGCAAAATTTTTAACAATTTCATAATTGATAATAATTCGTCAATTACTGTATTTGAGTGTCAGTTTCCAATTTTACTGGCTTATCAAAGTGCGTTGCCATTGTACAACTTTCAGTCACAGCATCCGTATTCAGTGTTCTATTTGCACTCTCTGCCAACGTCGATGCATCTGATAATAAAAACATTTAAAATAATTTTTTGAATTTAATTTTTAATCAAGCATCCATAACGTTTGAAAATTTTAAACAAAAATAAAAAGAAAAACGCTTGCTTCGTGTGTTGTTTTTGCTGCTATCATTCGATTGAATATGTGAATACGAAAATTGTTTCTTCCGCTTGTAATAACGCAAAACCTTACAATGAGAAAATTTGATATGACAAAATATTTGAAAAATAACATAATCACCTTGTTGTGTTTACCACCTTTGAAGTGCATCATTAAAGCTAATGAGCTGGTGCATGAAATTTGGCATATTTCACAGTAATATAAAGGAGTACTGCTTGTCACAGAGGTCGAACAGTTCCGCTGTACCCGTGCCAATTGAAGAACACGTTTCTTATGACGCTGTCCAGATATATGAAAGTTAAATGTCTAAATACAATTAACGCAGTAATCGATGAAATCACCAAGATCGATCAAAAATAAACAGTTCACACCCACAAATCACTTACATCCTTGCCGTCGCATGTGATTTTGCACAAATCGCAAGCGTACTGCTTACGTGATTTTTTAGCTGAAACAATCTCATGTAAGTGTGACAAGTTCAACAAGAAGGCTCTTTTACATCTGACTTCAGGGTTACTGAAGCCACAGTGATGTTATACAGTTTGATTCATGTGTAAGTGATTATTCTAATTATTATTTAAATATATAAAAACATGCAAACAAGTGTAAAGATGCTAAACAGTAAATAACATAGAAATAAGAACAACAGAAAAAAGAAATTAAACAGTAGATCTGTTGTAAAGCAAAAATCTACAACAGCTTTCTAAACAATTCAATAAGTCATTGGAATAAGCTATGGTTAATTTCAATTCAAGAAATAGTAAAGAGCAGATCAAAAACATTAAACATTTTCTACAATTAAAAGCATCTTTCAGTTAAAAGAAAAGAAAAATCATTTAAAACTGATGCACAAGTTTAACTGACTTACCACGTTGCGCCATTGATAAATTAGCACGGCCTTTCTGTTCACTGCCTCTGAGGTTAGTGTTCGCCTGGTATTTGAAACAAAATTTTAAACAAATTATATAAAATATATACATTCACTATTTTACCACAGTGGAGTTCAATTGATCGCATTTCCTGAATGTATGAACATGTAAAACAATGCAACACTGTTTTAGGGAAACAAACTAAAACCAAAAATCTCACCGATCTGTATTCAAAGAGCGATTTCGATTTGACGTGCGCTTTTTCGCCATTCTCAGTTAATTCAGTACTTCTGGATAAAGTTTACAAATAACAACATATACAAAAAAGTATTTGATAATCAAGTTATTTAATACAAAAATTTTACTCGAACAATGATTTGCTAACTTCGCTCAGTATTCAGCACATATATTTAAAGTAAATAATTATCTGTGCAATATTTATTGTGAATAAATAAAAACTACAGCTTGAGTGAATACATAGACTCGAAACGATTTATGATTGGTCCATTCTGTTGGTCAATGATAGATTTTGCCTGTTGGCCATTTTGTTGTTTAGCCTTCGTTTGTGTTCTCTAAGCAGGTGAAAAAATTTATGCTTTATTCCTGCCGTTGCTTACAATTATTAACCTTTATGCTTAGAATAATTAGCAGTGATCATACTCCAGCAGAACATATACGATATCGAGCTACCCAGTATGAACAAAAAAAACGGTTCATTAAAATCCTGTTTAGGTTTTTTCAATGACAGATGTGCATTATCCGCCTTTGCTCTAACCCTGTATAAGCCCTGTATATGATATAATCATTGCTAATTATCCTCGTCGGCAGGCATAAAGGATAAATTTGTATTTTATTTGCCGCCCAAGCCTTTGTTCCTATTGTTCTGCGTGCACAGTAATTGCGCACTAGCAAGGGTTCACTGCCTGGGTCAGAAAATGACTTTATTTGACAAAGCGTCCGTAGCATTGTAAAAATTCCTGACCACCCGGCTTTGGCTGATGGCAACAGATAAGCATGCTTATTCATTGTCTCCTTGTTCTTTCCTTCGCTGTTCATTTGCTTCGCTAGAAGAAAATTTTATTTCTTTGTTCTGTTCGTTGCTTTCGTCATGGCTGATATCTCTGAGCTACATCTTGTGACCGGAAGGGATCAACTCGCCGCGTGGTTAGCCTGATCCGTCAGATAAATTTTTCAAAGTCAAACAAACAAAACTCGTAATAAGATTTATTTATTTATGCCTTAGCATTGTGCCCAAAAGCTTATTACCCAAACTTGTCTGTACTACTACAAATTTTTACCTACAGATTTTCATCATTCTCCCAATTGCTTCAGCCAACGCAAAACGAAGCTTTCCTGCACTGAATTATCTACAAAACATTTTCCGGACTGCCATGATAGAAGAACGACTGAAAAGACTTGCACTAATGTACATTCATTCTGATTCTTCCATTGATATTGACCGCATAATAGACAAGTCCAGTTTCAAATGGAATCGAAACGTGTCGTTCGTTTGAAATGCAATTAAAATTATAATTTGCATGTTTTTGATATCATGCGATTGAGATTCCAGTTTTGTTTAAATGAAAAACGGCATTATTTTGTTCCTCGTCAGACTGTCATGTATTATAATACATGTGCATGATAAATCTTCTGGGTACTATATCCGTCCCCCCTCTTTCATAAATTACACGTATCAACGCCCCTGAATGAAGAAATATATAATGCAGTAATATATAATGATATAAATAATGCAGTAGAAAGATGCTCAGCTAGTGAACCTACGATTTTAAGCTATGCCACAGACACAAATAATCACGATGAGTTGACCACGTAGCGA
Organism: Trichinella spiralis; assembly: GCF_000181795.1. Lineage (NCBI taxonomy): Eukaryota > Metazoa > Nematoda > Enoplea > Trichinellida > Trichinellidae > Trichinella > Trichinella spiralis. The sequence continues at coordinate 1,573,078 of NW_003526940.1, forward strand.
GTTGACCACGTGGCAGAGTTGACCGCCGTGGTGAGTTGAACTAGATCCTCTTGTGACAAACTGTGGCGGCGGTATGCCCCTTGTGTATGAAAGCAGGGTATACAAATTAAAATATACCGGTAAACGGAGGAAATGTGGGGGGGGGTGTTCAAAAGTATGTGCTGACCATATTGAATGTGTTCCTTGCCATTAACAATTTGTTTGAAGTGAATCGAAACCTATACTGGTATTTGCGACGGGTTTCAGCATTAGACTGCTGGCAGCCATGCGAACCTGGGGCATGGATGGTACTTTTAAGGTTGTACCACAATGGTATCAACAATGCCTTTGTGGCGGGTAAGCTGGTGCCAGCAGTCTACTGTTCATGTACGGGTAAAAATATTGGAACATACTGGTTTATTTTTCAAGCTTTATTGAACAAAGCGGCAGTTCTCAAAGTCAATCTTAATCCAGAAACAATAATTTGTGATTTTGAAATCGCTCGGTGATACCTCTTTATTCAATAAAATTTTGGAATAATAAATATTTTCATTATTAATATTACGTCACTACTAATAAAGTTACGTAATCCTGAATGGAATATTTGAACCAATGAAATAAAAAAATATTACATCTAATCAGAAGTGAAAGATTTGAATCAACGAAAAAACCGAAAGAATAGAAAAGAAAAACCAATAAGACAACGACATGACGATCCAATAAAATAGCGCGATCAACGGCAAATAAGAAAACGCGGTGAAAAGTGGGACCCCTTTGGGCCAAATTCATAAATTTATTGAACATTTTTTAAATTTAGCATTATTAATATAATAATTAATTTTGAAAGTATTTTAATTTTTACTCAAAGCAGAATTACCGATAAATCAGCATAAGAAGAGTTGTGCTACAGTAATTTGTATTACTTTAACTTTATTTTCTTTAGATTATGGTGATTGATGAGCCATTTCTTTGTGATCACATTTGAACTTTGAAACGTTAGGTATGAATATTTAAAATTGTTTGTTATAACTGAAAATTATTACGTTTTATATAAAAAAGTAATGAAGTTTCGTTATTTCTAGAATTTCTTCGGCTGGAAAATGACTCAAAATCGACTGGATTTTGCGTTAGATTTGATGCGCCGTTTGCCGCCACAAAAATGCGAGGGCTTTCTTGGTTGTTTGATTGAGCTCGTTCCAGATATGTGCGGTGAACTGTTGTCCAACGTTGATCAGCCGCTGAAGGTGGCTACAGATTCTACTTGCGGCAAGCAGTTTCTTCTCTCTGATTACAATCGTGATGGTGACTCATATCGTAGTCCGTGGTCGAATCAGTACTTTCCGGCTTTTGAAGATGGCAGTGTTCCAATAGATCGTTTGCGTAAAATTGAAATTGATGCGAATCATGCAATTGAACAGTACAAAGACATGTATTTTGATAGCGGTGTTAGTTCAGTTTACGCATGGGACTTGGAGCACAGTTTTGCCTGTGCTATTTTGATTAAAAAAGACGGTGATGCAAAGAAAATGGCCAATGGTTCTTGGGATTCAATTCATATTATTGAAGTTCAAGAAAAGTCAAGTGGGCGATCTGCCCACTACAAGCTAACCTCGACGATTATGTTGTGGCTTCTTACCGAATCATCAGGTAGGCCGAAAATAGATCTCAGTGGTTCTCTAACTCGTCAGTCGGAAAGTGATGCGCCATTAATTGATTCGTATTCTCATGTAATAAATATGGGGAAAATGATTGAGGAAATGGAAAATAAAATGCGTGGCTCTTTGAACACTATTTATTTTGGCAAAACGTATGATATCATTAGCTGTTTGAGATCAATGGAAACGAAACAAGAACGCGACGAACAAGCTCAACTACAGCAAGAGCTTGCCCGCGCAATTCATTGCAGACAAGATTCATTTAAAAAGGAATAATTTTAAATGCTGTTTTTTCACTGTTTTTCCTTTTTTACTTCTCTTTTCCTGTTCAACGTTATGCTTTTGTGAGTAATCTCTCTCTCGAAATTTATGCTTTTCATTCAATATTCAGTTGAATTTTTTATATTCTTGGAAACTGAAAAAAGCGAATATTGATTACTTGATTGCGAACAGAATTGGACCACGTTAAGTGGTGTATTTAATGATTTTTTACAGTCTGCTTACAGTATAGTAAGTTTTTCAGTGGTATTTTCAGAGTATAGAAAGTATCAAGAGAATGACATTTGTCATTTGTTGTGAAGTTTTTGAAATGGCTGGTAGATCAGATCAGATCCGAATTCTTTAACTATGAATTGCAATGAATAAAGTTTGCTAACTTTAAAATTGATTTTTTTTGAAAACATGTCAATTTTACTAAGGAATGGTTTTGGTAATTTAGTATGTATGAAACGTGTTAAATATTTTAAAAAAGAATGCTTATTTATGCCAGTTGGTGTTTTTAATAATAGCTCGTGTGAGCATGCTGTTGTGAGTTATTTACATAAAACTGCTTTAAAAGGTGCGGTTTTAATGCATTTTTACAGTTTATTAAACAGTTGTTCTAAGAAGCCCAATTTTGAATAATCATGGGCATAAATAAGCAAGCCTATGTGTAATTTTTTAAAATTTGTGCTTGTCTTTGTTATATATACATATTTTTTCAGGCTTAAAATAGAAGCAATGGTGAAATTGAAAAATGTTTCACTAAAATGGCCAAGCAGTGCTCCAATTCGCTCAAAAATGCAATTATTTTATTTTGAGAAATGATAAAAAATTGTTTGCATAAAATTTTAACATATTTTTAAATAAAATTTTAATTATTAAGTTATACGATGATTGAAAATGCTTACATTCCAACAGCAAAAAATATAAATGTACTTAATTTAAATGATTTTGCCTGCTTTTCTTTTTTTTCAAATACCGTATGCTTAGCGTTGTTCATCAACTCTGATACGTCGATTTTGACTTTTGAATAATTTCATGAAAGAAACCTTTAATTTTGAGTTGTTTTGGAATATTTTTGGTAAATATATAATTTGCCATATTGTGACTGCTTTAGGAAATGCTTTTTTGTTAAGTTCATTATTTTCTGAACGTGTTAAACTTGTCATTTAATGATGTCAATGCCATTTGCTTTTCATTTTTGAATGCTTGTTTATGTAGACCGATTAAAACATTTTAATTATTATTTTATTTTGAAAAATGGTAACTCAAACTGCTTGTTTATAACTGGGTAGTGAATTTTTAAGAATTTCAAAAGTATTAAATACTCGTTTTATGCATTTCCTTTTCATTTCCTTGTGTTATTTCCTGGTTCAAGTTGCGTATAATGAATTACTAAAAGTTGATCGCAGTTTAAGCATTTCGAACACCAAACACTAATTGAAGAAGTGAAAATTCAAGAAAGCAAGTGCAATTTTATTCAGTGATGAATTATTTTTATTCTGCATGTTTATAATTTTTTATTCCATTTTGAAACTGAAGCCTTTATAAACAAATCAAAAGAAAGCTTTAATTGTTAAAAAAGGGAAATTGTCTAAAAAATGTTATTAATTATATATTATTTTTTCTAACTTTTATTGACAGAAAAGCATGCAGTTTTATTTTTTTACCTCTAATGGCGAAAAATGTTTATTTAGGGCGTATTTTTCTTTCAAATTTGTGTAATGTCCGGTAATGATTATGGAAAACGCTTTCTTCGACTTCACAACGCTGGGGTTTCTCGTCCAACCTCTACGAAAGTAAGTCTGTTGTTTATTGTAATTCAAAATTAAACAAGATGAAACTTAACGAATATATACGACTGAATATTTATATTAATGATATTGATAGTGCTGTTGAAATCTCGAACATATTAAATTAAGCAAGTTAAGGCCTTGGCTGAGAATTTTATTTTTTCAAAACTTTGTTTCAAACATCAGTTATTATACCATATATTTATTTAAAGATGTATGTAAAATAGGAATTATTTTGTATTTTAATAATGAAATTTATTTTTTACAAATCATAAATCTGATATATTTTATTATTCGTGAAATTTGATGTACATTAATTTGTGAATCAGCATGTATTATACTCGTTTTAACCTTGACCCGTTTGGTGTATTTATAGGGGATGTTTATTGAAATGAATTCAATGATTAATTGGTTGGTTTGGATTAATTCCTTTATCACGTATAATAATATTTGAAGATAAAATGAAAAAGCACTAGTGCATAAAATTTATTTCATTGTTTTTCTACAATTTAGAGGTCGTTGTTCCGTGATTCGAAAACACCGCCAAACGAGGGTGACCGTTTCATACCACTTCACGAACCAAGTATCTGGCAGTCCGGAGTTCACCACTGTAACTTGGGCAGGACTTGTCAGCAGGATCCGACCATTAGCGACTTGAACGAAGATGTGGATGTGTACAGGGCATTGGTCAGTAACGAACTGTTCGACACTGCCATTGACGATTTGCAAGATTTGTCGCCGAACACGAAGGTACGTCGTCTGTTCGAATATTCCAAACAGACGACCAGTCCGTCGAACATGAGGCGTGCTGCGGCGGAATCGACTTGTCCGTTGACAATATCCCCACTCAGTCCGCTGAGTCAGAGGCTGTTGGTCAGGCCTCGGCGTTCGGAGCGCAAGATTTACAGGACGCCGTACAAGATATTGGACGCCCCGGAGTTGCAGGACGACTTCTACCTTAATTTGGTCGATTGGTCCAAGGAGAACGTGTTGGCCGTTGGTCTCGGCTCGAGCGTCTACTTGTGGTGCGCCAGAAATGGCCAAGTGACCAAACTGTGCGATATGGTGCCTCATACGGATATAGTAACCGCGGTCAGTTGGGCCGCGGACGGCCGGACGTTGGCCGTCGGTACGCAGCGCGGCTCGTGTCAGATTTGGGACGCCAACGCTCAGCTGGACCGGCAGAACTTCTTTGGTCACTTGTCCAGGATCGGCTGCTTGGCTTGGAACGGCGACACGGTCACGTCCGGCAGCCGGGACCGGCAGATTGTGGTACGCGACTTGAGGGCGTCGGGCGCGCACCAGGAGCGCCGGCTGCTCGGCCACAGGCAGGAGGTGTGCGGTTTGAAATGGTCGCCCGACTACGAGTACATGGCTTCGGGCGGGAACGACAATCAGCTGATGATCTGGACACTGGCCAGCGACAAGCCAATCCAGGTGAATCGGCAACACTGCGCGGCGGTCAAAGCGATCGCCTGGTCGCCGCATCATCCCGGCCTGCTGGTGTCCGGTGGTGGCACGGCCGATCGGTGTTTGAAATTTTGGAACACACTGACTGGTCAGCCGGTGCGCAGCGTCGATACGGGATCCCAAGTTTGCAACGTGCTTTGGTCACGTCACTCGGACGAGTTGGTCAGCACGCACGGATATTCGCAAAATCAGATTCTCGTCTGGAAATATCCGACCCTGGACCGCCTGGTCAAGCTGGTTGGTCACTCGTCACGCGTGCTCTATCTGTCCATGTCACCAGACGGTGAGTCGATTGTTACCGGTGCCGGCGACGAGACGCTACGTTTTTGGAGGGTTTTTGAAAAAGACAGCCAAACTCGTGGTCACTTGTCGCCATTGGCTACACACTCTGCAATGAGATAGAATATTCACGCCTGAGTTGTGTGTTATTTTTTGAAAAAAAATAAAAGTATGTAATTAGTTTTTTTCCTTTCTTTTATAATTGCTACAAATTGCAATTTTGTTCATGTTATCATTTTTGTTTATTCCTAGTTACTTACTGTTGATGTGACTATTATTGCTATCGGTGCTCTTGTTATTGTTGTTGTTGTTGATATTATTATTGTTATTATTATTATTGTTGTTGTTGTTTATTATGTAGAAATTCGGATGCTTTTATTTGCTGATGTTCTTAAATCATTTCTTTTCTATATGTTCGATAATAATTATTGACAAGATCGATTTATTTTAAGGTAAGCTGAAGAAAATTTTTTTTTAATTTGACATCATATAATGCGATGCAGTTTATATTTAGAGCTGCTTTACAAATGTAGTCAGGTGCCGCTGTTAGTTGTTCATTCTTAGCTGCTTGCCATGTTGAAGCCAAAACGGTGTATTATTAATTCGTTAAGCTTCAATTCATTCAACTCAGAATACTACAAAACAACACTTCCAAACGAAAACAGCGTCTTTTGTTAAATGTATGAATTTTTTTGATGGTAAGAACTTTTTATTGTTTGTTAAACTAGGTAACTGTCTGTTTTATACAAATATTGTAATTTTTTCATTTCGATGCACTGAAAAAGGCGCGCATCACTATTCAAAGTGATTATGTAAACTTTGAATGAATGTTATAATAATTTCAAAATGTAAAATATTTTAATTTAAGCTATGAGCGCGCCATTTATAAACTGGAAATTTTCTGTAGTTGTTGTAGACGCTTGATTGGGAAAAAAGTTTCGAAAATTTTTGTTGAAAAGCAACGAACGCAAACGCTCAATAGAGGAGCCATCAGCTGCGGTATATACATTATGCATATATGCATAAGATGAAATTAGCTGTGGACAAATTTTTCAATCAGAATACTTTCAAACGACTGGTGAAAAACTTTGTAAATATTTCCTTCTCAGTTAATAATATTTAACCATTGCCCGGTTGCTTCAGCCCACTTATGGTAAACTTGTGTCATAATATTTCTTATAAGTCACTATTTTTTTTTACCAAAGTTGTTGTTCAATTGCTGATGAATAACGTTCACAAAAGATGCCGGTTTTAATTTTGCCTACTAATTCGTTTTTACTAACTTCTCCTGGTTGTTACTTTCGATTCACTGTCGAATTTTTGCTTTAAAAATCATCTTATTTTGTTTTTGTTTGTTGGTAAAATTCCCTTTTCATTGATTAGCACCATCACTTTATGCTTTATTAATAGTAAATGTTTTGCTTACCATAAAAATCTTGAAGAAGTATTTCAGCATTTCCTGCAATGAATCTTCAACATCTTGCAATAAACTATTTTTAACAGCAGGATGTTATTTTTTGAAAAAAATTATGCTATTTATTAATTTTGTTGGTTGACTGAACACTTTGCTGACTGTACTGTACTGATTGATTGGAGTCAACAGATTGGTTAACTGCACATTGGTTCCATTTGAATTGTAAGTATAATTTCAGGTCTATGTCATAAATTGTAAGCATATCAGGACGCGTTGTCGATACTTTTCACCAAGATGCCGCAGGAACCGTAAATCTACTGACTTATACTACTTATAAACTATAAGTGTAACTTAAAGTTATAAAAGTGAAAAAAAAACAATAATTTATATCCATTTTTCTTGTACATAAGTGTAATAAATGCGTTTTTTAAAACAAAACAGTATGACAGTCAGGTTTAGTATACTGTATTTAACGCGAGGTGGAAGCTAAGCTGCAATTAAGTTTCCCTAACATGCTGTTGCGTTAAATCTGTCAATCTGTGCATCTGCTATAATGCTCATAGCTGTGGCGACCTATTGCTGAGATAACTAATCTCGATCAGCAAAGCAACGGTACAAAATAGCCAAGTTCTTCTGCAAAACAACAAAATGCTATACACACAGCATGCGGGGTAAGGAAAATAAGCGTGCACTCGCACACGAATTGAATACTACTAGTCAAATCCTGCCACCCTCTTGCATGCAAGCCCAATGGTAACAACAGTGAGACTTGATTTTCGAATGCTTGCGCTGAGTACGAGTTGATTCGACACTGACAAGATTTTCCTCAAAAACAACCAGCAAATGAATCACCAGAAGTGATATCACGGCAAACAACTGGCGACAAACGGAGATATTTGTCATTTCATTTTCTTTAAGCCATTGTTTTGACGATTGAAAAAAATTAATGTCATCATCTTATTTGTCACAGCCCTCCAAAAAAAGAGTCATCATCAGGAAACACAAATCAGTAAGCAAGGAGAACTAGGTGGAGTGGAAATGTTAATTCAGAGCTTTCCTTTATACAATGAACATAACTGATTTATATTATAGAAATTATTTAAATACAAGTTAAGTATTGCTTCTATTAATCAGCAAAAAACTGTTATGAAGATTTTATTTGAAAAATTAAAATTACAAAATTGGTTTCTTTATTTAAAGATGCGAAGTAATTGGTGTAATGTTATCTTTGCTTTGTGGTTTAACATTCAACAGTTGACTTGGTTGGATCGAAATATTTGTATTCAACGGAGCACACTTTCGAATCTCCAGAACCAGAACAGTTTTTATAAACATCCTCATAAGAATTGAATGCTTTCTAAAATAGCATCAGGCTGAATCTATTCATTCAATTTCACGTCAACATGCACTTACCTCTTTAATATCGCATTCTGTTTCTTTCACTAAAACTTGAAAACGGGAAGAGATTCCCATATTAAAACCCTCTACAATTTTATCCAACAGAAGATATGTTCCGCTTGATTTCTTCTTATCTGATTCGAATATAGCTTGCTTTACTTCTTCTTTTATATGAACATTTGAATCAGTGTATTTTGTTGTTCCACCCAACATTTGGCTACGTTGTGATACAACCTGAAAGTAATATCAAACATCCATTAAAAAAATGTACAACTTTGAATAAAGTGAATGGATTTTTTTTAGAAATTGCCTTTGTTATTATTCAACTAATACCAGGAGAGAAATTCAAAAAAAAGTATATTTAAAAAATCAGCGAAAATGCATATTTTATTAAATAACTTCACTGAAAATTTTCTGAAAGTTATTTTTTACCATAAAATATAACGGTGACATATTTTTATAAAGTAGCAACTGACTTCAAAATTGTTCCTGTCAGATTCGAATATAGCCTGCTTTCTTACCTGTTCTTCTACATCATCACTTGAATCAAGATATATCGTTCTTCCATTCACCCTTTGGACACGTTGCGGTACAATCTGAAAGTAATGTCAAGCATCCATAAAAAATATGTACAGCTATGAATGAAGTAAAAAGGATGAATTTTTGGAAAATGCCTTTGTTATCTGTAAACTAATAAAAGGGGAGAAATTCCAAAAAAAATTACATTTGGAAAAATCTGTGAAAATGCACATTTTTATTAAACAACTTCATTTATAATTTTCTGAAAGTTGTTTTTTATTTTTTAATATAACTGTGAAATCTCTTTTGTGAAACAGCAATTTACTTTAAATTCCCAATTTCAAACCTAAGTTTTAACAGAGTGTTCCTTTTAAAACTTAAAATTACATTTCATGAACGAATTTTCAGAGAACATCTAAAAATCATGCAAAACATGAAATAAAGAAAAGTATAATAAATCAGTTACTGAAAGTTACTAATGAAGGTTGCTTTTATAATTTGCATTAAAATTCTGGTTTATTTTGATCCTTACTAATGGTTCTTCTACTTCTTCAAAACATTCGCTGACAGTTGCTGTTGAAGGAGTGCGATGTCTATATTCCAATGTACAGTGCTTCCGTGGGCCTTTACCGTGACAGTAATGTAGTACATCGTAATATGAAGAATACTAAAATTAAACAAGTCCATGAAAGCTAGTGAATCTTCATTTGGTAGAAGCGGCTTTAAAATTAAAAAAACATACTGCGGATGAAACTCGGCATTCAGTATCTTGTATAACGACTTTCATGGTAGTAAGGATTCCCATGGTTGAACTTTCTTCAAGTTCTACGAGCTTGTGCAATACACCTGATTGTTCTTTCGAGTCTGATGAGAATAATGCCTCCCGCGCTTTTGGCAACATGACAGGATCATTTCTACCATAGTGAGTTGTTTCACCAAGCATCTGCATCTTAAATTTTTCATAGCATATTTTATAAAATCGTATGCAAAGTTTTAATTGTTAATTCTCAAAGGAATTTCAAATTGATACATGTACGTACATTTTCATTTTAAAATATAATTGTGACATATTTTTGTAAACTAACAATTGACTTTAAATTTGTTCCTATAAAATTTGAATAGAGCTTGCTTTACCTGTTCTTCTACATCAGCATTTGAATCAATATATACTGCTCTTCCACCTATCATTTTGACACGTTGCGGTATAATCTGAAAGTAATGTCAAGCATCCATAAAAAATATGTACAGCTTTGAATGAAGTAAAGAGAATAAATTTTTGGAAATTGTCTTTGTTATTTGTAAACTAATAAAAGTGGCAAAATTCCAAAAAAATATATTTGGAAAAATCAGTAAAAATGCAGATTTTCATTAAACAACTTCATTTATAATTTTGTGAAAGTTATTTTTTATTTTTAAATATAACTGTGAAATCTCTTCTGTGAAACAGCAATTCACTTTAAATTCCAAATTTCAAACCTAAGTTTTAACAGAATGTTCCTTTTAAAATTGAAAATCACATTTGATGAACAAATTTTCAGGGAATATCTCAAAATCGTGCAAAACATGGAATAAAAAAATTATATTAAATCAGTTACTGAAAGTTACTAATGACTATTACTTTTATAATTTGGATTAAAATTCTGGTTTATTTTGAATAAATGATATGAATCAAAATTCTTACTAATGGCTCTTCTACTTCTTCGAAACATTTGCTGACAGTTGCTTTTGAAGGATTGCGATGGGTATATTCCATTGTACAATGCTTTCGTCGGCCTTCTCCTTGACAATTAACTAGTACATCGTAATATGATAAAAGCTGAAATTAAAAAATTCCATGAAAGCTAGTGAATCCTTATTTGTTAGAAGCGGCTTTAAAATTAAAGAAACGCACTGCGAATGAAACTGGGCAATCAGTATCTTGCATAACGACTTTCATGGTAGTAAGGATTCCCATGGTTGAACTTTCTTCAAGTTCTAAGAGTTTGTGAAATACACCTGATTCTTGTTTCAAGTCCGATGAAAATAATGCCTCATGCGCATTTCGCAACATGACAGGATCATTTCTACCATAGTGAGTTGTTTCGCCAAGTATCTGAATTTTAAATTTTTAAAGCATATTTTATAAACGCATAATGTAAGTAAAACTATGTATTGGCAGTACCAAAAATTGCATGTATTCAAAACAGATAAAATACATACTTCATAACAAAGCCAAACATAAACTGCTTAATAAAAATATAAAATTTATTGCAAAGTTTTAAATGTTAATTCTCAAAAGAATTATTACAAATTGATACATGTATTTGCTATTCAAGAAGTTAACTATAGTAATTAAAATAATAATGGAATTTTTGCAATTTTTATAATCCTTAATGAATTAAATAAGTGACATCATTATCTTTACAAATATTAAACGGGAAAAGTTTGCACATGATTTCAATAATGCATATCTGAAGATTTCTTCCATAATTTAAATTACCTGAGCTTCACCAACGGCAAAGAAAAGCACCACGAAAATACAGTGCATAAAACTCATTTTTTGAATGGAGATATTCCTATTTTGAAGTGATTTTATTTCCAAGTATCGCACAATTATATACTTGCATTTGTTTACAAAAGAAATGACACGTTCATGCACATATATTTGAATGTTTTCTTAATCATGTTTATTATAAGTATTTTTCATGATATCACTTGTGATTTTTTCAATCATATGTGTTTTTCACTCCTGTATAATTATTTATTTTCGTTTCGTGTTTATTTGGAATGTTTGCATTTATAGAGTTCACTTATGCTTAAATGCGCTTGTGTGCTTACGCGGAATGCCTTTAATTGTTTTCCTTTATAATATTCATCTCTTATCTATGACTTGTTATTGAAAAATTTTATAATGACACAAAAAATATTTTATCATGTTGCAATTTTCAGAGAAATATTTTATTATCTTTATAAATCTGGAAAGCGATCATTATTTAATTATTACATTTTTTGCATTTCTAGTGGTATTACACTAATAGTTAAACTTTTTTGTAACAAAAGTTTTATTTGAAGTTGTTTTTTAGGCCTGTTGTACAGTTTACTTGTAAAAAATTTAGTTATTTTTATTTTGTAAGTGTAATTTTCTTAAATCTGAATTATATTTTCTTCACACAACACGAAATGGCAGATTTTTTTCATAGGGATTGTATTACAGTTTTATGCTTCGTGCGTATTACAAGTTTCTCCTTCAAAAATTTTGTAGTGCAAAATTTGCATTTGCTGTACTTTGTAAATACTCCACTTTTTGATGCATTGAAGATATGTCAACTGTTCGTAAAGACAAATTTTTATCTATACGTTAATTTCATTTGTAAGATATTAAAAGCAATTCAGTGTGAAAAACATTCATATTTTTTTAATAAATATTACATAAATATAAATCAATACCACATAAACGTAAACATTGCTACTAAGGATGATGCACATAGAAATAACGTATGCATAAGAGAAAAGCAGCATTCATTTTTGTATGTCTAACAATCTTCATAAAAATGCAGTTGCCATTAAATTTAATCTAATGTGAAACGTCTGCTTGAAAAGTAGTAAAAACGTGCGGTTGGATTCATGCTATCATCAGAATATTACGCACTTACTGTTAAGAGCATGCAACGTTAGTCAAATCAATATGACCATAGTCATTCATATGTTTATATGGCCAAAATATAACCAAACCGGAAGCGCTCATAATGCTATTGTATTTTAAGATTCACAATAGCCAAGTGCTTCCTGGAATCTAGAGATACCAGAATTAAAATGTTGCATGCTCGCGTGCAAGAAATAATTCTGTTGGATGCTTATAGTAAAACCCTCGAATAATATGGTCTAGACATGATCAACCAACCGTTGATAGCTTATTTTAAATTAAAACAACTAATTGAAAAGTAAGACATTCGTTTATTAGTTTAATAACAGAAATAAGAATGCATCAACGAAAATATTTTCTGATGAGCATTTTAAAAATTGATATTTTACTGAGATATTTTATAATTACATATTTCATTTCATCGTAAATAATAATTACTTATAAGCTGCAATTTGATGCTAGGTCACGCAAACAAAGTTCTAACACCAACATCCATAATTTTGTTCCATATTTTAACGTAAAATGAATACTGCCAACAACCGTATTTTTACTCTTTTCATATTTAACGGTACAATATCAACTATAGTAGTACTTATTATGTTTTGCTTTATACTGTGCAAGAAGAAGAAAGACATGCTTTCTATGTTGGTCTCTGGTAAATATATTTGTATCGGAATATAATAATGCATAATTTTTATTTCCATAATAATTCAAAAAATCTTTTTAGCAATTACTGACTTATTTTACAATTATATGAAACTGCATATCAGATTCGTGAATTGTATTTTAGAATAAATTGTAAATACAATTATCATGTAAAATGTGCTTAGCAGAAATTCAAATAATTTCAACAGCAATGCAACAGTAAAAATAGCATTCTTTAACATGATATGTTAATAGTAATGTTGCTATTTGTAAAATGCTGAAAAAATGTTTTTAAATGCCCATAAATGATAAATAATAATTTGCACTTAGTTTTCATAATCAGATGTAACACCAGCTTGCATAACAGAATCATTTTCCCACTAGTTTATTAAATATAATCATTTTATTTATAAAATTCAGTTTAAAAATAAACTCATGTTGGAATACTGATGTTATAAACTCCGAAAAATTTGTCCCCTATTTGAACACCGAATATTATTATCCATTTCGATAATTAAACCTGAACAATAATTTTGTTGCTTATACTGCTTAATATTTATTAGTAGTCGATGACATAAGAAAGGATCATAAAAGAGTATAAAAAACGTGCATAACTTAAATTTAGGAAGATAAAGTAAAATCATTGCTAAATGCACACAATTCAATTAGCATATTTTTGTGCATAACATTAAATGACAGTGCTCATTGCAACAATTCATCAACTAATATGGAACATTATATATTAAAATACAAAACAGTTATTTTTCATTAAATAAATTTATATTAAACGTTTTAGCTCTGTTGGCAACTAATTGTGTTACTTCAATGAGTTTTTGTTTTATTGGAGTCTTCAATGTCGTTCCATTGAATCAGTATGAGGCAAATTTCACAACACCACATTCTTGTCTATTTTTAAAACCGTATTACCTGTTGGCACTGACTTCTCTGAAACAATCACCTATGATTTCATTTTGCATAGCAATCGTTCAGGTGCGAAATGCCTGCTCCACAAAATGCAGCACAAAAAAGCCTTTATTAAAGACTACAATTCTTCTATGTGGCATCTGTTTGTTGAACATATGCTTAACTGGAACCACTACGTATTACGGCACAGGTGGCAAAAACTGGCAAAGCAAAGTATCAGAATTTTGTTTATTCATTGACGTGATTTCTCCTGCATTAATTTTATGTGACATTATTATTATATTACTATTTAGCACTCTATCACTGTTATTGTACATTTCAACTGTACTAATAATTTGGAGTAGAATTTCCACCTCTCATGTCATTCACGAGATACGATTCATCAGACAAAAAGTAATTCTACAAAGATTGAAAATATTCATCATTGCTCAGCTATTGAATTCAGGCATTTTTGCACTCTGTACATTCGTTGTGGCTCTATCATTATCTAAACCAGTGACAGTGCCATACTTTTGGTGTCTTTTACCCCCTTACAAAGCTGGAACGTCAGTTCTTTATACAAATCAAGTAATTCCTGTCATAAAACAGTTTACAGAAATTTATCATAATTTTAAAAAATGGCTTAACAGCTTGCGCAATGCACTTTTTCATTGTTTTCATAAAACTTCTGTTGCCCCAACCTCTCCAAAGGATTTTTCTATTTTCCCCAGCAATGCTGTTGCTGTCGAAAATTTGAAAATCACTGAAACTGTTGCAAACACGTGAAAAGTGTAAATAAATTTTTTAACACGTTTTAATAAATAAATTTTGAAAATTCACTTTCATTTTCTTTAAATAAATAAATATATTCGTACATACATAGATATCTATACGCGTTTTTTGCAATGACATACATATATATACATATATGTGAAATAACTATCATTGTAATTTTAAAATAAAATGAACATTTCTCGCAAATTCTTTCCACATGATAGATATTTTATATCAATTAGTTCAGTATCATTCACTTTGAGAAACACAGTTCAAACAGAAGATATTAAAAATGATGCTAATGTTATGCAAAATGTTGCCCAGCATGAAACATATTAATTAAAATGTGTATGATTAAAAAGTAACTTAATGTTAATATTGACATTATTAATACATAATTTCAGTTCATAAATGATGAATGCATAGTTGATTTCTTTTTTCAGCTTCAAGCAATTTTAATTACTTGAGATGAACTAACACAATTATAAATTTATTATAGATTTCATAAGTTAAGATATTAAATTCGTTACGGTGGCATAACAAATTGCTCAAAAATGATTTCAGAGAAACTGCTGTCCCATTTGAAAGTTCAGCCAATGTTCCCTCAATTGAGGAAGGTATGTAAAACAATTCTTAAATATTAATTTTATCTACTTGTTTTCAGAGAAAACAGAACAAAAGTCAGATAACATATGTAAACAAAGAGCATTGAATTTAACAGGTAAGGTATTAGATTAATTTCATCTTCTTCGTTAATCAATTTTTTGCAAGAATTATTAAAATAATTTAAATAAAATATTCAACAGAAAATATAAATGGCAGAGTTTCGTTCAAAATTAATTACTGTACAATAAATTTAAGGAAAAACAAGTTTAGATCAATTCAATGATGAATTGAAAAAAGTTGGTAGTCAAAGTTATGTTGATGATGCTTTTTCGCGTATAATTGGCAAACAACAGACATTTTTCATCGGATGATGTAGAAGTGCTTGCATTGCCAAAGTTAACAATGAAGAATTGAAATTGTATATGCGGTTTAGATTTGGATCAGAAAAAGGCTATTCAATCGGCTTTGCCATGTGCGTGGAACATTTTGCATTCTCTGAAAGATGACAAACAGTTTGACGATTATTTGAAAATTGCACAACTTAGCAAAAGCATTGATACTGCCTCAGTTGAAAATTTTGTCATTGTATCTAAAAGAAAAACTAATGGATAATACGTTCATTTATATTATACTGTTTATGCTTATTCTTCTTCTTATTATTATGTAATGATGGAATACTTATATAATAAAAATATTTGTTATCCTCTATTTTAGAAATGATAGAAAAATAACTTGACGACGACAACAACAATAATAATAATTGAAAAATATCAGAATATATGCAAACAACTACTAATAAATAAAGCAAATCAAACCATATTTTTTGAATAAACGCTACGGATTAATTACATCACTGGTAAACCCAAATTGTGCAATTCTTTGAAAAAATAACTACATGAATAATTAAGTGGTATTAAATTACTAATTTAAAATAAATGAGTATTTGAACGAAAACAAACTTTATAAAGAAATGAATATATATATATATATATATATATATATATATATATATAAATTTTATCATCGGTATTTAGTATAATTACTATTTTATTATGGTGTGTTGATTAATGAGGAAAAAGGAAAACAAATCACGAAAATCATATTTAATGCTTAGCAATGCAACCGGGCGTCAAGGTCAACCGCACTTTAAATAATAATAATAATAATACGAGCTGATGTAGCATGTCTTGTGTGCTTGTTCTATTTCTTCACCTACTTTTTCACATAATTCTGATAATTAATTAATTAATTAATTAATTTCTTTTTCCTTCTTTCCCGCGAAATGAAAAATACAAGTATTGTATATATTTTTTTGATTAAAGCGTTATTTTAAAATTGAACATTTGAAATTTTTGCACTGCTTTGAGAGACAAACAGAAATTGACTAAAAATCCCGAGAACCAACTTTGACTACTTCGCTCAAGCGCTTTTAAACAATTTGCCTTGTTTAACAGAGGTCACGCTATCATTAGTTGATTAAGAAAATTTGCCATTTCTATGCAACTTCTTTTATTCCTATTTTATTATTTTCATTTCTTCATATTTTTCAATTTAAATGTGAATACCATTTTATAAAACAATACAAAAATAATATTTCCGATGTATATAAATAAATAAATATTAAATATATAACTTGTTGTCAAATTTTCCTTTTTCTTTACTGATGTGATTTTATGAAAATAATCCATTTTTCAAACAGTGAAGATATACAAAGAAAAAATATCATTTTAAATTAAACATCTCTGTTTTGTTCAAAATAATCAAAATTCTAATAAATGAATTTTAAATAAAATGTGAAAATTTAAAGTCCCAAATTTAAAATACTATTCATTGGTGCGGGACAAGTTTTACCGCCTATTTGCATTTGCAAAAGAATCGATTCGATTGGTCGCCTCCTTTGATTGGCTCTGAAGGTGTTCGTCTGCAGTTGGACATTTTTTGCCCACATCAACGCACTGATGACCTTTTATTTTTCAAAATTACAATTTAAAAAATTAACATTCTTTTTTTTCAATTAATCATTTCACACACTTTTTGTAATACGCAGCATTCGGCTTGAGAAGTTTTTCAACAGAAGAAACATTTTAACAAAATTTAAACAATTTTTTCACTCAATGCACTTTTAGACCCAAAATAAACAATTGACTTTACTGTTTTATTAATTAAATTCATTGTTTATTAATTTTTCTCAAAAATTGCTGTAGTTCATTTTTAAAAATATTTATTCAAAAATTTATTTCTTTAACACTGAAATGCTTTTTTCGCTTGGAGAAAAATTATTCAAATATTTTGAATGAGATGGCGATTATAAATCAGATTTTAAATTCAAAAATGTCGCTGTTGAAAAAAGAATATATAAACAAGCATTCATAGTTTTTTGTTTCAAAAAATAATAACTTCGTTTATATTAAAAAAATTGTAGTTCAGTTTTAAGGCTAATATATAAAATCGATTAATAATTTTAAATAAAATTTAATACTGACAAATAAAAACGTCAGGTGAGAAATTTATAGTTGTTTCTAATGGGAATAAATTCAAAATTTGAAAAAATATAGAAATTTATTACGAAATAAAAAATTGCAAAATGATCACTCATTTGATTTTTATTTCTTGCATTTTTCACATTGCTTTTCCGGTAGAGAGTTCAAATTTGAATTCACTACAGCTCACAGGCGGGAAAAGGCTGATTGATCTATATTCAAATTTATAAAATTGTATCACACTTGTAATATTTTATAAAAAATATTCAATGCAAATTTATTGCTCGAAGCATGGAAATAAGGTAAATTATATTATAAATTTTTAAAATTTTACTACGGTTTGGACATTGTTGCTTGAAATAGTAATACATAAAATTAAAACATTTTCAATTTACATTTATTTAAAAAAATAAAATTGAAATTCAAAAAAAAGAATTGTTTCAGTGAGTAATTTATTTTTTTGACAAAGCATGCATTATTAACTGAACATGAATTCATTTTCATTTTGAATCGTATTTTAATTAAAAAAATTGTTGTTTTATTTAAATTCTATTCTTGGAATATTCGATAAATTTTCAGATGGAACAGTTCTGCTGGTAAAGAAAAATTATATATTTACAATTCATTTTGAAATTCAAATAAAAGAATGATTTTCAGGTATAAATAGGTCATTGACAGAGCTTGCCAAACAGTTTACTGTAATTTCGTTGTTGGCGCCGTTTTGTGTTCACAATGGCTTCCCAGGCAGCGGTATCAACTACCGACCTAAACAACAAAGATGATTCTCTGGCCGAGCGCCCCAAGTTACAGGTCAGAAACACAAATGTGGCTTCGCTGAACGGTCCTTTGCGGGAAAACAAGAAACGAAAAGCGCTGCACACTATGAACGAAAACGCCATCCATCTTCAACCTCCTGACAACTGGCTGCGTTATGGATCAGACAACGCCTACGTCCTGGACACGGTAAGCATCAACATGTTGATTACTGAACATTCATTTTTTTTAATTTACATTGAACATTTCAACACGTACATTCTCAAACGTCATTTTTGAATAATTTAGGATCATTTTTAAATTTTTGAATAATACAAAAGCAACTCCATTTTGAATAATATTAAAAATTTCCCATCTGAAATAATAATATCTGTAATATTTTTATTCCAGCTGTATCAGCAGTGTTCTAATTAAAATTTACATAAAAATTAAACAGACGTTTGAAAGTGTTTGTTCTGTTCTAGCCCACACCGCCGAAAGCATCCCGAAGCCAGTATGTGCAGACATTGAATAACAAAACTTCATCAGTATTCCACTGGCAAAGTGATGACACTGCATCATCGTTCTGCATTCTAGAAGCTTCATCCACCACTGTATGATCGAATGAATAATAATTTTAAAGTTTAACCCCTGTGTATGCCCTGTAGGATATTGAATCAAGCGAATCAGAAGTTGGAAAGTTACGCTACGCGAGCGAATTTTCATCCCATCTAAACGATTCCAACTCTGAATCGTTGATCAATTGTCGAGATGCACTCGGTGCATTTAATTTGGATGAATCTTCATTTGGTAAGCTGATTTGTCTGTCGTGAACTTTTTCTTTCATCAAGCGTTGTTTTCCTCATTCTGAAAATGCTTGCCCCTTGCCTCCCGCCAAATTATATGTTGACTAACCTTGACCAGCGGCCCGCAATGCGGTGTCACGTTTCTTTTTTCACTGTGTAAAAAAAAGGTGAAGCAGAAAGAGAGAGAGAGAGAGAGATAGAAACACAAGGGTGACCCAGAGTAATGAGAATCTTTGGCACTGATCCACGTAACTATAGGTCATCGTGCCAATGCTTTTAACGAACAAACACAGGCCAAGTGGTGACCGGGTGTCCAGGTCGGCTTACATGGATAACAAAGACCAATTTGTGTAAGACTAGCGTAATTGTATAATTTGTTAGCACACCTTCTTCGATTTGTCATTCTGAATTTCCCTTTCCCATTATAAATTGGTATTGCAATGACATGAACAAGACAAGCGAAAACTCCAAATAGAATATCCGTCTTTTAAAAATAACAATCACGCCAAGAATATTAGTTGCAGTTATCAGTAATTTGAAGACCTCATAAATTCCAGATTTACACAAATTCGAAAATTATTAAGCAAGATTAATTTCGATAAGGTCATCTGATGACTGGTCAGTCCCAATCGGGGACCATAAACGGTCGACATATTTCAAATGACTTTTCAAAGTAACCGCCAGCTGCATTTCATTTCCCTTAAAGACATTTGATGATTATTAAATGACTCGTACTGGTGTAATAAATTCCCTCAGGCTTCACTGGTGTCAGTTAGTAAAAATCCCAAATGTCCTTTTTTTAATGAGAATCAATTTAAATGTTCACCTTGAAAAAAATGTAAATCATCACTTCACAAATAGAGTTCTGAGGCAATAGTCAATGACATGCTTCGGGAAATTTAGCCGATTTGAGATGATAAATACGAAGAAAAGCTGCTTGCGTGACCTTTACGCTTCAAGGAAATGTCATTTAAACCACTTGAGTACACGGAAATGCTTGTTCAACTGTGACCACTTAAATTCTTCAAAATGTACAATTCGTCTCACTTTTCAAAAACAAAAAACTACCTTCTCCCGTGTTGTTTTTTTTTATAAATAATTTTTTTTATTCTACATTAAGCTGAATCCGATACGCAAAAATGGAGTTCGGGCAGTTCGACAGAGGCAAACAATTCCAACGCATTTTCGATGACCACAGTGGACTCTTGCGCCGCCGAGAAGCCCAACGACGAGAACAGAACACCACCACCACCACCACCACCACCATCAAAACCTGCGCATTTCTATTCACACTCCGATCACGGATGTTATTCTGCCTGTGCGGTCTGTTCAAATACATATGACGATTTCACTCACAATTATTATAAAAAAATAGAGGTAAACAAATAAATAATACAAGCTAGATAACAGTTATTAAAATGTTTTATTTTTTTTTCAGATGAAATATCACCCTGATGATTATATGAAAAAGCAGGCTTCAATACAGCCGGGCATGCGTTCAATTCTCGTAGACTGGCTAATTGATGTTTCAAGTGAATTTAATTTGGATGAGCAGACGTTGCAGTTGGGCATATCCTTGACGGATCGTTTTCTATCCAAAATGGGATGCAACAAGAGCAAATTGCAATTAGTAGGCACGACCGCCCTGATGATCGCTTCGTATGGCCAATTGAATTTGAAAAAGTTATACCAAATTATGTTTTAAAATATATGTTTTTTTCCATTTTCCAGAAAATATGAGGAAATTTTCCCACCAAAACCGGTTGAATTCATTCAAATGACTGATGACAGTTACACGTTACAGCAAGCAATTCGACTGGAAAGAATTATGCTCAAAACTTGTGACTTTATGGTGAACGTACCGACGATACACACATTCCTTTCGCAGTACTTGTGCAAATTGGAGGCAAACACATCAACGCGGTGTTTAGCTTTGGTAAATGATTATTCAAAAAGAAAAAAAAATAATGTTTTTTACCGTCTTTCGATTGTATGCTTCTTTCTTTTCAGTACCTCAGTAATTTGGCTTTGATGGAATACAAATGTGTTCAGTATATGCCTAGTGAATTGGCTGCTGCATCTGCTGCACTTTCTTTCAAAATGTCCGGCGACAGCAGTATCGTAAGAAACACGATTTCATTTCATCAACAATTAATTAACTAATCACACTGTTCATGTTGGCAGGGCAAACGATTGGAAGCATGCAGTGGATACAACATGACAACGTTGAAACCAATCATGCGCTTATTACTGGTGCTGTATTCAAATGCTGCTTGGGGTGAACTTAAGGCGGCGAAAAATAAATATGAACAAAACTGTAAGTTTTTGATTGGATCTTTGTGAAATTTATATTTATTACATATATATATATATATATATATATATATATATATTTGTCTTTTCAGCCTCCACCATCACATATTCATGATGGGAAAGAATTCGATACAAAAGCTGTCTGTCTGCTGTCGCGTTGGTTGGTTTTTCAACAACAATATACCATTTTTGCACTGCCGCTCACTCACTCACTCACTGCCTTGAGTAACTTTCTCATGCGAATTTATGCTGTTCTTTTTAATTTTAGGCAACGATTGTGATTTTAACCTGGTAGATTATCAAAATTTGTGCAGTTTTATCATTTTCTTGCACAAATTTTAAATGTTACTGTTAAATGTAAAGACTCAGTTGACGAATAAAATTGTTTAAAGCATATTTTACGCGAAACAGGTATGAAAAGCAAAATCAATTAGTTAAAGAAACGTCAACCAACATAATATAATCTTCGTCACTTACCGGCTAAGCAGCGAACGTACTTTACAACAGAATTGTTATTTTGTAGGAAAATTTATCTTCTCGAATTCTTTACATTCCATTCTATCAACGATATCTAAACACAGAAAATTTCACACTTACGTAACTAAAAATAGATTTTAAAATTTTATGTATAAGGAATCCTTGGTTTGAAACTTTCACATACAAACAGCTGATAATGTGAAAAAAGTTACAACAACAAAATACTCAAGATTTAAACAACAACAATTTTATTTATTGAACATCATCAATTAGCGAAAATTACTCAGAAAGTATTATAGCATTTTCTTAAAAAAAATAAAACAAAATTCAATTAGAAAACCTTTAGTTTGCTGAACACCACCGAATACTGTGAAGTATCAGGAAAACTGATGGCTTCGTTTCAACTGCTATAACGAAAATATTTTTCAAAATTCAAATTCTTTTTTTTAATTATGAGAAAATATCAATACGTTACTGCACTACCACCAAACGCTCCATAGAATTTTTAATTAAAAGTGTACTGTAGTTTTGCAGTAATGCTAAATAAAAATGAAAATTGAGTACAAATTTGGAAAAATTAAAATTGTGATGTAATTAATAATAAAATTGCGATTTATCATGCTTTCTTTAAATTAAACATAATATTTCTTATTTTATAGCTGTTGGAACTTTGAAACTGTATGCAATTGATGAGTATATTTTTTTCATTATCATCTTGCTTCGAACAAATTAACAAATGGAGATGGCTATAATTTGGACAGAAAAACTGTCCGTGGTTTTCTTACATGTTAAATATGCTTTTACAAAATTGCTATTTTCATAAATTTCAAATTTGTAAGCACTGTCGACTGTATATTTCCGTTTTGAATATAATTAAATCCAGTGTAATGTATTCTCAAACTGAAAAAATTATTCATATGCTTTTTTTATTATGGTTCAGTAGAATTAGAACCAAGCCAGTTCAGTTCAACTGAACTATCGGCAGAATTATCGAAACTATTTTGTGTTTTTCCTTACAAAAATTAATGTGCATTTCCTCTTCTTTCATTTACATTCCTTTTTTAAACAAAATTCGAAAATTACATGAAAACTTTTAAAACAAATTTAGCTGCATTTCATTTTTTGTTAATAACGTTTTCCAGAAGTAAACAGAATATTTAAGAAATAAAATTATCCACTATTGAAATTCATATATGATAAATTGCATGTACCTTTAAGATCTGTATCTATTGTACTTACATTTTTATTACTGTACCTTCTTAATCAGGTTAAAGTATCATTTGTTTTTTTAATTTTCATTGCTTAATTCCAGTTAAAAATGATTGTATGTATTTACAATAGAGTTTTTATATCTTCATTTCAACAATTTTGAAATTTTTAGAGTTTCTGTGATTGCGTGTAGTTTTGAACAGTATATTCTATTCTGAAATGTTTTTAAAGTGAAATTAAAATTGTGTGTTAAATATATTTTTAGTTCAATTTTAGAAATTCATTGGAAAGTGGAGAATTAACATGCGAAGTGTTTAGAACTATTGTTATTTAGTTCAAATTGATTAAAGATGACTGAATTTTCCTTGTCGTCTAAAGCGACTTGTTTAATGATTCTGCACGCTGCAAAATACCCACATTGTTGCGTTAGTGGCATTCTGCTTGGTAAAAAGGATAAAAATGACCAAGTGGTTAATGTTGTTACTGTTATTCCGCTTTTTCATCGATGGCATCAGCTATCTGCAATGGCAGAAGTTGCCTTGATGCAAGTAATGAGCAGTTGCATTAAAACAGTTGAATTATGTTAAATTACAATTGAAACAAATTTTAAGATTAATATGATGATCAACGAATCACAACAGCAAATTGTTGGATATTATCAAGCAAACGAGTTGCTAAACGATGATTCGTAAATTTTCATTTATTGCTCTTTTGTGTTGATTGGTGATTTTTGTTTTGCTTTTAGTCTCGATGCCAGTGCCTTAAGATTTGGAGAAAAAATCCTCTCCTACTTCAATGATGCCGTTGTTGTTTTGGTAAAATGATTTTTAAAAAATTCAAATCTTTTTAATTAAAAATAAAAATACATTTTTAGTTGAAAAACAGCAGTTTGTTGAATTTTTCTAATGCAGGTTGTTTTAAAGCCTTCTCTTGGAATGGTAACAGTTGGAAAGTGAAAAGCCCTACGCAGTATGATATGCTTTTTTTAATTTTTCAAAGAATTTCGTCAGATTTATTTTTATTTAGATTTTACTTTGACAAAGTTTCCAAAATCCAAAGAGTCGTGGAAGCTTGTTTCGAAGCGAAACTTTATCGAACTTTGTGTGATTTCGATGATCACTTGGAGAATGTCGAATTCGATTTTACGAATTCAGAAATTGGTGATATGATTGATTCGATGTAACATATTTTATTATTAATTTAACGATGTTATTTATTTGGCAAAACAAGGCATAAGAAAATAAAAATTAATACATAGTTTGTTCGTGAAAATCCTAAGTTTGGCTTACCGTATCATTGCCTACTGCAATAAACATTGACTGAAAATTCTTTTAACTTTCCATAAAAATCATAATATAATTAATGTTTAATATTGTGTTAATCTGTATATATTTTTCCACATTTGAAACTTGTTTTATACATATACATATACATATACATATACAAAAAAGAATTAAGCAGTATCGATACCTTGACCTGCGATAAAACAAAGAAATGTATGCTGGAAATCACTATGCAGTTTAAACATGGAAAAAAAATTAAAACAGCATCGAATTTTGGACAAAAATGATTTATACGCATGATCATTGGACAAAACGATGAAATTAAAAAAATTTAATGGTAAACAAAAAAAATGTTGATCATGTTGAAAAATTTTCAGCGAATTCATGAAAAATGAAAATGATTTTGATCTATAAAATCACGAAGAATATAATTATTAAAATAAGAAATTTTGAAAATGGCCTGAACTTTTTGGACAAACAATGAAACAGAAATTTGTTAGGCTGAAATGAAAAGTTGGCAGAGTCAGTTGGAAGTTGTTATTCACACTAACATGATGTTAGATAAAATGCAATATTTTGTTGTTAGTTTAGTTTATTAATGTAAATTTATACTGATAAAATTGATTGTATTTTATTTAGATGGCTTTTCATTTGGGAACGTTTTGTTTAAATGTTTGTCACT
Organism: Trichinella spiralis; assembly: GCF_000181795.1. NCBI lineage: Eukaryota > Metazoa > Nematoda > Enoplea > Trichinellida > Trichinellidae > Trichinella > Trichinella spiralis. The sequence goes on from NW_003526940.1 coordinate 1,598,399, forward strand.
AGAATCTGCTATAGAAGTGTTCAGTCGTGTTGTCATTCGAGATGATCATTTAAAGATAAAGTTAGACAACTTCAAAATTATGGAATCACTTGCTGTTTCAGTGAATGCTGAAATTTAAAATCATTAAAAAATATTCAATTATTTGAATAATTTAAATTTTTTTTTAATATAGTTGTGAAAAATTGGAAATTTATTGTAAATTCGTTCATCGTAGTTAAACTAGAAAATTGCTAGAACTAAAAACTGGAGAAAAGTACTAAGATTTTGGTTACAGAATCTTTAAATTTTCGTGCATCATGCAGTTTCCAATGAAAAATAACATTTGTCATTATAATCAATGAAATAATTTTCTTACTTTTTAAAATTATTTTCCTTCCATGCGAAGAATGATTATATTTTAATTTCACTCGGATTAGTGTAACTGTATGAACCGTAAGCGAGAAAAGTGTATGCTAGGCTGGAAGCTTAACTTCAGTTCCACAAGCTAATGACGCTGTTGATTTAATTCTTTCATTTCCTGCTACTCTAGGAATAGTGATCGATACATCTTACTACAAGCAGCCAGTGTCCATCAGCAAAATAAACAAGTTTATTTAATACTACAATGAGATATGCATCACAACATCACAGAGATGAAAAAGATAAGCACGCACTTATTTGCCGACGTGTTGGGCATAGATGATAAACATAAGAAATCGCTCACTACTACTGCTACTACTACTACTACTACTACTACTACTGCTACAATTGCTAACTCTGGTGAGAATGCTTTCGCCCATTGTTCCGGCTGAGTGCAAATTGGCACGATGCGCATGTGATTTTCATGACATCATAGCTAAATTATGAAAACCATATGATACAACTGTATTCTTCTTCTTCATCCATGCAAAACATAAAACACATGGTATATTTGTTAATTATCAGACAAATTAGTGCTTAAGGGTGATCAAAATTATAAATAGTAAAATTTTAAATTGATTGAAAATCTTTTCACTTGTGAAATTTTTTGTTTTTTATTATTTTATGTGTTTTATAAAAGACTGTTTCTTGTGATATTTATAAATACATATTATAAAATGAAATAAAATCATTATTGTAGGACATTGACTACTGACATTATTAATTTATTTGAAAATGTGCAAAATAATCAATTTCAAACGTAAATAACAATATATATCAACATGTTGGAAATTTTCATTTCGAATATTTTGTTCAAAACAACTGTAGCCCCAGTGGCGCAATTGGTTAGCGCGTCGTACTTATAAAGCAGTACAGATCTGCTAGCGATATGCGAAGGTTGTGAGTTCGATCCTCACCTGGGGCAAATCGTTTTCACTTTTACTTTTACGCATCATTTCACAATAAATGTTCCATATCGCATTCAAATACGCAATTTGTAAAATAATGCTCGACGACGAATAAAGCGTTGACATAATGTTTTGACAATTTCAAATATTCAAAGGTTTATTACTGTAGGCTTTTCTCAAGTGTGTAACAAGAAGTGGTTGATGTAAAAAAATTGATAACAACGAGTGAATAAACTTTTTCTTGCACAATTTTTGTTCATTTGGAGTCCAGTATTTGTTTTCCATTGAATGCTTCAATTTTTCAAACGCGTGCAAAAATTGAACTTGATTTTCTTTAATTTACAGTACGACATGTTTATTTACATATTCCACGTCGGCCGATGTCGGGTGATTTGTTTTCTGGTGATGGTAATAATAGTGTTCGGTGATTCCGCTGGTGGCACCGTTTCGAGTCTGAATGGTTGAAATTTTTTTCAAGTTCTCATGGAGACACTGCCGAGTGAAGTTTTGTTGTATATTTTCAACAAGTTGGAAGTTTTAGACCGACTCTCGTGCAGTTTGGTCTGTCGTCGTTGGTTCAATCTGTTGGGTGGGGAGTTGCGTTCGTTGACCAGCCTGGAATTGGTGTTCGTGGGCGACAAATGCGACGCAGAGCTCTACTTCGGCCCGTCCATGCACTTCGGTGCGGTGTGCTTGTCGATGAGCTTGTGCGCCTGCCAGTCGCACCGTCTCAGACGCCGGCAGTTGTTGGACATGGTGCTCGGAATTTCGGGTCAGTATCTGCGGTCGATCTTCATCGACGACCACATCCTCTCGAAAACCGAATACGCTCTGGATCCGGTGATTTTTCGTATGCTCTTCGACACTTGCCCCCATTTGGATACGTTGCACATGGACAATTTGACCGTGCCCGTCAACTGCCAATTGACTCTGTTCCGCATTGGTGAATTGAAACGGCTCCAGATTTTGCGCCTGGTCGACTGTCATCCCATGCATGTGTTCAACGATCGACTTCTGTTTTCCGTGATCAAGAACAACACTTTGCGCGAATTGACCGTCAGCGGTACGAGCTTTATTAGCGATTCGACCCTGGTTGCTTTGGGCAATTATTGTCCCCTGTTGCGCAGGCTCGACGTCACCGGCTGTTCGAGCCTCACTGCCGCCGGATTTGTCCAACTGTTCAGGAGACTGGTCACCAAGCAGCACGATATAGTCTACGTCAACGTCACCGGCGTGGGTTTGGACGGCCATTCGTTGAGATATTGGATGTGTCGCTCGACGCAGGACAATGACGACGCTGCCCACTCGGAAGAGTCGGACGTGCGCGAACACCTCCTCGCAATATCCGAAACACGAATGGGCACTGGTCATTCGGCTTGTTACATGCGCAGATGCACTTCTCCCAAGAAAACGTTGCTTCTTTACACGAATTAACCAAATTGCAGTTTGTCTGTTGTTTGTTATACGATGAAAAACTTTTTTTAAATCTTATTTATTTATTTTAACATGTATTATATATATATATATATATATACAAAAGCACATGTATACAGATATACATATTACACCTACATGTGTATTATACATTGTCAGTGAAATAAAACATATGTATCGTTTGTTTTGCTTTACAAGCCAAAACGGCCAGTACGATGTGGAGTACTTTTGGTGGGATCGACACGACCAGGCGTGGCAATTTTGGGGGTTTTCCATTGCGCACGAAGGGCAGCTTCTTGTTTGGCTTTTTGCTCGTCGATTTGTTGCTGTGCATCGCGCATTTCACGTTCCATAGTTTCCATATCTTTCAGTGCCCGAATACGATTTTCCTTAAATAATGAAAGTGTGTGTGCGTATGTGTGAAAGAGAGAAAATAGAAGTAATTAATTAATTATACTACTTACTTTTCGACTCGAACCAGATTCTTTAACTGTGTAAAACATGGGACCCAGTTCGGCCAACCAGTAGCCGTCGACCGCGGTCACGCACTGCATGTACTCTTTGGCGGTCATTACCAGCTCGTGGTAGACGACATAATCCGGCGTGTAGCCCATGCCGAACAGTGCACTGGTCGGATGCAAGAAACAAGGTATTCCAGTACGTAAATTGACATATTCTCCAATGCCTTTCAATCTGAAATGCATAGTCAATCAATCAATCAACCAATAATCAGCAGAAAACAAGCAAGTTTGCACCAACCTGGCCGCGTTGTGAAAATACGCCGAACAGATACACTTGCGAACAATATCCCAGTCGGTACCGCAGGATTGGATAGGCATTTTCTGCTGGTCCATGATGTCCTTCAATTGGGCCCGTATTTCGCGCACTTTGCGCATCGCTTTCACGTGGACAAAGTGGTCGGCGCACCAGCTGGCACTGTACCTGTGCACCCGCCACTGCTGGTACACGTTGAGCAGAGTCAAGTGGTCACTTTCGGGAACTTGGAATTTTTCCCGCTTCGCATCGCCGTCCTCTTCTCGACCCTTGGGTCGGTAGAATACCGACGGCACCGACAGCATGCTCACAACGGTCAGCACTTCTTCGCTGCAGCCCATTTCGCAGGCGACGATGAGCATTTTGGACAGGGTCGGGTCGAGCGGCAGTTCGATCATCCGGCGTCCGAGTTTGGTCAACTGGCCGGTGTTGTCCAGCGCGCCCAACGTCCACAACTGGTACATCGAGTTGAGTAGGTTGTCTTGGGGCGGTGCGTCCATGAAGTGGAATTTCAACAGATCGTCCACGCCGAGCGATTTCAACAACAACACCACGTTCGACAGGTTGGTCCGCTGAATCTCGGGTACGGTATTGGGCAGCAGTTCCTCTTCGTACTGGCGTTCCGTGTAGAGGCGGTAACATTGGCCGGGTCCGGTGCGGCCGGCTCGACCCGAACGCTGGTTCGCGCTCGCCTGGCTGATCGGGAACACTTGCAAAGCGTCCATGCCGATGCGCGGGTTGAACACCTTCAACTTGCAATAGCCGGGGTCGATGACGAACAGTATACCGTCCAACGTGAGCGACGTTTCGGCGATGTTGGTCGCCACGACGCACTTGCGACTGTTGTCAACGGCGCGGTGGAATATCCTCGCCTGCAGGTCGGCCGGCAATTGGGAATAGATTGGCAAAACGGACAACGGGGGCGCGTCGTCCAACTGGTCCAAACGTTGGGCAATCAAGGCGCAAGTCGCCTCGACCTCCTCCTGGCCGGGCATGAAGATGAGAATGTCGCCCGGCAACGGGGCACCCAAGTGGACGCTGACCGCCTGCTTGACGGCCGCTTGGACGTGGTCGTCGACCACCAGCTTGCTGTGGGACACTTGGACCGGGAACGTGCGGCCGGGTATGTTGAAGACGGGTACGTTGCCGAAAAAGTCGGCGAACTTGGCCGCATCCATGGTCGCCGACGTGACGATCAATTTCAAATCCCGACGCCTGGCCAGCACCTCTTTCAACAAGCCAAACAGCACGTCGGTGTTCAACGATCGCTCGTGGGCTTCGTCCATGATCACGACGCTGTAGTGGTCGAGATCCGGCTCGCGCAAACATTCGCGCAACAATATCCCGTCTGTCATGTATTTGAGCACCGTCGCCGGCGACGTGGCATCTTCGAAACGTATAGCGTAGCCGACCTGCTCGCCCAACGCCACGCCCATCTCGTCGGCAACCCGTCTGGCGACCGACATGGCCGCCACGCGCCTCGGCTGCGTGCAGCCGATCATCAAGCCCCGGTCCGCGTAGCCGTCTTCGAACAAATATTGGCTGAGTTGGGTGGTCTTGCCGCTGCCGGTCTCGCCGACCACCACCACAACGCTGTTTTCGCGGATGACGTTCAACAGCCGCTGTCGGACCGCGAACACCGGCAAAAATTCCCTCTGCTCTTTCAGGCTTTTTTTCTGCGTAAATTCCGACGCGCCACCGCCCGCGGTCCCATCGCCGGCCGACCCGGCACCGTCGTTATCCATGTGCTCGGCGAATCGATTTCTCGCCTTGTAATCGTCGGCAAAATCCGCCTCTGTTCCACCACCAACTTGCTGTGAATTTGAATCCGACTGCTGCTTGGTAATGCCCAACAAATTGCCCAACTGGGTACCGCCCAGTTGCCAGTGTTTCTCCTGGTCACGGCGTCGTTCCTCTTTTTCGCGCCACGCCCTGATCGCAGCGCTACCTTTGCGCGCTATGATCGCCATGTCGGACGTCGGATCACGGACCGGCACAACCGGCTCGGGTTGTTTGGTGAAGACGATTCGACCGTCCAAAAAGGGCGGCACCAAATTTTGCACCAACAAATTCACCCGACTTTCGGCATCCTCTTCCAACAAAAGTTCATCTTCTTCCAATTCCAACTTGTCGATGATACCGCTGCGAAACAGGCGGTTGTTTTCCCACTTTTCGTTGTCTTTTTTAATTTGCAACTGCCTAGCCGTCAACGGCTTTTTGTTCTTCTTCATTTTGTTCTGCTGCTGCTCTTCGAAATGTTCCTCTCTTCTTTTCCTGTACTCATCCGACACCCAGTAGAACGGATTGTGCTCTTCGTCCAAACACTCTTGCGCCTCTTCCATCGCATACCAGTCGCGATCCAGACGACGCTGTTCGTCTTCCCACTCTTCACGTTCCTGTGCACTGCTGAAAATTATCCGCCCCTCTTCCTCATCTTCTCGGTCGTCACGATACGAGCAACTGCCCGGATGTTGTCGACGCCAACGTTCGGTCTGGCTCATCTCCGACGAACTGGTCGGTCTGACCAGGCCTGGCGCCGGACTGTTCCATGGCAAATCTCGACTTCGGAATCGTCCACCGCTCTGCGCTCTGTACACCTCTTCGTCGTCCCAACGACATCGAGATGGCGTGAATGGAACCTTGAAAAGTGGCGTTGCCGGCTGCTGTGGTCTGCTTTTCCGTTTCGAAGACCAACCACAATTGTCGTCGTCGTCGTCAACGTCTTGTTCCCTTTTCACATCTCTACGATGACCACGTTTTGTCGCCTTCTTCGACGATGCCGCCAAACCACGCCCTTCATCGTGATTTCGTTTCTCTACCCAACTGAACAAACATTTATATTAGAGCAGTCAATAAATAATATAGACAATATGTGACGTCATAGGAAATGAATAAATCAAATTTCATAATTCAACAACTTCCTCTTTTCTACTTCCTACAAATTTATTTTCACTTTCACAAATCAACTATGACACATGCAACAATAACATCGTTTTACTTTGGATTTAAATTTCAAATAAACAAACAAACAAAAACTCACTTTGAAATACGACCACGAACACTGTCGGTCACGCCGCTTCCAAGATCTTCATCTGTTGATCGATAATGACGTTTGTCCATAATTCGTCTCACCTTTTCACGTTCCTCGACTTCTTTCCTCCTTTCGGCTCTTTTCGCTTCTGCCAATTTATCCAAACCCAACAGCGACACTTTCGGATCCAACGATTTGTTGTCCTCTTTCCTCTTTTTGATCACCAAACCACCGCCAGTCTGCTTGCTCCCTTCGAGACGATGCAACGAACGATCATCGTCCCCAATTACCGCCTTACTGTCTTCATCTTCCATTGCTACTCTAAAAATGACGCTTCAAACAAAAAAAAGAAGAAAAAGAAGAATTGTTCAAAAGTACATTCGTGATCTGGATTATTTCATCCAAAATGTCTGTGTTCAATTGAAAACGAAATCAAACGGAATAAACCACACGAATAAATTTATTCTCAAATGATGAATGATAAAAAGAAGAAAAAACAAAAACGTTACCTTTGTAAAAAGGCACCGAATTTGCATTTGTATACGTACAAATTTCCTCTTCTTCGTACAAATAAAAAGTCATGAAAAAATAATGATAATTGTTTTACAACCAACAGTATTTTTTTACATTTCATAAGCCCGTCTTCTGAAAGAAAAAAATCGCATTCCAATAAATATTTCATCTTCGGCTACTCATGCAAAGCTTTGCGTGTCAACGCACAGAATACTGGTTTTAAAAAGCAAAATGAAAGAAAAAACTGAACTGAATAATCATTATCCATCAATAGCTTCGAAGATGAATTATATAAATGTAATGATAGGCTAAATGCAGCTAATAACAGGCGCAGCAATTGTAAAACAAAAAAGAAACCCGTTTTATAAAGTTCCATCTCGACGTCGTCGTCTTGGTAAAGTAGAATAAGCGGGAGGCTGAACTCCGGTTGCTTGGGCTCTTCGTCTTGTCGTCATTGTCCGTGTTCGCTCAAGAGAAGAAGAATCTTCTCCAATAGTATCTTTTCCACTGCCTTCGTACAAATAATCAAATTCCTCTTCGACAAGCTGATTACCGTCGTCGTAATAGCCAGTCCATACGCGCTCTTTTACACTGTCACTGTCCGTCTGATTGAAATCTCTAGCACTGGTCAAATCGCCCACGCTGTAACTCTTGCGCAGTTGATTTACAAGATGCTCTTGTCCTGAAGAGAAATTTTCCTATTGGAAAACGAGCACAACAATTTCACATTTCAAAAAATCACCTTTCAAAGCAACACTGGCAACCACTTCACGAGCGTAGAGCATTCCACGCGTGCCCAGTTTCACCAGCGTTGTATAGCCTTGATGTTTCGCTTGACTTAAATATTCTTCAATGTCCTTTTCATGTCTTTCCAAAATAGGATGTATAAACTTTCTATAAAGAACGGTCGAACCACGGGTATACGGCAACATAAGCCACAAAATAAACCACATTTTCATTTCATAATAAAACGGCAACCATATGCCGAGAAAAATATCTGCCAACGTTTCCAAGTTCAAAAAAACAGCAAAAACAATCCAATACATCATCCATTTCACATGTTCGCGGCCGTTTTTCGATTTCAACGCTTTAAACGACCGATAGGCAGGGTACAAACCGCCGCAAAGCAAAGTCAATACCCGACAAAGTAGAACTGAAAGCATGTAATTCAACAGCAGCACCTGAAACAAACAACTTTCGATAACTTTCCAAATAAGACAACAATGTCAAATGCGACAGTCAATTAGCACACATTCTAATCTTCACCTAAATCTTGAAATGAATTGAATAAAAAGTAAAAATTAACTTTCAACAAATGACGCTTTTCAACAAATAATATGCCCTAATAACAATGGAAAAAAACATTTCAACAACATTTTAAAATCAAAGCAAAAACAAAACAATCTGCACAAATTATTCAAATTCCAAATCTACACAACAGTGATAACATCTTTACCAGACTTTGACTTATCAGGTGAAACGGTCTGGTTACATAAAAAGTATTTCAATTCAAATTTAACGACAAAAGCCAGTTCCTTTCATTCAGTAATGTTCACCGTAAACAGCATACAGTAAGAAATGAAACCTATAAGCAAGATCAATAAAACAACCAATAAATGCAATCGTTCAAAATAATATTAAAAAAAATATTTTCAACCTTTATTTTACTCATTCACATATATAATTTATAAATATTATTGCAGTGCAATTTTAAAAATATAAATAGCCACACATTTCTTAATTTCATATTATTTACAAGTAAAATGTGGCTAATTTGAAAACTGAAAATTTACAAATACTCGAAATGAAATCAACATTGATATTAGAAAATGAATATCATTGCAGAATTGAAAATTTTTCACATCCAGAAATTCTTCTGAAAGTTGACACTAAATTTCATATCAAATGTCGCAATATATTTTTACTTTCAACAAATAACAATATCAGAAAACCACGTTTATTATTTCTAGCATTGTCGAATTAAACGTATTTTAATTCAATAAACTGTAACTAAACTAAACTAAACTAAACTAAAGCAGGGAAAATTACAGTAAAATAACAAAAATAAGTAGTAGCAACAATGAACATTGCGATACAATGATGCCAAAAACATCACAACCTGCTTTCTTTCTTTTTTGCATTTCCTAAATGGCTAAGTTTCATTGAAAATTTCTCTTCTCTGGAAATTTTATTCTCCTTGGCAGCGGTCGAACTTTTTCCATTGGTAATACTTGCAGCTGATCGTCGAACGTATCTTTTACTTTTTTCCGAATTGTCAACTGTTAAATTTGTCTTATCGTTAATTTCTGTGGAGCAACTTTTCATCCCATGTGAAGGTTTGTTCAAAATTTTGCTTTCCACTTTTGCATTCGTCCTCACATTGCCAACTTCTTTGAATTCTTTTTTCAAAACAGCTACTCTTTCAACTTTCTTTGGTTCAGTACGATTTTTTGCATTTAATTTCAATTTCAGTTTTTCCACCTGCATAAATAAAATCAGTAAAAATTTCCTTTATATGAAAAAATTAATACCTCGTTTTGTAGTCCTTTTATTTCAAAATCTTTGCTTTTCAGTTTTAAATTTAATTCACAAACTTGTTTATTCAAATGTACAATTTTTTCATATTTTTCTGATTTTCTCGATACAACATCTGAGGAAGATAGCTTTGGCTCAACTTTCGTTTTCTCTGTTTCTCTCGAACAACATTTCAATTCTTCTTCATTTGTCCATACACAAGCTATATAAAATGTTGTAAAATATTTCAAGTTAAAAAATTCCTCTTTAACATAAACTAGCTCACCATCTTTATGTTGTACAAAAGTCATAACTGCTTCATCACTCCTGGACTTAGTATCCAGCCCAGCTGCTAAATACATGAAGATGAGAAATTAAAAAGAAAAAAATTTACACTTTTACAATTTTCAAGTTCAGAAAGGGTAACTTCGTTGCGTTTGTCGTCTGCCATACGTGCCATCTGTATTTCGAGTTCTACAATGAACACAACATAACTAAAAGAAACAAAAGCTCGACTGTTTCCAATAAGAGAACCACCTACCACGATGACTGCTTTGAAGCTGCTCTATTTTCAAATAAAGATGTTTCAGAGTATATTTTCTGTCATTTACCAGGTTTCGCATCTGGTCCGCAATTTTCCTATTCCAAAGCTTATCATGTTCAGCGAGGAACATTCGAAACCAACTCACTGGCATGCATTCATCGTTGGATTTGTCGAAGAAGCTTAAGTATAAATTGCTATGTGATGATCCTAGAAATCAACAAATATGCAAAAGTGAAAATAGACAGAAATTATTTCACTAAACAAACCCGCTGAGCATAATTCAGTGCTATCTAAAAAACACTTATCCAAAGGTGGAGAGAGCAATGTACTACGTTCAGCTGATTCCAAAATATTGCTACTTTCACAAGCTAAAATAAGTATCATTTCAGTTCAAACATTTTCAGTTAAAAATATGCTTATATTTGAAATGTGCAAAAGTAAAATAAGAAAATTCAATCTAAACTCAATATTATTAACTTAAAAAAACTGCCGTTGCTTACATATAATTCAATTAAACATTCGAAAACATCAATTATACATTTTGCTATAATAAGAATTTTGATATGGATAAAATAATTTTGCTTATAATCATGTACATAAATTTTCTTACAAATTTCACTGTTATTTTCCATTTCACAACTGAGATTTTCCATGTTCACGAAAACCCGTACCATCGAAGATATACAAGTGACATACTGTATATATATAAATTAGGTCAGGTTGAACAGTATTTATAGAGGCTGAAATTAAATTAAATTTGAACTAAATCTAGAAAATATCTACATAATTATTTAAAATGTGATTTTTAAAGCTAATGTTTTACTGGTTGCTAATTTTTGAAACCTTTATAAAAATGACAAATATTTGCATGATATTTTATTTAAAAATAAGAAAATTATTCTAAATTTGCTTAAAAAAATTATTCTACGAGATTAATTGCTAAAATTCGTTTGCTTATATGTATGTTAAGAAAAATGAGAAAAATTTAATACGCATCTGTACGATCGCAGTTGCAAATGTATGTTTGAGTCTACATTGCAGTTTTATGTTTTGCATTTATTTGAAAAATTACTTTATTTAATAATTAATATTTATCATTTAAACATCAGCAGCATTATTTTATTACATAAATCATTTTACTTGAAACAGAAGAATTACATGAATGTTTATTTAAAATGTATTTTAAAAAATAACAAATATATTTTATACATTATTAAATGTAAGGATAAAGCAATCAATATGTTTCATCCATAAATATAAATGTATAAATATAGAAATTATAAATGTTTATTTGCACAGTAAAAATTAAACTTGACGATATTATTCATACTGTATTGTTTTCTCCAGCTGGTTGCACACAGTCTTGTGACCTGCCTAGAAATAGCTTTTAACATATTTGAGGAGTGTGAAAATGAAGTGGCAATATAAAACTGAGAATGCTTTTGACAAGCGTCATGCTGAAGGCGAAAAAATTCGAAAGAAATATCCAGATCGTATTCCGGTATGGCATTGTCTATAGTAGTTTTTTTATCCATTTAGTCACACATGTAGAAACTGCTTAAAATACTAATTCTAGTTATGCTGCCAGGCAGCACTGTTATTTTGTTTATGTTTTATGTAAATTTATATGAAAATTTCTACTTAATGAAAAGTTTGCTTAATTTTTCTTTTTGCAAAACAAAATTTCACTTTCACCAGTAAAATGGCAGTTTGTGTTTGTGGCAGGTTTGATGTTTTCAATTTTAAGCGCAGTGAAATGTTTGCATTAACCCAAATTCATGTTTGCTTTATGATATTGTTAATTCTTACTCATTATGTCATAACTGCGTTGCAAGTTCTCATTTTGCAATTGATTATATTTGGTAAAGTTCTTAAATTAATAGCTTATTATATTTTTCTTTTATGATGATGAGAATCTTATATTTTTTAGTTTGGTTTTTGATTGCAACTGACCGAAGTGTGATTTTTCATATAGATTTAAAAAATTTTTTAATTAATGCAATTAAAAGTGAAAATAAAATATAAATGTTTCAATAAAATGTAAAACAGTAATCTGAAATAACTTATTGAAGTGCATTTTTATATTTTTGTTATAATTTGAATGTAATAATGAATTAAATTGGGTTATTAAACTAGTATTGTCTAAATAATTTAGCATTTCGTTAATATTTTGCAAGTTGTTTGTAGTGTTAAGTTAGTTGTTTTCTGCTTCCAATAACCAGTTTTTTTTATTATAATTTTTATTCTTTTAATTCTTTTGACTTTTGACATTTGATAGTAAGTTTTTTTTAATTGGAGACATTGATATTGTTCCATTTGATATGCAGATTCATTAAAAAAGTGAAAGTGCTAAAGAAAAGAATTGAAATTTGTTATAAAAAAAATTTGTTAATTATTATGCTGATATTGTTTTTATTGTGTAACTTGTTTTTCAAATAGTTGTTATTAAAAAAATATATTTTCCATTAATTTACAGCTGTGATGGAAAGTTTCTTCTTTTTGATCACCCGTTGTGAGTATAGTTTGAACTGATTTATATTCAATGAAATAGGTAATTGTGGAAAGAGCTCCAAAGTGTGGACTGAAAGATCTCGACAAGAAGAAATATTTGGTTCCATCGGATTTGACAGTTGGGCAGTTTTATTTTCTGATTCGGAAGCGCATTCTTCTGCGACCAGAAGAGGGTTTGTTTTTCTTTGTAAACAACATGATTCCGCCGACCGCTACTACCATGGGTCAATTGTATCAAGTATATGATTTTTTGATGAAAACTTAAATCAGCTTCTGCTTTGTATATTTATACGATATTTTTTGTTTAGGATCATCATGAAGAGGACTTGTTTCTGTACATTGCTTACAGTGATGAAAGCGTTTACGGATGTTTGATCCGTTCCGTGCTGAAGTGCTGGAGTCGTCAGGATTTGATTCCAAAGAAAATGTTTTCCACCATCCGTGTTTTGTAACTTCATTAAGCAGTATTTTTTTAATGATTTTTTTATATAGTTTTGTTTTTTCTTAATTTTTATTACTTATAGTGAGTAATGAATGCTGCAACTCTGTTTTTGTACATTTTTCACAACTGTCTACTTTTTCTTTACGAATGTTCCTGATCAAGAGAGACGGAACATTCTTTGGTAAAAGTTGTGCATATAACATGAGCTTTTTTGCAACTTTTTTTTACTGCTTACTGTTGTGTCAGTGGGTTTGCACAGTCTGGGAAATGGTTTACTTTGTGTGTATATGTTTTTAATGTATATTTTCTGACTTGCAATTTGCATGGAAAGGTGATATCACAGATTTGGTGAGCGTGGCGCCAGTTAGTAAAATAAATTTGTAAAGTTTTGTCTAAGATTTTTTTGTTTCCAGAACAAACAAAAAAAGCAAAAAAATATTTAATTTTCAAGTAACAATCAAAAATAAAGATATTGTAATTGAAGGCGAATTTTGTTATTTTCTTGTGTTGTTTGAACATTCTCATTATCCTGATCATCATCATCATCAGCTTTCAAAATTGTGGTATATTTTTCATTTCAATATGTCAAAACAAGTAAAGCGTTATAAATCAATTATTATCACATAATTGAAGTTGATTTTTCATTGTCGCTGTCTTTTTCTTCACCTACTCGAAATTGCCTGACTCTAGCTTTGGTTGAAAAGTATGCGTTACAGTACAGACGATAAAGCAATCTGTACAAGTAGATTTGCATTGTTTGTTAAAGTAATTTAAATTTCTCGCGTGGGACCAAAAAAGCAACTTACCTTGGTAATAGAGCAGATACGATTATTAGAGCAACCGTTTCCCAGTAATAGCATTTTTGAGTAATTATTTCAGCGACGAAATATGGTGGATCAGGATTGCAGCATTTCACCGATAGGAAGTTGTACAATAATGCGAAACCGTAAAAAACAACTATAGAGCCGAAGATAACAAAGATCATCCAAAAAGTCTAAAAAAATTAACATATTTATTGACAGGTTAGATTTGCTCGACTGCATGTTCTTTCAATGGTGGATTATTTTAATCAGTTTGATTGCATTATATTCGGAGTGAATTTCAAATAAGAAGCTTTAATTAAATGTAAAAGCATGAAATTACTTACAAGATGTTGAACTTCTGAAAGGAGATGAATTTGACTGCAAACTAGCAACGAAGAGAAACTCACAAATCCAATCACGCACATGTTTGCGTCAGTTTGATCGGCAGTCTGAAATAATTGAATTAGAAACAGAAAGACTAATTTCATACTGTAAAAACGTATTCCAAACTGTGAACTAAAAGAAGAAATAATTTACCAAAAAAATAATTATAAAAATGGCAAAACTTTGCCAAGCTGCATCGATCATGTTGATCCAAAAGTTTTTCTTTTTGTAAACCTGAAAAACATTCTTCTGTAAATAGTATTTTGCTTTGTTTATTCAAATATAATTTCTACTTCATTTTTTCTACCCAAACGATACAGTTGCGGATATTTGATCAACGTTTCTGCATCGACGTCGCGTTCAATAATGCCGAAGAACAACGGTGGTACTGCGGTGAATAAAACATTGTATAATTGAAGATATACTGGATCGACCAACGACTGTGCACTGAATCCGCAAACGAACTGGTACCACAGTAAGAGGAAAACTAATATCTAAATTTAAATTTAAATTTAAATCAACTATCATAATTGCTGATTTGAAAACGAATCCACTTTTCAAATTTAATTATCAAAGAAAGAACAATGTAATGCTTACGGCATTTTTGTAAAAGAAATAAAGAACAATTCTAGAAAGCCGATCGTAACACCAGTGACCGTGCACTAGTAGCAGTCTTTGCAACATGGCAAACTTGGGTATGGCAAAATCGCTGGCCATCACTGCTTGCATACCTTCTTGACCAGATATGCCCACACCGATGTCAGCGCACTTCAGCATCGGCACATCATTGGCACCATCTCCAACTGCCAATGTTTGACAACGCATTACAGACTTTAAAAGTTTCGCAATAGCACCCTGGATGAAAAATGCAAGCTGCAAAAATTTATTTGTGCCAGTGTCAATGGCTTACTTTTTGATTCGGTGATGTTCGACAACAAATCATCGATGTGCACTGTGATGCTAATGTTATAAAACACTTTTGTGTTTCTTTTTTTAAAAAAAAATTCATCGTACGACCGTCTATTACAAGACCAATCGCTTGCTTAGTTGAATTTTTAGCATCTCTGGCACGATTCAAAGCTGCCTGAAGTGATTTTTCAGCTTCATTCTGATAAATAAGTCGAATAAAAGACAAGTACAATTAATGTTAATTTCTTCTATTATTGTTATTATTATTATTATTACAAATTAGTTACTTCAGTTTTGGCTGTAAGAGTGATCAATTCAGTTTCTGAAGTGAACAGTTTCGATGCATATGCAATATTGACTGCCGTTTCCATTTTATCTCCAGTCAACACCCAAACTTTTATACCAGCTTCTCTTAATGCTTGTATGCATTCGGGAACGTCGTTTTGCAAACGATCTTCTATTGCCGTAACGCCCAACAGTTGTAAATTTTGTTCAATCTGCTCGCACCAAAAATCGATCTGCTCGTTTCGATCAATATCTGATTGTACTGTTTCAGCTTTACTGTATCCTTCCAGCCATTGATTGTATTCTTCGTTGCTCAGACGACGCATTGCAAAGCACAAGGTGCGCAATCCCTCTTTGCTGTACATTTCCAAATGTCGTTCACATTCAGCAATATTGAACTGGCCAATTTCACTGTTTCTGTAATCTTCGGACAACAGATTCATCACTGTAGAATCGGCGCCTTTAGTGTACAGTACAAGCTGATCGGGTGTGGTCATTTTTCTGGCAATAATCGACATTCGCGATCGTTTTGCGGTAAATGCCAGCACTTGTAAAATTTCATAAACATCCACTTGCTTATTTGGCAACTGCACGCAGGTACGAGTGCCTTGACGCCTCGCGAGTCGCATACCGTACGCTGCGGCAGCGTGCACCAATGCCAACTCGTCTGGACTTTCAGATTCATAAATTGGATTACGGTAACACGAGACGGTCGATCTCGGCTTGGGCTTCAACAGCGGAGGTAGACGAAAAACTGGCAAATCGAGCAGCTTTTTCAAAGTTTGATACGAATGGCATTTCGGCGGCTCTTTGTTTAAACAGCTCAAAGTCACCTCACTTCCGGTGAAACTTTCCTCCTCAGCACTGTCGGGTGAAAGCTTCTTGTTGCTGGTGGATTTTTCATCTTTACCATCAGTATCGTTCGCTTGTTGTCTGGCTTTCTTTTTGAAAATGTTCACATTTTTCGCTGCAATCAGATCGCTGAGAGAGAACAACGGCGTGCTGATTGGACTTCGCAGGAATGTCGTGGAATTGATTGACTTTGGCTTCTTCTTTGGTGATGATTCATTTTTTGCACTGTTGGTGATTTTTGCCGGCCATGTCGGCTCGGTGGACAGCGGCAACTGTTCGATCGCCCATCGGTCAACCAAATTCTGATCACGTATAACAATTTCTCGGCCCGTCGCAGTGTTGTAGTTGCTTTGCGCGTTCACAACTACCGTATTACAGATGGCCATGTTGACGAAGAAATGATAAATTGTTTCGTATTCAGAATTGCGCAAATCGAGATTGTTCTGATCGATTGGCTTCTGAAACAGCGAATGCAGCGTGGTCAGAAGTTCTACATTCGGTTCGATGTTTTTGGCCAACGTTCGACCAGATCTCGCCTGGCGGTTGTCCACGTTCGAATGCTTTTCTCCGACAGCGTAATCTGTACCACCAATCGTGCAACGCTTGAATACCATCAAATTTTCAGTCAACGTTCCAGTCTTATCTGACAGTACGTATTCAATTTGACCAAGATCTTCAGGAATGTTCAACGCTCGACACTGCACCGATTGATTGGAAGCGGAATCGTGCAATTGTCTATCTTGACCAATTGCATAAATTTGACCAAGTTTAATAAATTCCAAACTGACGTACAATGAGATTGGAATCATTGCCTATGAAAATAAAAATAAAAATATTAACTTTACCATCTTCTTTGATCTACAAATAATACCTGCAAAATTATAATAAATGTCCAAAATATTACGAATGAATCTGCTACAGCAGTGGAAGGGCTGACGTAAAACTCGTTCAGAAAGGGAATTTGTGAAAAATCGTGAAATGATGACAACCACAGATAACAACCTAAATAATTGGTGAAAAGTATTTAATATAATAAAAATATTAATAAATGCAGTGCAAATATATTTACCGAGAGCACAAAAGAAGCAAATAATTAACAGCAGTAATACACAAGCCGCAATATCAGAGTTCATCATTCTTTCCAATTTACTTTGCTTATACCGAGTATTGGAATTGTTGAGCATTACTTTCGTTTCCCGTCCTTACAGTATGTGTTTTAAAATAAAAAGAATATTATTATATTAATATTGGAATATTATCATTGAAAAAAAAGCACCTGCATAAACAACAATGCCTTCTACAAAGTCAGTATTGCGCAACTCTGTGCCACGAAGAAGTAAATTGCGAGAACTTAGAGGCTGTTTGGTACCATCCGTATTAAATCTGCAAATATAAAAGAAAAATCATTCGAAAAAAGTTGAAAATTTTGTTCATTTAAAAGTAAATTTACAAAAATCCGTGAAATTTGTAAAGCTGACTATTGGGATGTTCACAGTGGATTGAATTGCAAAACGAGTTGGGTGAAAATTTATTTTTCTAAAAAAATTAACATGAAAAGATGATAAAAATTTGACTGCAAATTTGTCTACTTGGCCATTTGTATTAGTAGGGACGACGACAACACGCTGTTTCAAGCTGTTCTCACCATCGATGTTAGCCGTTTCAATGTAACAAACACCGGCTGAATCTGCACTATTTAACAATAAAATATCTGCAGGGACAACTTCATTGCATGACAAAAAAATTATATCTCCAACAGTTACACTTTCCCAAACGGAAGATTTGTATTGTTTTGTAATTCTTAAAATTTATTAATAATATGAAAGTAAATTATAATAATAGCAATAATTTTTGCTGTTTGTCGTTGTTGTCGCTGTAAATGTTGTTATATCAAAGCAGCTTACCCATCAAAAATCTTGCACGTTCTGTGATTAATCTGTTTGTCTAATTTGAAACGACGACGATCTTCATACAAATCTTTCATAGCTGTGATAGACAAAACGAACAGTATTGGTGTTAAACCGATAAATTTACCATAAGCTTCTACCTGAAAAAAGTTTTTGTTTGTTTGTTTGTTTGCCTATTCGATAGTTGCGTTACCTGAGGTACCCAGTTGAGCAATGCAATGAACAAAAAATACAAATTTGCCAATCTGTGAAATTGTTCGAACAAATTTTTCGGCAAAAATGTGATCAACGTGTATTTTGTCGTTTTCACTTTATTGTTGGCGTAATGTCGATTCGGAATTTGTTTAGCTTCTTCTTTTATGTAAATGTGATTGGGAATCACCGTCCTGTATCTACAAACAATATCCATACTTTATTCCAATAGATTTTAAAATTTTTTTGAAAAAAAGTGAAAAATACTCTGGGTAGGTTTTTTTACTCCGTATGCATGCAAGCGAGCGTTTGAGTAGATGTTTCAAACAAGCCGGCAACCAGCAACAGTGTTCAATTGAAGAAGAATCATATTCTTCTTTGTTGTAATTATCATTTTCAGTTTTCACAAAAGACAACGCAGGAAAGTTCCAGTTGAACATGCCACTGTAAAAATTTTCTGTCATTTCGCGGTTGAAAAGTTGAATAATTTTTCAAATCATACGCTTGTAAACTTGCAATTTAAGTGCAACGGGGTGTATTTTATGAAATAAATTTCATTTTTAAATGAGATACCCTTTTTGCATATGCAATACTTGATTTTTGAAATAGGTTAAAGAAGAAATTTAAATATATCTTGAAATAATATATTTTCTTATGTGAAAAGACATAAAATGAAATAAATGAACAAGTGATGTAAAAGGTGATTTACAAGTAGAGGCAAATAAAAGACGAACTAGAATTAAAGTAAACATGCGACTTGAATACTGATTAAAATAAAAAGTATAACGCAATTGAAATTTGGAATATTTCAATTTTGAGCATATGCTAAATATTTTAAAATGAAATCAACTATCAGCAATTAATAATTAAGAAGAGTATTATTTTTCGAAAACTGAACAAATATTTTAATTAAATTTAATTTCATCATATACAATTATTATTGATAGCAATATTTGATGATCAAATCAATGAAAATTACCATTTCATGATTAGATTAGAGAAGAAAGGGAAAATGATAACGAAGAAAGAGAGAGCGTGGAAGTGAAAAGAATAGAAGTAGGAAAGAATGAATAGAAAAATCAGAATCACATCTAGCCAGCCTTCAGTGTCGCACAAATTGGTGCAACTTTTCGTACAGGGTCAAAATTTTTATTTGATTTGCACTTCTTTATTGACAGTTGTCACAGATGACGCTTACATAATCTGTTTTTGATAGCATGCTGTTGTTGTTGTTGTCGTTGCTGCTGCTGCTATTGTCATTTGTCTGTCATAAAATTTGCTTGGAAGAAGAAAAGCAAAAGCATCCTATTCTGCTGCTTTTATGCTAAAAGCTGGTCAATTTATTGTTTTGTTGTTTTGTTTTTCACTCTTATGCATATTGTACATATTCAATAAAACTTTTCATAGATCAAGATTAATCTATATCGAAGAAGCTGAAAATTAATACAAGCTTTCTATTTCGAATGGTAAAATTTCTTGTTGAAATATTCAACATTTAACTTTTGTTCATGGTGAAAACAAAACCAAGAACCAAGACAATCAATTGTATCCGATCAAAAGACAGATAAGATCAATTTTTAACACAATTCTTTTAGCTTTTTCTCGAAAAACTAAATTATTGAAAAGACCGTATTATTTATTAAAAATTTTATATTCAAAAATGATCAATTTAGAAAAATTTATACTTGACAACAAATTTTTTTACAAAATTTATACTTTTTGCCGCTGAAACCGATCAAATACACCTTTATATAATTAATAATTTTACTCCATCTTGTACTTTAAAATTATACGTTTGTCAGACTGATCAACAACAAGCCAAATCATGCAAAAATTATTGAATCACCAAGTAAATAAAGCATAACTATACATGCGCATGTGATGCAATGAAAGAAGAATCATTTTTTCTATTATTAAACAAGTTGGAATAGGGTTTGCATTAATAATAATGAATAATATTTCTCACTAGTTTCAACTGCTTTTTATTTGCCAACAATCTTTTTTATCATAAAAGTTGCTTATAAAGCTGTTCAAGCAGTATGAGAAAAACAAAATCAACTTATAAAAGTAAGCACGCCCACCATCAACAAAATCATTTATGACACTGCTTTTTCAGCAGATTATCTAAATTTTGTTGGTTTTAATCATTATAAAAAGATACAACACGAAATACAAAAAACGAATAAAAAAACTAACATGGAGAACGCAAATAAATGATGCGATTACTGAATTTGGAAAAAAAATCAACGTTTTGCAAGGGTGTTAAATTTTACAAATTTATCATAGCTTTAACTAAATTTGAAAAGTTGTTTAATTGGATAATCAACTGCTATCTATGAATTAAGTCTGCAAAATTTATATAAAATAGCAATTTTAGATGAAATCAGTTGTAAGTAAATATGAAACTTTTGAAAATAATTTTAGCAAATTTTTGAAATTTTGATAATAATAAAAAGGCGGTTTCAAAAAGTGTACAAATTATTTATTTGATGTCTCTTAAAGTGATTTGATGAAATCATTTTATGAATGAAAATGCTTTGAATATCTTTTTTGAAAGTTATCATTGAAATAAAAAAATAACATTTAAATTTTGTTTTAACGGATTTTAAATTAATATGAAAGTCCGTATGCAGGTGCAATTTTCATAATTCACTGATTTCATGTTTTATATTCATAATTGAATTTATTGCTCTTTGTAAATAAAAAAACGCATCTATGATAATTTTTATGTTAATATGAAATTTAAATCAGCAGAACGTATTGCGTTTTTTCAGCAGTTTTTTTATTTTAATAAAAATATTTCTACAGTAACTTTTAGTATAAATATATACGAGAAATTATAAATTAAGTTCAAAATTATTTAAATTTTAAAAGCATTTATTTATTTATTCACATCCATTGTCAACTCATACAATGTTTACTTGATAGGCTGTTTTTTTTTCAAAAAAATTCTATTCGAACATTCTTGAATTAAAATTTTCAAACTAAAATTACCAAGTTTAACTTTTGCAGACAATAATTATTTTAGCTTATATTATTTTCAAAACGATTACTAAACACTTTAGAAATTATTAACAAAGTGCAAAGTGAATTCGCAGGATTGTAAAATTAATTAATGAGTTATCATGAGTAATGAGAAAGTTAATCAAATAATTTATGCTGCACTGAGAATTAATTGTCAGTTGCGTATATCATTGAACAATTCATTTGTGAAGCTACTAATCAAATTTGTTTTATCTGCTTTGACTTTTGAGATATTTTAATGAAAATATTAAATTATCTCAAAAATTGCAAATAAAATTATTAAAGTGCAATATTTATCATGCTAAGAATGGTAATGGGATTTATTTATTTAAAAAATGCATATTTTGCAATGGTAATGTAATAACATATGCAAATTGAAATATGCAATAGTTTAGCACATTTTGACAATTAGATCGAGAAAAAGAAAGCAGTCTGAACCTTTATCGAAACATTTATTTCGTATAAGAAGCTGAGAACTACATGGAAAATGTTTTGACATCATAAACTATTGTAAAATGCTGGAATATTTTAGATCACGAAAGTTTTTTGTGAATTATTCAATTAATATTTACATTTAAATAATCCCTACATTATATTATGGCTAATTTCAGAATAGAACAACAGCAGTGTACAATTTTGGTAGCATTTCAAAAAAATGGAAAATCAGCGTCGCCATAACCACTGGATATTTCCTTTTTCGCAAGCGTGGACAATTGCATTTGCCATTGGTTTACAACATGTTGGGCATTTCCAGGCTGCGCATTTTGTACATCAACACGAACATTACGTCCGTATTTGTCGTCAAACTTACGGACCAACAACAATGCAGGTACAAACGAAATTTTGTGTATTGCGAGAATTTTTCTACAAGCAATTTATTTTACTTTTTATCTGTTGAGTGAATTTCTTCAAAATTTCAGTTTTTTACTTTAAAATTTCTGGTTCTGCTTCAATCCATGCCCATTTTTTATGTTTCTGTTCCATTTTGAACTTTCCTTTGCAATCAATAGGGACAACAATAATTTCCAATGTATTTGGTTTTGCTTCATCATAAAATACCTGCAATCAAGCCAAATTAACTAAATAATTGATATACTTATTCAAATGAAAGAAAAAATTATGCAGATCAAATAAGAAAAATATTTACATTCAAATATGCGTAATAAATAGACAGAAAGAAGAAACCTACCCACAAGTATCGTTGCTCAGTTGATTTTTCCCATTAATAATTAAAAGAAAGACTTAATCAACTGGCGTTGAATAGTGATTATAAAAATGATATTTTAACAAATATCCGTTGATTTTTGATGTGAAAAGCAAGGAAGAACATTTTGAAGAGGATATTAAAAAAGTGGCTTAAATATATAAAATATTAAAAGCAAACACACAAAATTTTTTAAAAATTATGCTTATTCATTATTCTTGGGAAAGTGAAATTTGTAAAATAAAACATATTCAAATGGAACCTTCAATCGTTCGTTGAACGCTTTGCAAGCTTCACACCAAGAGGCGGTGAAGTACAACAGCAACACCTTGTCTTTCCAAGATTCAAATTTCACTTGGCATGTTTGATTGAACAAACTGCTTTTCAATATTCGCAAATTTTGCAACCAAGCATCTTGCTCATTTGCTTTTTCTGATTCTGCAATGCTTGTAGAATTCTAAGAAAAAAAAACAAATAAATTTACCAATAAATTTTATTTAAAAGTTTATTTTTTAAATTTTACACGTATAATAAGAATTATTTTTTACATTAAATGTGTAAAATCTTTTTACTTTTATTAATTCATCATCTTTAGTTAATGAAGACTTTTCAGTATTGAATTTTTTGAACATTTCGACAGAATTTTGATGGAGAATTTTCATAGACAATATGTAACAACACAACTGCAAGTGCAGTAGTAGTGGAAGTTTGATCGCCAGTAGATGCGCATAAAGCAACTTGCAAGCAAGATATGATTTAAACACGGAGAAGCTGTTTTCAACAACTATCAGCCAATCACATCATTAATAATAGCAGCACCAGTAAGAGTAGAGCTACTAAGAATAGCAATGGTATTAGCCTGGATTATATTACAAAAAAAGGAATTGAATCCCGTAATTAGGTTTGCAGCTACAATGTTGCCGTTTATAATGAATTTTAAAGCGTCAATCAAATTATTAATCTGTTTACATTTTGAAATAAGGTTTTCAAATACAGTAAATGAATGAATTGAAATGAACTGTGATCAGTCAATTGATTAAAACATCTTTCCCATTGCTATTGCTATCAAATGCAACAGGCGGATTGGCACTGGTTTCCCGGGAGAAATGATGAAATATCCATTGCCAATGAACATTGGTTTCTTATTACTTAATTTGAACGATCACCTCTGTTATCAATGAATTCTTCACGTTTCTGCATTGGAAAATTGAAAATTAACGAATTTACTGAAGGCAAATTAAAATTAAATTGAAAATATGTAACATTTACATTTGTTGGTTTATTTACATATTTGTCCAAATAATGGCTGCGATAGCTAACAATGTTAAAATGAAAGTTGCACGAAATGCATAAAACAGAAACAAGAAAAATATCTCATATCATCTGATCAATTTTGTCATTCATAACTGAACCTGAAATTTAAATTTTTCAATGATTTAGTGTAAATAAAAGTAACAAAAAGTGTGACAACGAAGAAATAAGTTGATGTTCAAGCAATTAATTTTCAAATATTGTAAAATATAGGTGTCAGATATATCAGAACAACTTTATTTATAATTACAAAATTTTCTTATATTATTTGCGAATAATAATAATATACGGAACAATCTGATTAATTACGTTGATATAAAAATATGAAATTTTGAATTCAATACAGACGCAAAATTTCTAAAAATTAAATTAATGTTATAATAAATTAGTATTGTAACTTGAATTTGATTTGTCGTCGCATTGGAAATGATGATATCCCATGAATATGGAATGGATGTGCATTTCTTTAAATTTTTTGTTGGAAAAACATAGCATATTTATGTATTCAGATTAATGCTTGCAATTAAAAGTAATTACTGATTAAACTCATTTTTCATTACTTATTATTTGCAATATATTCTTTATTGATCAATTATCAAACGTTCAAGCATTTCAAAGCAAGTAATTTGACAGAAAATGCATAATTCCAAAGAAACATAGATACATTATTGTAAGGCAATTAGAATGAAGAACGTACTTTGAAAATTTCTATAATGTTACGTTCAAACCAGTATAAAACTCACCCAATTGGGCTTGTTAATCAGTTAATTAAGCTTAGTTCGGTTTTGTGAAATTATATAAAAGTAAATATGAAATATGATAATAAAGAAAATCTATTTGCAAGTGTTTAATCTTATAATCGATCAGATATCACTTTAATGAGAATACACGTAGTAATAAATTGAAAATCACAATTTTACTTTGCAATATATTCAATAATGATTCAAAATGCAATAATTCACAATTTAAAATATTAAAAAAAAGAAAAAACAATTCACCCTCATAAATTATTTTTTATTTAATCAGGAAAAAGTATAATTTTGTTTTTAAATTTTTAATATTTTCATGTTTCTTAAAAATAGCTTTCTAGAGTCAGTTCACTATTTAAAATTCATGCGTAATTTATTTAATTTACTGCGTGAAATCACAAAAAATTGCTGTGGAAAAGTGAGTGTAGAAAGGCAATTTTTGACAATATTCCTTAGATGTGCAATTTTTGCTTATCAGTTGTCAAGCATATGTTAAAATATGCTCGTGTAATTTACATTATTCAGTCAAGCAAGGAAAATTTTATTTGCTCGACTGTATCATAAATTTTATAAAAAGGTTTTTACATCAGGATGTTGCAATTAAATTTTTAAAGCTGAAAGTTAAAAAAAAACAATTTATTTATTGCAGTAATTATGCAATGCAGTAGTTTACAGCTTAAAGTAAATCATTCTAAATTAATATTAAATAAATTTTTTTATCGTATAACTTCATTAAACAAATTTTTTATTGCAAATGGATATATTAATACGTATATTCATATAGTGCATTTGGTGAGCAGTTATCTCGCCACTTTTCATTACTTGTGCACTGTTTTTACTTCGAATGAAAATATTATTAGTTGTTAATTTCACTTTAACTACTTATGTATTTAACAAATTTATGTGTTGAGCTGTAGAATATAGTGTTAGTATTTAAATTAAAAATTTTACCTGAAAATCAGTTATGATGTAAATTTTAAGCTTTATTGTTTGAATTCAAAATAATTTACAAATGTGATGTTATATGATCAATAACCATAATTTTATTCAATGGACTGAAATCACTTTTTGTGATGACTTGTTTTTTATTTTTTAATATACTTTCATTGTATTTTCATGAAATTTTTATTGTTAATATTTATTATGAGTTTTTATTTTTAATTTTTTTAAACAAAATTGTGCATAATACGATTTTATAATTGAGCTAACTTTTGGAATTGTTGTGTTTAAACAATGTATATTTAATATTTTATTTTCTATTTATTTATTCATTACTAATTTTATTGTATATTTTGGCTTAACATCTAAATAAATGGCTTAAATTTTTGATTGCTAGTGTTGCCAGTTGTTTAAAATAATCAGCTGGCGTTTCACCACACACTTTGACGGAATTAAATCATCACAATCAGTATGTACAAATTTGATCATTTCCATCACAAGGAACATAATTTTTTCTGTTGAGTAAATAAAGATAT
Source organism: Trichinella spiralis (assembly GCF_000181795.1). Lineage (NCBI taxonomy): Eukaryota > Metazoa > Nematoda > Enoplea > Trichinellida > Trichinellidae > Trichinella > Trichinella spiralis. Next base: position 1,624,564 of record NW_003526940.1, read on the forward strand.
ATTACTGAAAGAACGAGTGTAATAATGAAAGGATAAAAGCAAAAAATGGTTTTTGCTTGATCAAAGCATGCTACGTAACAATTATTTTGAACCAGTTGATAAATAATAAAAAAATATAAAAAGTAAAAAGTATCCGCTGCAGTTTATGCGATGATGCATTTCGTGATACTGTAATTTTTTTAGTATTAAATTAATTTTTTAAACGGATGTATTGATCATGGATTTTAATCAGGTATATATTTCAAAATGTCAGAAAATATTTTAATAAGATAAAATGATTTTCCATATTCTGCTTGATTATATGTTTAATTAATAAATAGCATTTTATTAGCTGAAACGTGCAAGAGCAATGCAACAAACGTTTACAGTAAACATTACTGCATAAATACAAATGCAACTCTGTTTACCAAAAGTGTATTTTGCCTAACTACAACAAAATGCGAAAACATTAAACTATTAGCATTTCAAAATTTTCTCATTTTCTGCATGTTTCCTTCTTGGGATGTCACGAAAATAAATGAATATTATGAATAAATGTTTTTAATAGACGACATGGCAGTTTTTTGAAAAATTTAATTTTTTGCTTAATTTTGCATTAGGGAGAAGCATTATATCGTGAAATGAAATAGATAAAGGTTTGAGATAAAAAATAAATAAAGTTAAAGCAAGAGAAAAATATCAAGCATTCAATATTGTAAGCATAATTGCAAAAAAGTCTTATGATTCTTTTAAATATTAAGTAAGTTATTAAAATTTTTTACTTTAAGAATGAAAAAATACAAATATCCCTTTATTATAAATGATTCTGCTTTTTTGATGCGCTAGATGTTATTTTAAATAGTAGTGTATTAATAGAATTCTTATTTTGAGGTTTTGATCATGACCAAAGCGAAGCTTTAGTTTATTAAAAGCTTTCTTTTGTTGTTCATGATTTTTTGTGTTTCCTTTATTTCTTTAATTATTCTTCATCAGAATAAATCATAAAGTGCATTATGCAACCCTATATAATACTGATAAAATTAATGCATGAAATTCAAGTGTGCTCTTCAAAATGTGATCACAATAATCCTTTTGTTATTTTATATTCAATTCCATTACTTATATCCATGCACCGTAAGGACGACTGTAAAGAATTATTTTTTCAAGCGTGAAAATTTGTATTTTAAATATGATGTCATTGTGTATTTTATGCAACCCAATACATAGCAACAATGAATATTTATGCATTATTTTATAATTCACTGGATAAATAAAATACATTATTTATTTATTCACTAGAAAATAGTTAAAACATTTTTTGTTTTTCAGCTTATTACATTGTTGTTATTATACTGTTAATGTTTTTATTATCACAGTTGTATTTCATATCATTTATTATCATAGCTGTAATCAAGAAGTTAGTTTAATAGTTTGCGCAATCACATAATTAAACATTAATCATAGACATCTTTAAATTAAGCAAAAACGCTTCTTCAGAGAAAAATATTTATTTTAATAATGCTAAAATAGGAACACAAATAGATGAGTGTGCAAATTATGCGTAGTGTTAACATTGTAGTATTTAAGGAATGAAATTCAGTTGCAGATCATTTGTAATTCGTTTAACTAATAAAATGATATTACTGTTGTTACTTTCATTGACTGCATCATTGCAATGTAATGGGGCTAAGGCAAGTTGTTTGAAAGCAGCATACACTTTAAAATATTACTATAAAACTGTAAATTAGAGTTAAATAAAGGATTGATTTATTTGATAATCAAATTCTGATTTCTTTGAATGTATATTTTCATATTTTTTAGAATGAATCTGAAATCGAAAATCATTCGGTAAGTTTCTCAAAATTTTCCTGCTTTCTTTTTATTTTGGTTGGTTCTTTACAGAGCAGAAATCGATTGCAATTGTAATTACCAGTAAAATATAACACTTTTGGAAATTTTAATTATAATAACGTTGGTAACCTGGTTTAAATTAAATAGAAATATTTCTATCTTATTTATTTATTTGTATGCATATTTTTAATTAATTTATTAACTGTTTTTATATATTGTACTGACCTGTCATTATAATAATAATAATTATTATTATTGTTATTTTGTACATTTTTAAAAACAATTTTTACAATCATTGCAATGGCAAATTTTATTTAAAATTGCTTTATAATATTCCATTATAATGACAATGACGTTGAATAACAATTTTATTGACACTTTTTCTTATTTTCATTTTCTCTTCATTAACAAGATTTCCTGTATTTTTTTCTTTTTGCTATTGCCTCCTACATTTTTATGTTATTATTAAACCTAAATGTTGTTACTTGTTACTACTTAATATACTAATAACTAAATTTAAGAAAAAAATTTTTTTAACTTTCTTAAAACTTCAAATGAATTATACCGCATGATAAATTTTATGCAGAAATAATTTCATCAAACAAAATGTGACGAATATGTCAGTAAAACTAGAAGCAGCTGAAAATTTTGCACAGATTGGCATTTTTTAAATTGAATTTTGCTTCAGTAAATTAATTGAGACAAGCAGATGTATGAAAGCTAGAAAATTACTTTGTTATTGCTTTAATCAACAAGTGAATAGAGTTAATATTATGAATTTAGGAATTTCAAGTAAAATTTGCTTTCTGCAGTTTCAAGGTATGTGAAAAAGAACTAATCAATGTAGAGAAGCCAAATCTCACAGAAGAGGAGGTTAAAACTTATTATGAATTGTACACGAGTTGCAGAGATGCATGCTTTGAAAAGTAAGTACATGCCTTAATTTCTGCTGAAAATATTTTAAACTTGAAGTTCTATTTAATGTGTATAATTTTATTAAACAATGAAGATTCATTCTATTCATATATTCATATTTCGTGGCAGTTAGACAGTTATACACATTTTCTGAAATTTTTTCCATAATAAACGAACGTTATGAATAAGAAGCTGTAATATTATCCGTTTCTGATTGAAAAATGGAAAAGAATAAAAGATTAATTTTAATACAGGATTTCTACGTCAGAATCATTTGCGAAGAAGTTTGAGAAATTCAAATTAAAAGAATACGAAAAGCTTATGAAACAGCGGCAAGAAAAAGAAGAAAAAAGGAAGGAAAAAAGAAGAAAAGAAGCAGAGAAGAAAAAAAAGAAGACAGAAAAAGAAGAGAAGAAGAAAGAAAAACAACAAAAAGAACCGACGGTAAAACTTGAGAAAAAATTGGAAGAACAAGAATGAGGAGATAATTTATGCATGCAAATATATATATATTGGATAGTAGGCATCGGCGTACTGAAAGCAGTCATATTTTCATACTTCTCCTTTAACGTCAAGTACTTTATAAAAATTTATTAGAAACGTATGCAGTGCTTATTTCCAATTTAACAATACCTCTGGCACCAGTGCAGCGAAACAAGTTGTCAATAACTATTTCATAAAGCAAGCACAGGGCAGACAGCGTGGTGAAGAAAGCATAATATCCTGAAATGACTTTTCTGAAATAATCTAATTTTCTAATTTTTTTTCTTATCCTTATTTATTTTCATTTTTCAGAAAAAATTTATCATATTTTAAAATTAATATAAATCATATGCATTGACGAGCAGTGAATTAATTGATAATGACGATCTCTACTGTACATTTCTCTTATGATGGATGAAACGTGTGTTTTCAAATGCTGACAAATTGTTTCTACGAGCAAAGGGTTGAGATGCTATGAAACAGTGAAGCAATAAGCATATAAATTCAGTACTTTATGTAGATTTAGTGACACTTTTGATTTCAAAATTACTAAAAGTGCAGAAGTCTTTTACAACAGCTCTGCAACTTTACCCTTTTTCTTCATTTTATATCATTGACCACGTCACAATAAAACAATACGGAGCTCTTGTTGAGCCTTTTTAACAAGCAAGCAAAATTTTAAGCTAAACAAATTTTCCTTACTGCAGTATAAAAATACGAATTTTGTATTCAAATTAATTAACTTTAAAACCAGCTTTTTCGACTGCTTATCAATCTAACAGTGCCGATTTCTTTAATTTTTGAAATAGAAGCTTTGCATATTTTCGTTTGAAATGATTTCACCGCTTACTGCAATATTTTATGCTTATCAAGCAAAAGCCTTAATGAGTAAAAATTAAATACAGGGCCTTAATTAGCTGTTCAGTCTTGTAAATAATTTCAAATTGTGTAACTAAACTGCTGCACAATGGTGAGTAAACTTTGCTCATAATATTCTACTATTATAACATTTAATAACAATTCTAATGAAACTTTTCTTCTTTTTCCTTTATTAACAAGTTTTTTTTATTTTTTTTTGTTATGTATTCTTCATTTTTCCGTTATTATTAGACCTACTTGTTGTTACTTGTTACTACTTAATATACTAATAACTAAATTTAAGAAAAAAATTTTTTAACTTTCTTCCAAATGAATTATACCGCATGATAAATTTTATGCAGAAATAATTTCATAAAACAAAATGTGACGAATATGTCAGTAAAACTAGAAGCAGCTGAAAATTTTGCACAGATTGGCATTTTTTAAATTGAATTTTGCTTCAGTAAATTAATTGAGACAAGCAGATGTATGAAAGCTAGAGAATTACTTTGCTATTGCTTTAATCAACAAGTGAATAGAGTTAATATTATGAATTTAGGAATTTGAAGTAAAATTTGCTTTCTGCAGTTTCAAGGTATGTGAAAAAGAACTACGCAATGCAGAGAAGCCAAATCTCACAGAACAGGAGGCTAAAACTTATTATGAATTGTACATGGGTTGCAGAGATGCATGTTTTGAAAAGTAAGTACATGCCTTAATTTCTGCTGAACATATTTTAAACTTGAAGTTCTATTTAATGTGTATAATTTTATTAAACAATGAAGATTCATTCTATTCATATATTCATATTTCGTGGCAGTTAGACAGTTATACACATTTTCTGAAATTTTTTCCATAATAAACGAACGTTATGAATAAGAAGCTGTAATATTATCCGTTTCTGATTGAAAAATGGAAAAGAATAAAAGATTAATTTTAATACAGGATTTCTACGTCAGAATCATTTGCGAAGAAGTTTGAGAAATTCAAATTAAAAGAATACGAAAAGCTTATGAAAAAGCGACAAGAAAAAGAAGAAAAAAGGAAGGAGAAAAGAAGAAAAGAAGCAGAGAAGATAAAAAAGCAGAAGGAAAAAGAAGAGGAGAAGAAAAGAAAACTCGTGAAAACAGAAACGGTACTATTTGCAAAAGTATTGGAAAAGCAAGAAATGAAGGAATAATTTATACACACATATCTATGCACAATTGATTAATTAATTATTTACTTATATATTCATATATATATATATATATCTGAATAAGTAAATAAAAATAAATTTTTATTCAAATCGTTACCTGTGTATATTATGAAACAGTGGTATAATAATTATATACATTCAGAACATCATTCATATTAATTGAATAATACTTCTGATTTTGAAATGACTAAAAGTGTTAAAACCTTTTACGATATCTCTGCAACTTTACCCTTTTTCTCCGCATTATTTGACTGGTCAAGTCACAATAAAACAATACTGAGTTCTTTGGTGAGCCTTTAAAACAAGCAAACAAAATTTTAAACAAAACAAATGTTGCTTACAGTACCATAAAAATACGAACTTTATATTCGAAATAATTAACTTTAAAAGCAATTTTTAGCATGCTCATGAATCTGACAGTGCTCATTCTTATAAACTTTCAAATTGATGCTTAGTTTATTTTTAAATTGATTTCAATTTGCTTAATACAAAGTTCGCTGAAATATTTTATGCTTATTCAAGCAAAAATTTTAATGCAAAGACTTCATCAACTGCTCATTACTTGTTAATAATTTCAAACTGCACAATTAAATTACTGCACAGTGATGGCCGAAATTTGCATATAAAATAACTGCACCATCATTTGCTAAAAGATAAACGCAAACTTGATCATTCATCATCATCATGCTATCAATTACATTATTATTATTATTATTATTGCATATTGTTGAGAGTTGCCTGCTGATGTCTATAGATCAAATTGATCTGAAATTTTCATTTTCGAAAAATTTTAATTTAGTCAATAATAAAGCATCTCAATAATTAATTTGTTCTCCAACAATAACAAGACAGTCTGAGTTATTTATTCAATTTTACAAATTTCAGAAGCGCATAATTAAAAATAATAAAAACTTTATTGTCATTTAAAAAAAAATAATCTTATTTCAAAAATCATTTCAAATCAAAATCAGAAGAAATTTTCAAATTGATGAACTGAAACTTTGTCGCCTGCTTTCCATTTAATTATCCTTATTTTCGAGTATCCAAGGATGAGCAGCCAATTCTTTCAATGGCATGCGTTTTGATGGCGTCGGTTGCAACAGCTGAAATTTATTAAAAATATATATTATTAAATATTTTATTTAATAAAAAAATGGAGAAGAGGACAAAGATAAATGCTACCCTGCGGATCACATCTTTCGCCCCTTCTGAAAAATTTTCAGGCATTTCATATTGACACTGTCGAATACGACGAAACGTGGCATGCTGACTTTCTGAATAAAATGGAGGCTTTCCATTCAAAAATTCGAACAACAACACCCCAAGAGACCAAAGATCAACCTCAAAAAAAGAAAACAAAATTTCACACAATCACATTTTTTTAATTTTAATGTACTTCATTCATTTGAATGCAAAAAAGTTCTCCTTACTGCATCACCGTGTGGTTGACCAGAGATCATTTCAGGCGGCAGATAATCCAACGTTCCACAAACAGTGCCACGCCTAAATAAACGAATCTGTTGAAATATATTAATTTTCAAATTTTTTTTCTCAAACATTCATATGAAACTAAATTATGCAGATGAGAAAAAAACTACCTCGACGATGGCGAATGAACCGACCATCCAAAGTCAGCAATCTTCAACTGACCATTACTACCAATCAGAATATTTTCCGGCTTGATGTCACGATGAATCACCTTTTTACTGTGCAAATAAGATAAAGCCCCAATTAATTGGTGCAAATACTGAAATTATAAATAGTATCATATTTAATAATGGAAAAATTAGGATAAGAAAAAAGAACCTGAGCTGACTGCTTTTCTGAAAAGTGCCCACAACGTTTCAACTCGGCATACAATTCACCTTTACCAGCATATTCCAGAATTAAGTATATACGAGAAGAGTCATAAAAATAGCCATACAAACGTAGAATGTTTGGATGTCTTAAATATTTTAAAAACTGAATTTTGAAAACTGATTTTCACTTTCCAAAAGTTCATTTACTTCAAATGAGCTTGAATTTCAATTTCTCGTCTCAGCTGATGTTCACAACCTGCATTCACCAACTGCGACTTAAACAGCACCTCAAATGTATCATTCACGTGTAATTTTAAATTTAATTGTACATTACAAAAAAATATTCAAATAAAAGTTACTTTAAGAGCAACGACAAATTTGTGCTGCTTTTCTCGAGCTAAATATACATGACCAAATTTTCCCTTTCCAAGTGCTCGACCAATTTCAAAATCATCCAATGTCCACATTCTAAAAATCAAAATTGTGCACAATCAACTGGTGCATTATTTCAATTCTGACAAATTTAAATTCATAATTCTCAACAATCATTCATCAAGAAGCAATTAATTCATTCCTTTAGATGAAATAAATTAAATATTTCAAACAACCAAAGTAAACATTCATGCAATCCTCAACTGAGTTTTTTAAAAATACAAACTTTCGAGTTTTTTCCTTTTCTTTACTGGTTTTAGGTGCTGACGTAGCTTCTTTATTTTCATTTTTAAACTGTTCAGCTTGTTCGGTTGAATTCGATTCATTTGGAACAACTTCACCTTCTTTAGACTGTAAATTAAATTAAAATAAAACGAATAAATTGCTAACACAAAATAACAATAAATAAACAACAATTCTTCAATTGCAAAACTTTTTAAAAAACACATCTCATTCTATTATACTACTAAAAGATAAGTAGAAGAAAATAACATGCCTCTTTAACCGACTCATTGTCTTGTGTGCCATCTCTAAATACAGTGAACAGGTTATAAAATAATTCCAAAATTAAAGTATTAGTTAGAAAACGTTTAAATGTGAACAGCTGATTCACTTACTTCTGAGAAGCATTTGGTGCAGTGTCCATTTGAATATGATTTCCGATACAGCAAAGCAGTTAAATCCTCTGAAATGCATTGATTATAATAATTTCCAATGTACAATTAACCAAGCATAGTTTTAACTTTTAAAAACGATCAAAACATTTTAAACATAAGAAATGTAAAAATATAAGAACATCAACAAGAAGTATAACAATTTTGTAAAAAATTTTACACAAATCGAAGAATATTATAAAAACCAACAAAATAACGTTGGAATAGAAAATTTTAACGTTGCAATAATTTATTAAAAAATTGAATAAAGTAAATTAAGAAAAGAATTTACTGCCACATTTCAAATAAAAATTCATTTATCTAAAATTATTGAAAACAATGCCTGATTTAATTAAACTAAATTTATCGGTTTGAAATAAATTAAAAATAAGTTTTACTATTCGCTTTATTCTGGGCATTCAGCTGTCAAGTATATAGAAAAGAAGCATTCAGCATAAACATAATTTCATATACAATTCAAAAAAACAAAAAACATGAATAAGAAACAAACAAATTTTAAAATAAAACCATAAATGAACTTACCTTAACGAGCACAGGCACAACTGTTACTTGGTCTAATCACATTTGAATTTACAGTAACTTTCAATTATAAAAATAATTAAGGTTAAACACTAGGCTACTATGTATAATGGATTATTAGATTAAAAAACAAAACGATCATTTCATGTAAAAATTACTTTAAAAATATAATATATTTCCTAATAAATAACTGAGTTTTATATTTTTTTTACGATTTTTAAAATGATAATTTACTTTTTACAGTAATGAATAATTAATAGGTAAAAATTGTTGCTACATTTCCATCTTAAGTCACCCATAAATATTTCGAAGTTCCTTTTATTTAAACATAAAAAGTAATTACTTTTTATTTTATTATTCAGAAACTGAATAATAAATGATCTTCATTTTAAAATTAACAAAGTTGACCAACATTTTGCAAAACATATAAAGAAATCTGAGTGCTATGGCCTGGTAGGTCAGAGCCCTTCAAAAACTGATTTGGTCTCTAGTGCTGCCCCAATTTTATTCAAATTTAAAATATTTTTGCAATTTAAGTATTTCACACCGACATCAATGCTTGCCTTTCTGTTGATTTGTGCTGTTTGTTGTTTATGATACCTTTCTAAATTTTAATACACTTTTCACTCTATTTCAAATAGGATTTTTAATTTTACTTTTCTGAAATATTTCTTATTTCGACAGTATTATTATTTTTATATACTAAGTTAAATTAAAATTAAAACTTTTTTCTACTTCTTTTTGATTAACATCAATAAATTATTTCGTATAAAATTTACAAGTCTTTTTGTAATCTTTGCACCACTACCGAATCGTGCTGTAACGTGGATTTATTTGAGAGTCTATAGCAATTTCTTTGATGTATGCAAAATGCAGATTCTTTGCATCCGTCGATCCGCATTCGAATTTAAAATATTTCATAAATATTTGCATAATATTTCAGTTTTTGAAGAATTTTTTTTCTTACTGCATTGATATAGTTCAGCAATTTGAGCGATTCATGCAGTCGTTTAGAGCTTAGGAACAGAAAAAAGATAAACTGCACGAACAACAAATGGCTACAAGACAAATGTCAGTTGTAGTCGCTGTGCAGCAGTTTACAGATGATGAAGAAAATGAAAAAGAAAGACACACTCAATGCTCAATACATTATGCTACATTTCAGATGATTAAAAATTTATATTTTTGTCATAAAATTATTTGATTAGCAAAGCTGTTGATATTTTTATTCTATCCAAAACGGAGAACATATTATTATTATTATCAATTCTGTATTGCAGTACATGTCATTCAAAATACTTCTATTATTTTGTGATCGTATCTATAATACAAAATTGATAAATTTGAATAAAGAATATTTCTGAAATTGAAAAATATTCTAATTTTAAACAAAAGTATTTTCGTTTTCAAGTTTAATAAATTTTTCATACCAAATATAATCAACATCTTGTCATGTTACATATAGAACTCTGAAAGCCTGATTAAAGTGGAAAATCAATTTAAAATTGCATGACTTTACGAAAATAACTGCATAATTTTGTGCTACTCTTTGTTTGTTCAGTTGCCACAGCTACTAGCAGGAAGTATAAAATTCTGTATAAACGCCTTGCAACGCTCTGGGGCCATTGCTTTTTTCTTCCTACGTGCAAGTTTCATTCACGTAAGAATTCACTTTCACTAATCTTGTCAACAGTTAATTTCAAAAATGAGATTCAATTAGTATAAATTATACGATATAATAATATTATATTAGGTATAAACTAAGCATTAACATAATAAAAAGTAATACATATAACACAGCTAAATACCTTCTATAATAATATATTTTATCAATTACAATTTTTATTTTCTTAGATTTACCCAGAAGACTCAAAACTATGAAAGTGTTCAGAGTGATCGTTTTTTTATATGCTAGTTTTCTACGCTTTCCAAATAGCAACTTTTTTTATTTAACCATGGTCACAGCTTCTGATAGTTCAAGTGAATGCCCTGATGGCTGGTTTAATTATGAAACTTTCTGTTATTTCACTGGAAAAAATAGAATGACATTTGATGATGCTCAAGCGGAATGTGTAAAAATGGATGCTACATTGTATTTCCCAAGTGATGAGGATGAAATGGTATGTTCCTTTTTTTGAAAAATTTTAATTTATAAATAAGCAAAATAAAATTCAATTTAGGATGAAGTACATGAACACATGTGTCACCCTTGTAGAATTTGGCTTGGGCTCAACTTTTCCACTGAACCAACCTGGCTGTCTGGTCCAGCAATGGATATCCATAAACTGTAATTGGCAGTCAAATTGTAATATATATTTTTTTCAATATACTAAATTGGTAAATATTTCAGCACATGGAGCAGCGGAGATCCAACTACTTGTCACCTTTCACCACTGGATTGTGCAGCATGGTTCAAACCGTCAAGAAATGCACCTTCCAGTGCTAACTGGTACTTGTGCAGCACTCTTTTCAATTATATTTGCAAAAAAGGAGATGTATCCTCATCAATAACAAATAGGGTTAATGTCGAAAATCAAAATGTTTCGTATGATCAGTCAATTCTTCACGAAAACGTTGCGAAAAATAGTTCTGAAGGGAACAGTACAACTGATGATGATTATTTGTGATCTTAGCAAATATCAATAGCAAAAAGGAACTAATTGTCAAATTATTGTAATTTTAAAATAATTTGTCGTATGTCATATGTTGATAGTAAATGTTGTTGGAAAAATTCTTCTTTTAGAAATATTAAAAAAAAATTAACATTATGCTACATGCAATAAAAATAACAATTAAAACAAAAAATTTCATTCAGTGATAACAAATCAATTAATGATAAATTTATCCAACTTTATGAACAGAAATATATTATAGAAATTAAAGAGAAGAAAGAAAAAGAAATGGAAATTTTCAAACTTGTCAAATCTATTGCACTCTCTTCACTAACGCCAATCACGTAATTAAATAGTCATTTAATCAATTTATATATTAATAATTGATCATTTTATCATTTCTCAGTTAAATGTACAAAGAAGTAATTATAGCTCTAAACTATGGAGTAATTGAAAAGAATTCTTTCAAAATTGCATTGCATTGAAATTGTCATTTCTAAAAATAGTTATTTATTAAAAATTGAGCACGCAAGAAAAACTCCAAATAGTTAAATTTATAAATTCATAAAAGCACTTAATACCAGGCAGTCTATTTCTAGAGTTACTAATAATATATGCATGCAGTCTGATTTATGCAGACATGCGGATAACATGCTCTTTTTTTATTACTTATGTTGAACAAAACAGTTAAATCTCGCGCTGATGAAAAACTAGTGCACTCACATTAATAATGCTTCTTCGGTCAAAATAAATTTAATTTGTAATAAACAATAAACAAATTTTGGCCGCTTCATGTTATGTAATGTTATTAATAAATAACGTAACATAGCAAATATCATTATTAATGAAACACTGACCAAAAACATAGTTATTCACAAATGTAAATATGAGTAAATGAAATGCAAATGTTATTAAATTATTAAAATTTAAATTTTATTAAAATATTAATAAACAGCACTCTGTTGCACTGTTATTTCATTTTAAATGTATTTTTCAATTATAATTTATTATATGAGGAAATTAAAGTGCTCAGATATTGAAATTTTGTTTTTCACAAAGTTATAATTACAACTGATATTTAGCCAGCAGTTTAATGTATTTAATTTTGTTATATATTTTAACATATTGAGAACAACTTCCCTATTTAAAATTTTATTCGCTTATAATTGATAAGCTAATGATAACGACAATAATAAACAAATACATAAACGTTGCATTCAAAACTAAACTCAGAATTGTATTTAACTGTGGCAACCTTTATTATTAGACCTAAATTTCATTGAATCTTAACGCTAAATTTACTAGTAATTACAATTATTTCTTTGTTATCTTCATTATTTCATATTTCAAAATTTAATGAAATACACAATTGATTTATATAAATATCACATATCTCATTATTTTACATTGGCACATAGTGTGGGCTTCATTTGCTACTTTGCAATTACTTTCTGTTAATTATGAGATAACTGAGAAACTTTAATGATAAGAAAAAGTTTATTCCTTTCTGATTTAAATTAATTTTTCTAGTTAATTAATTAGATGACATATAAAAGATGCATTAATTAACTGAAATTTACAAACAAAAATTCATAAATGCATAAATATAATATATAATACAAATATTTAATAAAAGGCAAAGTTGAAACTGACTAAACAATTATAAAAACAGCATTAAAATGTTGAATAATATAAAACTAATATTTTACATATAAATAATAAATACGATAATCAAATTAATCAAATCTGCATTCACATTTGGAAGAAATATTTAAACATTAAACTTCACTTTGCACAGATGCAATTTTGAATTTCAAAATGTAGTTTACATAATTTCCATAGCAATATTGATCCATTCAGAGAGATTACATTTTGAAATAAGCTTAATTTTAACTATTTGCTCGGAGAAGAAATTTGTCACTATTTGAAAACACACGTTTCATCCATCATAAGAGAAGTATAGAGTAAAGATCGTCGTCATCAATTAATTCACTGCTAGTCAGTGCATATTATTTATATTAATTTTAAAATATGACAATTTCTTTCAAAAAATAAAAATAAAAAAGGATAAGAAAAAAATTAGAAAATTTGATTATTTCAGAAAAATCATCTCAGGATATTATGCTTTCTTCAACGCGCTGTCTGCCGTGTGCTTGCTTTATGAAATATTTATTGGCAACTTGTTTCGTTGCGTTGGTGCTCAAAGGTATTGTTGAATTGAAAAAAATTAATGCATACGTTTCTAATAAATTTTTATAAAGTTCTCAACGTCAAAGGAGAAGTATGCAAATATGGCTGGTTTCAATACGACGATGCCTGTTATCAAATTCAAAAGAAAATGTCGTTTAAAGAAGCAGTTGCGAAGTGTGCAAACCTCGATAGTCAACTATTTTTTCCGGAAAATATTCGAGAACTGGTAACTATATTTCATAAATAAATAAATATAATATCAAAATGAAAATAATGAAATGTAATAAAATAGAACAATACTATCAATTTTCACATTAAATTTTAATATGACTAATAATTCTAATTTTTACAATCAAGAATATCTACTATTTCTGCACATTATTATTATTATTCGAATAACTGCTTTCTTGTTAGTAGAAAAATAAAGATCTCCGAATAAAACAAAGGTGTGCAATGCTTATTTCAATTTGTTAATTAAAATCGATAAAAATATTTTACGACGACATAAATAATATTGAATCCAATTTCCTATTGAAAACAAATGAAAGATAAAATATGATGCAACGTTGATGCTTCTATGGAATAGGTGAAAACGTTTTCAAAAGTTTACACTGGAGCATGACAGTGATCATATGAAAGCGTCGTTGTCGAGAATTAGATAATAAATTATTATAAAAGGACTTGACATAATCCAAATAATGATAGCATGAAGCATGATGCATTGCATTAAGCGAGTCGAAAATAAATAACTTCTTCATCAGTTATTTGAAACAAACAGAGCAGAAATATTAAAATACAACCCTATAACTTCAGCCTATGAGAATAATGAGCAAACTTCTATACTTTATCATAAGCTGTTAAAAATATGTGTAGAATGAAATGTGAAGAGCAAAATTTTAATTTTTCACGTTTCAAAAAAAATACATCTTTATTCATTAGTTATATTAAATTAAATTAAATTTTTTTCCTACAATAAAAATTACTAACCATAAAAAAACAATAATTATTAAATCTTAAACCTAAAGCATTTAATTAAAATTTATACTGATTAACTGACTGGCATGTATTCTTCAATTTTTAAACCGTTTATAGACGTGTAATTTTTTAGATAATAATTAATGAACATATCTGTTCACCGTGCAAAGCATGGCTAGCCTTAACTTATACTGGAAAAGCAACCTTGGTCTACAATACAGATGCAAACATAAATGATTTGTAAGTAATTTGAAAATATTTTATATAAAATGAAATACACTTAAAATAAATTATAAGACCGTGGAGTCGAGGAGATTATAACAAAGGCCATTTGAAGAACTTCGATTGTGCAGCATGGAACAATCCAGCTGGTAATGGCAAACTGACAGTTAGTTGGCATCTTTGTTCGTCAAAACACGTAGCCGTTTGCAAATCAATGCTAATAACAAATCAAGAAAGTACTGTCAAAAAAACTGAAACTGTTGATACTAACGACGATTCACATTCAGAAGCAACAGATGATGGAAATGATGAATCATCAGCCGGTGTTGACAAAAGAAGTAATATTAAATCATTTCACATTAAAAGTGTAAACGAAACCACTGTAGAAATGCAATCTTCAACCGCACTGAAGCCGAAAGCAACGTCTACACCCGCTACTATAATCACTACACATACAGTGGTTCTTTCAACCGTATTAGAACATACTCATGGCACCGAACAAAATTCTGAAACAACAACTCGAGTTGAAGAAACCAAAGAAACATCCGAGAACGATATTTTCCCTGAAAGCAGCACTGTCAAAACTGTGACTGAAAATGAAAAAGATAAACATGAAAATATTGAAAAATCTGAACACATATCAGAAAAAACTACAACTGCTAGTGAAAAACCTGAATGTTCTACAAAAGCTTTGGAAATAACAACTTTATCTGATGAAAATTCGACTGATCATTTAAATTCTTCTTCTACAGACAAATCTGACGTTGCACCATCAACAACTAATAAAACAAAGAGTGAAAATAAGAATAATAATAGCCAAATTTCTACTGAACAACATTGATCAAAAGAATTATGTACAACATGCAGACATCGTGAAAAAGTACACTTGGAACCAATACCAATCAACAATCGCAACGAACTGATGCTAAAAAATGTTGTATTTATAGTTTAAAGCTTCTTTTTTGTTTAATGTACATTTCTTATTTAGTTGCATTCTCATGTGTTTTGTCAGTTGAATGTGCAATAACTGAACTTTAAATATAAAATTTTGAAAAATGAATAAAATTTTTGAAAAACATCTCAATTCATGAAAAAATTGATAAAAATATCTTATAACTTATTCGTCTGCATAAATAAATAAGTTTCATCAAAACCAGAACGTTACAAATTCATTCATCACTATAAACAACAATTACTGACTTCAGTTGTAAAATAAATAAAAACTACAATTTAAATTAATCCTCATAAATTATTTCTGAAACAACATTAGAATTCAATCATTTGAGCATTGGATGTGCCCCTTTTTTTAAAAAAAGATGTCATACAATAAGCCTGTATAAGTAATTATGAAATTCAAAAAATTCATGATTATATTTTCAATTAATAATATACAAAAGTTTTAAGATAAATTAACAATAAAGACATTTTTATTGTAAAGTTAATTTGCTAATTCATACACTTCAAAATATTTATACCTACCCATGCTTTATTATACTGTAATCAACAATTTAAAAAGTCTGATAAATCTGTACTTATTTTTCGTGATTTATCCCTGTATGCCGCAATGGCTGCACCTTCGTGGAAAAAATATTCTCTTGTAATGGTACGCTGTGGTGAAAAGATTTTGCTTGGTTTAAAAAAAAAAGGTTTCGGTTGTGGTAAATGGAATGGATTTGGTGGGAAAATGGAACAAGGGGAAACTATAGAAGAAACGGCGAAAAGGTACGTTCATACTAAAATGTGATTTTTTTGACATTTTTCAATTATAAATTTATCGTATGTGATGCTTTGAAGCAATAAAAATCATATTTATAGGGAACTGTATGAAGAATGCAATCTAACTTGTGAAAGAGTTGATAAATTTGGTATACTCCGTTTTGAATTTGAGAAATATCCAATCTTGATGGAGGTACATGCTTTCCATGCCATAAATGTAAGTGGAGATCCTCAAGAAAGTTACGGTAATTCATACATTGAAAAACAGGCTAATTAAAAAAATTTTCTACTTTTGCTTTTATTTTTTAGAAATGATTCCACGTTGGTTCGACTTCAATTCTGTTCCATTTCATCAAATGTGGCCAGACGATAAATTGTGGTGGCATCATTTTAGTTCAAACAGAAAGTTCAAAGGTTACTTTCTGTACGATGAAACGCAAACAGTACTTCTGGATCACACAATCAAATTAGACGAAGATCTTGATCAGTATTAAAAAACTTGATTCGCTGAAATTGATCAATTTGTTGTACAGTGTACGTGAATTTGTCTCGAAATATGTGAAAAGTACCGTGATTTCAAATGAAATACTTTATTATACCATTGCAATCATTTGTTAAACAAAACAAATAATGCTGCTCCAATAAGTACACAATTTGCATTTGCTGTTTTGGGACAAATTTTCCATAATAAAATTATTTAATATAATCTTTAATCTGAGAAATAGATTGGAACTGAATAATAATTTTGAATAATAAAGAACGAAAACATTCGAGCAAATGCTCATTCAATTATTTAATTTATTCCGTATATTTGACGTGTACAATATATCATATATATATATATAATTTAGGAATCTCAAGTTATTACTGACGATAGAATGAAAACTGTAAGAATAGAAACTATTTTCTAGAAAAAAGTAATATTAATCATTTGAGAGAAAATGTTTGTAAAATTGACCAAATGACAAAATTATATAAATAAAATTTATCTGTATTTACATGCTGTTGAAACGTTCGCCTGTTAGTAAAGTGAAACAGTGCTTGCTGTTAATACTTACCCGCTTTTCTGTCAGGTCTATGATAATAATGTTTGATAAACATTGACTAGACGAAATAGCGTTTTGGATAAATCAACTGGCTTCCAATCACTCGTGATAAAGTAACCAAACATTCGTTCATTTTAACTTTGCAAGCTAAACATACGCGCTTGTGTTGAATTTGTATCCTCGTAAATATTTATTTGTTTTTATTTTTAGATAAAATAAGCTGAGATTGAAAACATTAGAAACATATTTCAATTTCTTTCAGGATTCTATCTTTGTGCAAATAAATACTGTAATATTGGGAAGATAAGCGCGACAGTTGTTGCATAATTTTTAAATAAAATAATACGCAATTTAATAATTTAGTTTGAACTATAAAATTTGAAACTTAATTGTATTCTGTATATAATTTTTATTTTTGATTTTACATTTATACCTTATTGTCAATGTTACTGTATAAGTGTTTTCTAATGTAATTACAGTTGTTGATCAGCTGTTAATACTTTGGATATTTTGCTTTGCTTTTGAATATATTATTTTGATTTCATTGTTAAATATATTTACTGCAGATCTTTTCTTTTAATTAAAATGGTTACTTTGCTCAACAGTCGCTTTTACGATTCAAATTTGCTGTATCTTGGATTTAATCAAGACCATGGTAGTGCATATTAAGAAGCTTTGTATAACGTTTATTTTTTATTGAGCTTTTAAGGTTGTTTTGCATGTGGGACAGGCTGTGGATACAGAATATATCATACTGATCCACTCGATGAAAAGGAACGATATGGTATGAATTTATTCATAAATTGCTTGCTGCGTTAATTTTAGATAGACGTCAATAAGCAGTGTAATGTAATGAAAGAATTAGCAGTGAGATTTATTTTACTAAATGGTTAAAAATTATTGTTATGTTTGTACAATGCTGAAGCTATGGTTTTTAAAATGTATTTGCTTTGTATTGATTGCATGTCATATTTCAGCCTGTAAGTTTTAGATGAATTTTGTTGTTTACTTATTGTTGTTCCTGTATTTATTGCTTTAAATAAGTTTATAAAATTGATTTAAATCAGACTAGTTAATCATATATATTCGTTGATTATTGATTTTTATAAAATATGCGTCTTAATTTATTTTTAAAATCAGATTTATTACTTACTATGGGTATTTCAGATTTCTCCAATGGCATTGGTCATGTTGCCATGTTATATAAGTATAATTATCTTGGTCTTGTTGGTGGCGGCTTGAATCCTCAGTTCCCTACTAATGAAGGTAAATATAAATGTATTTGTTTGTTTAGTTATTTTAGTTAAATAAATAAGTATATTTTTTTAAGTTGTTATTTGGGATGATCTTGAAAGAGATGTTGTTATTCGGATAAGTGACTTGCCATCCAGAGTATGTGGTGTGCGTTTACGTCGTGATCGAATAGTTGTTATTTTGGAACAAATGATCAAAGTTTATCCATTTTCTGTTGAACTTGAACTGTTGGTAGAATTTGAAACTGCCCCCAATTCAAATGGTGAACTGGAATATTTTTGAGAACAATTTAAAAATTGTATTTATTCTTCATTTTAGGATTATGCTGTCTGATGGGACATGCTGACAGAGCTTTGATGGCTTTTCCAGCGAAGCAGCCGGGGGTTGTTCGCACGGTTGATTTGGCCGATCCGACAATTTCAATCGAAATTGCCGCTCATGAATCCCCATTAGCATGCATGGCATTCAACAATGATGGAACTTTGCTAGCTACTGCTTCAGAGAAAGTAGGAAAGCACCTTTTTTTTTCATTTGCTGTTCTTTTTCTTTTTATTTTTTTTCTATTTATATTAGGGAACTTTAATTCGCATCTTTGATTCTCAGAATGGCTTAAAATTGCACGAATTCCGACGTGGCACTAATCCAGCTGTTATATATAGGTTAAAATTTTTTAAAGTTTTATTTAAGTTTTTTTTTATTTAAATTGAATTGTTTTAGTATTAGCTTTAATGTTGACTCTACTCTACTTTGTGTTGGAAGCGGACATGGCACTGTGCACGTTTTTTCACTTTCTGGATCATCCATTACTTATCCGAAGTATGCTACTTTTATTATTATTTCCTATGGTAAATTTGTAAAAATGTTGTTAAATCATTTGTTAAAATGACAACATTGAAATATATTAATTTACTGTATAAATCACTGGAAAGGTAAATACACATGTGCTCATTTAATTCTAATAGTAGTATGCTCTGTCGTGAGGATTATATTTTCACATTAGAATGATAATGAAATTAAATGTTAAGTTTTAGAAGTTTGATTAAGTGCTTGATGTTGAAAGTACACATTAGATATGAAAAATGAAATTCTAGAATAGGAATATTTGTTCTGGGAAATCGCAGTATTGGATAGGGTAAATGTGTTCAGCATCGGAAAGAAGTATGCATTGAAGTCGATTTTATTCTGATTATGTTATAATAAATTTCAAACAGTTTTAACATAACTTTAAAATGTCTAGCCGATGCGTAGTAGATAAAATGTGGAAATAATTGGATGAAAACTGGAAAGAAAGTTTAAAAATAATGCTATTTTAGGAAATCGGAAAAAAATTTTTTGAAAAAGTATATGAGTGCCAAACATAGCTTTGTACGTATCCAAGTACCTACTGTTACAAAATACAACCAAGTTCCATTCATATGTGCCTTTGGAGCTGAACCTCAATCGTTGATTGGTAAGCTATTTTTTGTTAATAATTCATAATTATGTATATTTCATAATCTGGATGATAATGTATATTATGGTAATATTTTTAGTTATTTGTGGCGATGCGAGTTATTATAAGTTTATTTTTGAGAAGACTGGAGATTTTTCCAGGCAGAGATTTTCTGTGTTTTTGGAATTGAATGAATGACGGCAGACAGTAGCACGAAGATGATGTTAAAGATGATTTCAGAGCATTTGTTTTAAGTTGCTCTTTGTTGATTTTAAAATTGAATAAATGATTGCTGTTTTTTGTTTGAAATTTGCTTATTAATTGGCGACATATCGATTGTTTTTATTTATTATCTATTTATGCTATTGTTTTGCTTTAAATAACCGGAGAAATGTAGAAAATGTCAAAAGTATTATTCACTGGATTGTTCCAACGAATTCCACAGATGCATTTTGCACTGCGCTATTTTCACAGTTCTCCTATGCTCAAGTAAGATGTTTTTATATCTGATTTGGATATTTTTGATCAAGCATATTCGTTATATAGTGCTGAACCACTGAAGAAAAAAAAGCGCATTGATCCTGCAATTATAAGAGGCCGATTGGAACGAAAGAAGAAAAAAATTGAAAAATCAATTCGCTTATTATTGAAACAAAGCAAAAAGTTAAAGCCTATAGAGGAGTTGACTGTGGAAAATAAAGTGAAAGACAATATACAGTAATTTTATTTTTGTAAATAAATGTTTTCTGTAGTAGACGAAAGTATTTATTGGTTTTCTTGTTACTAGTCTTATTAAATTTATGCTTTATGTTAATTGCGCAATTCAGTTTGTTTGTTTAATGCAAATTTTATTCAATTCCATGTACTCTACCAAATTTAGACATTATATCCGGCCTAAAAGTGAAGTTTCAGACGAAGAACTGCAACAGAGAACTGTTTTTCTCAAAGAATGGGCAAAGTGCCAGTTCTCTTGTCTTTTCCATTTTCAATCGTTTTCTTAAATTAATTTTTAGATATCAAACAAAGCAGTATAATGCACACCATAATCAAATTCGCGTAATGATGAAAAGTCAGCTGAAAGCGTTGGAAGAGTTGAAATTGGAGTCTGAAACTTTATATCGCTCTGCTTTGGAGGTTTCACTTATTTTTATTGTTTCATATATTTATTATGTGAATAAATTGAACTTTTGTAATTTCTATCACGTAAATTGCATTCAATCAATAGAACTTAGATATATTTTTCAGGTAAATCCAGATTTAATTCCCTGTGTATTTGATGGTCCGGTTTCAACACCACCTATACCTGGATACGAAACTCCAGATGGAGATTATAAAGAGACAACACGTAAATGGGAATAATGTCATGAATAAATATAAGCTATTAATTGACGTAGCAACTGTATCATTGGCCGACTACGGAACGTAAACAAGGAATTTTATTATTCATAGCTTAATTGTGATTTTTAGTTCAAGCAACTTTAATTGTGACATGAATAAATTTATTAAAATGAAAATTATGTTAAAGTTTTATAACTGTAATTATGACTTTTTCGTATTTTAATATATAAAAGGGTGTATTTAGTATAATTAATCATTGGTAATTTTCATTTATTTATTTTTTGCGTTTTAAAGTATTACTTGAAAATCATTTTATCGAAAGGCTCATGGTAAAAATGTTTGTTTTTTGCTGCATTTGTTTAGAATATATTAAAGTATTGAATGTTAGTGTTATATTTACATTTGCTGCAGAAAGTTCTTTTCTTTAGCAATAATAGTAAGTGTACATTATTTATTTTCACGATACTTTTTAAATTAATATAACATTATTAGTGCAAGGTGAAATACAATGTAATGTGAACATGTAGCGTGTGAAGAAGTTGATTTTTCAATGAAAATTGTCATATAATAATAACAATGCAGAGTTCTGAATATTATGAATAAATAATTTTGCTTTTTTAAATGAACAATTTTGATATAATTCATAACCAGGTGCAAGGTTGAAAGAGGTAAGCTCTCAGAGGGTGTGAAATCTTTGCAGCTGAAGCAGGAAGCGGAATGGCATTGTTCACGCAATGAAGCCATGTAATGACCGTCGACAAATGAGATCTTCGACCACTGGTCATCAACTAGGCGTCCAGCATCCATAATGGGGATCAATTGATCCGGTCTGGCTGTGGAACGCGCAGTTGTCAGTTGACCGGGTGGCCGAGTTGAATAATTAATTCTGCTCGGATGGGTATTAGCTGATGGGAAAGGACAGGCTTCAATCTATATTCGTTGTTCTTTCATTCGAGAACAACTTAATTGCCGGAAGGTAACCACAAGCTAGATTGTACGTTCATAAATTTTGCGTATTCATAAATAACCATTGTCCCAGTCTTTCCAAGCAATTATTATTACTTATCAACAGAAAATGGGTGTACAGTTATAAAGAAAAGAAACTTTATTGATTCGTACAAAATTATTTTTTTTCTTTTGAAATCCATCAATAATAGTTTTTCAGTTTTTGTATTTTATAAAAGTTTATTTATATTTGTTTAATGATCTGAAGGCACAGGTAAACATATCTAATGCGGAGAAAATTTTATGCTAATAATGATAATAATCATGCGTGTCTGTTAATTATTCAACTGTAATTTATAATAATTTAATTTTTTGTGGTATGATAAAGCGTTGATTCACATAAAATTGAAGTATATTTACAAAAGTTTAATAAACTATTTATTTTTTGAATGGCATTTTATTTATTATCTGTCTTTACTTTTGATGATAAATTTCAATTAAGTTCTTATTTATTTTTTTACATATTTATTGCAATAAAAAAATTTAGTAGTTAAGCAAACTCAGTTTCATTATTTTGAAATTAATCATTGGCATGTTTTATTGCATGTATTTATATCAGTAATATTCCAGAGTTGATCAGTAAAACATATGCAAATTTAAAGCTAGAGATTTTTATCAAAGCAACTAATAAATTATTAATTTGAATGTCACTGAATGGAACGTTCAAGTTTGCTAATTTGGTAAGCAAAAATTTTGAAACTGTTAATAGTTGTATAATATTAATGCGCCAATTTGTTCTCAGAATATATCTGAAAACGCTTAATTGAAGAAAGTTTAATATTACTTTGTAAAAATTCAAAACTTTTCTGTCTTAATTTTGCTGTAACATTTTACAAAATTGCATCTTTCACATGCATAAATTAAGATTATTCAATGTTAAAATTATTTTTTTAATAATATCCTTAAATTTGAAAATTTCCAAGGAAATTATTAATTGAAATTGATACATTTGTAATTTTAATTTGAAAATCATTTCAAACGATGAATTTAATGTGTTTTGTTTATATTGAAATATTTTTTCAATTTATTGATTTTATTAATAATAAAAGGGAATATTTAATTTTATGCAATTTTGAATTTTCTGTTGTTTACAAATAAAATAAATGCTAACCAAAAAAACATTTTTGAATGAAAAATAGTTGTTAATTTAGTTGGATGAAATAATTATTATTATTAGAGACAAGTTTGCATAATTTGTGCAATAATAAAGTAGTCAGTATTGACAGGACAGATTCATCGGGATTTTCCTAGTCGATTAGTCAGCAAGCAGCTTTTGAATCGGCAAAGCCGATGGCCGGAAATCAGCGCTATTGCACGTGTAGCGTTGATGTAGCTGCTCACAAGGAGCGGCTAATTAACGAGAAGGTCGGTTAGCTGCTTTGTTAATGACCCCATCCAGGTGACCGTCGATGTTGACAAGGTACGTCAGCAATCAATAACAACAACTCCCATTAGAGAATCGACCTGTGCCTGTCACTACTACATCTACAATCGAAAAACCATGAATATTAAAATTATCATAAACAATATTTCAACTGATCAACCTATCAGTAATATTGTACAAAATTGTATTGTTTAAAAAATATTTTTTTTAATTTTACCATATCAAAAATAAATATACAATATATTTCAATAATTATTAATCTGAATAAAATTAATAGTTCACTGTGATTGTGAAATAAAGCCTGACTTAGGCTGTTATGCTGTTATTAGGCTAATTATATTAGTCTGTTATACTGCTGCTGCATATCATTTTTTAATATTTGTAATTTCTTTTGTTAAATATTTAGCATATTTTATTGAATTTATCCGGTTATTCATGCGTTAAAAATTTAAATTTTGATCAAAATTTAAAAAATAATCTTCTGCAATCAACACCACTAACTTATTTATAGTCGAATATCAGTTGTGAAAAATGCAAGATGAAAAAGAAATAATGTTTAATGTTTTTATCTTTACACATATCACAGTATGATTATTATTATTATTATTATTGTTGTTGAGGTTAATTATTAATTTTTATAAATAAATATTTACATTTTTAAAATGTGTTTCTGTCTGTTCTTGATTCATTATTTTGCAGCTTGATATTTTCACCCGTGTAAAACGAACGCATGTTGGTTGATGTTGTATGGCATAGTTGAAATAAATGATCCAGTATGGTAACATTTTAATGATTTTAAAACTAATGTGAAAGTAAAACGGACAAAATTGCGCGTAAATTTGTTTGTAGAAGAGAAAAACAAAGATGAAATTAATTCACTTCGGATGAAGTAAGACTGGAGAGAAGCAAGCTTTCAGACGGTGTGCTTACGATAGCTTCGGCGCAGGCGGCGTCGATGTCCAAGAACATCACATCGGTGTCTGCAAGTTGGACATCGACCGTGCTGAATGTCGAAGTGTTTTCGTTCCAAGAATGGTCATTCAACGGCTGACAGTTGGTTGCTTGCTTGAAAGCTGTTGGAGATGAGTTTAGCAGAACCGCCGGCGCCGGCAGTGGAGCGGTATCCAGCACGTTGCAGTCTTGCACTTGGGCAGGGTCGAGTAGGAAGTCGCCACTGCCAACCGTCGGAAGGGATATCAGACTGGCGCAAGGGGACATTAGAAGACTGTTTGCTGAGTTGACGTTGCCCCACCATTCTGGAGTTGGGATGCGCAACGGCAGGTCGACCAAATCCGCGTCGACCAGGGTTCGCCTTTCCCGACCAGGGTCGGAATAATCTTGCAGTGGTTCCCAGTCATAGTTGACTGAGGTTCCGTTGGGGTCTGTTTCGTCGGCGTCGAAAAGCTGTGCCCCTAGTGGACAATAATCACCACCGTCTGATTGTTTTTTGAAAACATGGTCATCAAAATCCAAAAATGGTGAATCCTGATCGCTGAATTCACAAAGCTGTTGATCAAGATTGTCGAAACGATCACAAATGGCCGCCACAGCTGCTGCCTCTTCCATGCTCGAATCGTACTCAGATTGGTCGAAAACGGAAGTGGGCCGACGACCGGACAAATTTGGGCCCACTGGATGAACTGAATCCTTGTTGGAATGCTGTTGTTGCTGTGAAGATTGTAAAAATTTTCTGATCGCCGGATTCACCTGAGGTCGAATTAAATCAGGCTGTGACAGTTTGCGACTGGAAAATTCACCAAAATTTCTTTGTCTCAAACAATAGGAATCTTTCCTGCAACACAAATTTCATTTTTGTTTCAGTCTATTTATTCATTTCATTTTGTATTTTACAATTATTTACGCCACATGCAAAATGCATAATACAACAATTTTTAAAAAGCTTAACAATTAATTTAACCGCCTTGGCATAAAAATAGCCATGTGTTCAACATTAATTTTTATTGCACTATTTTTTATCAACAGTTAAACCATCATGCAATGAAAACTTGGCTAAAATTTTTTGCACAAGAACTTTATGCTGTATTTTAGTATCATTTTCATCGTCGATCATCTTTATAAATAAATGCATGCTTACACATGCATGCATGTATCAGTTATGCATATCAATCGAAAAATAATTTTATTTTCAAAATTATTCATCTTCACACTTTATAAAGTACGTTAAAATATGTTAACCAATTATTTTTATGTACATATATATTATATTCAACGTGTTCAGGATGACTATTTTTATTGGTTCAATAATGCTGTTGATCAAAGTACATTTTACTACACATTAGCTATTTATGATGTAAAACATACGTATGAAACTCTAAAATATGCAGTCTTGTTGGTTTATCCTTTTTGCAAAAATAAAAAATCCTTCAATTCATTTTGCTGTTGCTTATTCTATCAGAACAAATGCAAAATGAACAATAACAAAACGAATGCAACATTATGACTTCAAATTGAATAAGCATATACATTTTATTATTCATCTTTATTTGTTTCCTTTTCCATGTTTTTAAAAGTATTTCATTAAGAAATTATCAGATTATTTTTTTATTGCAATCAAAATCTTTAATTTATTAACAAGAACTATTTAAAAAATTTTGCACAAAGCAAATAATACCTATCATACGATTAAATTAAAACTAGATAGCTATAAATTTTACTTTATTGCAATTTTAATTTTTAATTTCTCGTTAAATAGCATAAATACATCAAAAGACCTTTAACTTTAATGCTTTATTTATTTATTTATTTATTTATTATTTTTCACTGAAGCAATAAGAGTAAGTATATATTATCTTTGATATAGCTGCTCGAATTTTATAAATGATAATTTTATTTAAGAATCGAATGCGCTACATACTTATCATTTCCTATTCAACTTTTGTACTTACACTGTTATTAAAATGGTAAATATTATTGAATTCATTAAAAATAACAATGAAATTAATTTTTCCGACAAAAGTGCTACTTCAACTATATATTTTTTTAAATTTATGTTTAATTTACGTAAAAGTTAATATGCTAAATTGAAGTAATGAATTTTAGGGAATGTGCTGCATTCATATTTATAAGGAAAAGATGACGTCAATTGATAGGGAAATAACAGTAGAACTAAAAGTCGTTCATTGATTGCAATCCTTGAGCATCAACGGTAAAATTAAAAGGGGTTCAAGTCATTCGGTCAAATCCACTTCAAATCAATATAACGGAGAAAATAACGGCAACTTATTTCATACTGTATACTAGTGAAGCATGTCAAATTACCTTAGAAAATACAAATAAATAAGCTTTTCTGCAAAATTTACAAAACATAATTAACTTTTTTGCAGAATTTTAAATATGAGTGATATTTTTTCAAAGAAAAAGTGCCAAACTTTAATTTTTAAATGCAAAAAAATGCTGCAATAAAATAGTCATAGAAGTTCATAGAGGCATAAAATGAAGCTTTAAGATAAAAAACTAACTCTGCTTACAGTTGAAAAATAGCGGTGAAATTCAATAATAGCGGTGCACATTATCTTCACAAATATCGAACTTGACAAAAAAAAGAAAACTGAAACAAAATGAATTTAACTTCAACTTACAGCTAGATTATTTTTCTTAATAGAACAATTTTATATACCAGGAAAACATTTTTGAAAAATCCATTTTTATAATTACGTACAATCAGTTATAAAATATAAAATTCAATGAGTATATTTAAATCAAGATATACATTGAAAATAAGAATAACATTTTATGAATGCAAACATGTAGCAGTTGCTTGTAATTTTCCCAATATGACTAAAGTTAATTTGCATTATTTACAAAACTTATAGTTTACGTGCACAACTTTTGTTGATAATGATTATTGTTTTCTGCATTGCGTGCCATCTAACTTTGCAAAGATATAAAAAGAAAGATGTAAATCGCTTTACGCATCACTAGAAATATCAAATAAGCTTCTTTCCAAAGAGGTAAACTACGTGACTGACAACCAACTTCATAAAAGTTTCTCATCAACCAGTGATTCATATCAGCTTCCATATTTTACAGATATATTCTCATATTAAAACAAAATAATTTTAAACCAAAGCGCCATTTATTTTTCCTATCATCATGTTCATGAATTTGACGCATCCAATTCAATGATTTTTCTGCTTTATTTTGGTTTTATGTATGCATTTTTTTATAATAATAAAAAATAAACCTATCAATAGAAGTAAAACTTCATTAAGTTCATTGTAAAATTCTATTGTGATTGCTAATAATATGAAATGAATATTTTATTTCTACTCTTAAAAATGCTTTTTAACTTGAAACAATTTATAAAATAATTTTCTCAATTAATAATAGAAAAAAAACCTCTCAAAAATGCCAGTTAAATATGAATTACAGCATTTATCAAATATATGTATCTGTGCATGTATGTATTTCTTATTCATGCATAATAAATAGTTTTTTATGTTAACGAAGATGTTAATTTTTGATTATCAAAAAATCAAAATGAACTGCATAGTATGTAAGAAGTCTGTCCTCAGTCACGGCTAATTGGCTATTTTCAAAATGACAGTCAATGATCAATATAGTTTTCTATTCATTCAAATTATTCATTTTGAAAACAACTCGTTTCTGCAAACGTAAATCTGATATAGTAGAATAAACGGCACAGTTTATAAAAGTAATAACACAAATAAAAATAAAAAGTGAAATGGTATGCAAACTTACATTCTCGGGTCAAGCATCCAATAAGAACCTTTGCCTTTGTCACGTGAATCTCTGGGCACTTTGATAAACTGTTTATTTAAAGATAAATTGTGACGCACAGAATTCTACAATTATATTTGCATATATACATTTGTATATCAAATGAGAAATCGACAAATAGTAATAAATATAATTTTTTGGTTTCTAACCTGCCATGTAGTGTCATTAGAACGAAAATAGGCAAAATTTTCCCGAATCCAACCGTATATATTTGTAAGTAGAACTTTTTGATTACCATGTGCTTGCATGGCCATGGCAATAAGCTGAGCATAACTGTATGGGGGTTTTATTGGTTCCAACTTGTAATCGATTGATTTTGACGTTGTGGTAGTCCATCCAACTTGCCAGTTTGGCGTATGTCGTTCTGAAGATTCAAATATGCAGTCACCATCGTTGCATTGCGGAGGTGGTGTTTGAGGTGGAATTGGTGCCAACGGTTGACATTGGTGGTGTATCAGCCAGCTCAGATTAGTCAAACCGTCATCTTCTGCTTGCATATCGAATTCAACAGATAATAATTTGGTTGTTCTTTTGGCGGTTGTTGTTTTCAGGCAACGCATGCGAAAAAAAGAAAAAGGCTCTTCTGTTTAATTTCATACAAAACTAACGACAAGATTAGTTATTTGGAAATTTCTACCCCAGCGGACCTCACTAACCGTCCCTGCTTGACAAATGAACAGTAGCTTTGAAGATCATTTCTAAATCTGTTGAACGAATCATAAAATAGATGGCGCTGTCGATGATGTTTTAACCACAACAGTTATGCGTCTTTAAATTTTGCCGTCACCTGGCGACCGCAGGTGTCGCCGGCTTATATAGAAAAAATAGGCGTGGCTTTATTGGACCAATCAGAATTTGTGAAATTGATTAACCTTATTGGATTGGTTGGATGATTTCGAAACACACCTGACGCTGACCTTCACTATATCTGGGGAATTAAATTAAGCACAAGAAGACCAAGTGTCCAATTATTACCTGTTGCAAATGTAAATCTGGCTTACGAACTGAAGCTTTTGAAAAAACCATCGACAGGTGCAAATAAATGCAAATCAATTGAATTGAACAAAAATGGCCACTTTTAAATCTGTCCCGTCTAGGGTCTGTTTAAGAATCATTCTATCAGCTAATAATGCTCACATCCGTCATTGTTGATTTGGTCAAAAAAGCTTGCAATTTTTTGCAATGCATCAATAATTTTAGTCATTCACGAAAAGGTAAATCAATAATAAATGAAATCAACTTAACTGTATAAAATGAGAAATTTTAAAAATAATCATGTCACGCAATAATTATGACAAATTAATAAAATTGGTTTTTCTTTTTGATATTTATTTAATAATTAAATATTATTTTTTGTTACAGAACTATCATTATGAAATTGTTTCAATTAATTTAAATTTTATTGAAACAGAGCATATCACTAGTCATTTTTCTATTTATAAAATTTATATGAAAAATTCTTCAAATTTTATCGCATATCATTAAGCAGTATCAAATATTTATTATTTTATGCAAGTTATTAATGCTATTCTTGACAGAATAAAGCTTAATCAATATTAATGAGATGAACATATACATTGTTTTTCCTTTTGTATAATAATAATATGCATGGCATAAAAAACAAAAATGCTCAGAAAAAATTATGCGAATCATTAAAGTGTATGCTATTTTGTTTGCTAACCTTGTGAATTATACAGATGCTAGGCTGGTAGTGGAAATGTCATTGAATAAAGAGACAACCGCTTTCAGTATGTTTCACTTGCTTGCAATAAAGCATACTATATGAAATTTAATTTTCAGTTTTACTTCTTAGTAGTAACGTAGCAGAAACATTATTTCTGATGTTACATATTTTTTAATATTATTTTTAAACTAAAATTACAATCAAAATTAAATAATATTACTCAAAAAATTTAAACTTATTAAATTTATTTTCAGATGCTCAGTTTATTGTAATCAAACTTTACAAAAATATTATGCATGTAATTAATTACTTAATTAATCAAATATCTAAACAAGCATAAATTTACCTAAAATATGGAAATAAATTCACAGTTGAAATATTTTCTAATATGCATTATATTTTTAAGTGAAATATGTGCAATAAATGAAATTATTCATGCCATTTATAACAATTTCACAGCAACAATCAATTTCACATGTCAGTCATTCATTGCACGCTAACTGTTAAATTGTGATTTTATTAAATTTCAATTTTAATTTAACAGTTTTTGATGTTGCTTTTTTTCAATATGTCCAATATGAATTTTTTGAAATCTATAAATTTAAAAATAACTCATCCTCCTCCTTGAAATTACGTTAAATATAATTGATAAAATGTTTCCAACTTGGCGTTTGAAAATTATGTAACATTTAATTAAATTTTTTTAAATATCTCCTACCTGATATCATTACATAGTTGCAAGTGATTATCATATTTTTCAAAAGGAAAAATTTCAAAACACAAAGTAAGCATTCTATTCATTTTAACTTCGCTTGTTGAATTCATTCATTCTAAATGAATAAACAAAGCCAAATAAACCTGCGGCAGCAAGTCGTCAAATGTCACGAAAGAAGCTCTTTTCATCAATTGCCAATTCATCAAATCATAATTCACTTTTTCTACAAGCCTTTCGTACAATAAATTTAATGAATTCTTTAAGATTATTTACTTTATTATTAATCAGTTTCTTCATCAGTGTTGAAAATTTTTTCAATAACATTAATAAAATCTGAAAATCACTTTATTAACCATGATACTATAAATGCAGCAATGTAATATACAACAAAAACAAAACCTTTTCTTCATACATTTGTTTATTGATTTTCTCATTTATACATTTTTCAAAATTTATAATATGCATCACAAAACAATTAAGAACAACAACGCATCAAAGAATTACACAGCTATTTTACTTATTTTCATTTTCAACTAACGTTTTTTTCTTTGTAATTTCCCTGTTAATTGGACATTGCTCGCTTTCTTTTTCCTTCTCTTTAAAAATTTTTTGCGAGAATTACCTAAACTTGATACATTGTTTAAAATCTCAATAAAATTTAATTTTATTAAATGCTAAAGATGAATAAATAAAATTATAAATACTATACCAGTTGAAATATTTTTATAACTTTCCTTAACCAGTCGCTCTTGCTTCAGCAATCGTTCAGCCGCTTTCTGCACCTACAAAACATGTAAAATTAGATTAAAGCTACAGCACAGTAATACGGTTAAAATTTTTTAAAACGTTAAATAAAAACGAAGAACATACATCGTCTAAGTCAAGATCAGAAACACCAGACGATTCTTCTTCATCGAATGGATCACATTCGGTCGAAACCAGTTGAAACCTTAAATATTCTCATATTAATACAATAAATTAAATATGGAAGTAAATTACTTTTTTACGAATTCATAAATTCGCTGACGTCTTTTAGAGCCGCAGCAGGCTGCCACTTCAAATAGTTCATCGCTGAGTCTCTTGTAATTTATCTGAAGAAAAAAATCCTCTGAAACTTCGTAAAAAAATTCTCTTCTCTTTTTAAACAGAATAATGTTTATTTTACGTGGAAGTTCAAAGATAAATTTACCTTAAATCCAGTAGACTGTAAGTTTTGGGATTCACCTTTGGCTTTGTTCTTTTTCAATAAAGACTGAGACGCATCCAGAAGTATTGGCTCTAACACTTCACTGATCACGGTATCGAAAAAAATGGGACTAAAATTAATGCATAAAAATAATGTGAAAAGTTTGAAATTTAAATCACAACACGATTTAACAAAAAATGCATTGTGGTTGAACGCTTTCGCAGGAGAAAAGACTAAATTCAAAATTTGAAATACTACCTTATAGGCTTTCCCAACAACTCCACATAAGGTTGAAGCATTCGCATGGAACGTTGTTCATCTAACTTTTCTGACATCAATGAGTCCAATTCGTCGAGATACAATGAAACAAAGTGAAACTTTAATCCTTCTGGATAAGCCGATATCGATGGATTCAGCACAGTTAATTTTAAAAACGCCAAAACACGATCAACAATTCTTTCTTCCCAATCATTTTCATCAAAAAACCGCAACATACTACGTAAAAAGCGACGAGTTAACTAAATATAAATTACATTATAAAGAAAAAATTTTTTCAACACTGCAAAACAATACCATCATAAATTTGTTCAATCTCCATTTATCAATTGTGTGCCATTCTGAAGAAATAGAAGTAAAAAATGTCAACTGAAAAGTCAATTTCTCATCCACTGTTGAAAAACACTCCATAAGTTTTCCAATATTATCTGCTAATTCTTCTTGTTGCAGTGGCTTGTCTTGCATCCACATGGCGTAATATAAACCTTTCCACAAAATTGACAATTCTGTTTCTTTAAACACTGAAAAAAAAACAAAAAATAAAATTCGTTGTAAAATATCAAGGAGAAGTCATTAGCTCCAGCACTAACCTTTATTTCTGCTCCGATCTGTTATCCAAGATCGAAGATGAAGCAAAGCTCGAGTACGAATTTTTGGTTGACAACTAGCTAATTTTTGTGCAAAAAAACTTTCGGGAAGAGGGAATTCCATTGAAACAAGCTGAAGCAAAAGAGATCAAAGCACTGAAAGAAAATATTTTTTTATTTAATCATCACAATTAAACTATATGAATGATTCTATTTCATAACTTAGAATTTTACTTCAAAACTAAATAAACGTGAAAAACCTTCTACAAACGACAGCGCTTAAATCAAAATTTTTATTACCATATAAATATAAATGTTCCATTCAAAAACAGAACTAAAAAAGTAAAAAAAATTCCAAATGTTAAAAAATATTAATTAAACAACACAGCATTGAACTAATATTTAATTCACTGCTTAAAAAATTCAAATCATTCCATCTTGCTAATTTCTTTTGAAATATTCTCCAAGTCATTTCATAATTATTTACTTTCAATAACTTACAGTAATCTATATACCGTAACTGAAAATAAAGCTACAGCATTGCGATAAGATTAAAGTTTAAGAAACAGGAATAAAAAGCAATATTTTGCAAAACTTTTGGTTTTACGCACTTCGAATTTTCAAATAGGTGGATTAAATTTACAAAGTAGATTAAAAATTAAAATCGCTTTATAAATTACGGTAAAGAAATTAAACTATATGCAGCGGACACAGACTGAGCTAACAACTGTATTTATCCAAACAACGAAGTGGAAGACGAATGAAGCTACCGTCAGCGGATATATGCTTGAAGATCAAAGGAGAATTACGGTTGTGCGTTGCTTGGAGCGTATTTTGCTGCTGGTGTTGGAATCCTGCTGTGACGAATCGGTGATGGTCCATTCGGAGTTGCTAATAAATACTGTGTTCATTACTTGTCTTGTGATTGCGATAATGTTACCGGGAAAGTGTGAACCCGGAAGAAAGGGGAACCGAGCTGGCGGAAGCCAAGCGGAGGATACGTCCGCGCAGAGAAACCCGCTGGTCGACACTGGTGCGTCGTCGCAAAGCGACGACTGTGCTAATAACTCGGTTGAGGTGACGAACGAGCCCACCCGAGAGAGCGGCTCGTTACATATAAATGACGTTTAAACTAAAAAAATACACGTGCCTATGATCTTAAAATGCATTACACTAATGATACATTTGTTTTTTGTAGGTTATAAACAAGAGATAACAAGCTATTTTCAGTAATAAACAATTTAATAAATGCCAAATCAAACATGGAAACATAAATGAAAAACACAAACAAAATGACTAAGAAATCTCGTTGCTCAATAAATAATCAATAATTCTGAGCACATTTTGCACAGGAAGCTGGTGTTGAAATTCATTATTTTCACCTTCCAAAGTTTGCTTTAAAAGTGGCTGCACTTTCTTCAAGTATGTCGCTATAATTAAATAATAATGATATCAGTATGTTTAAAAACAGCAATGCATGTACCTTCAAGGCTGGTAACCACACATTCTTCTGAAACAACATCAAGTACTTGGAAACAATGTAGTAATCCAATGATTTCATCGTCAGATAAAAACTGATCAGACCATCTGTTAGTAAATATCTTCAGCATTGTAAAACAGCATTCACAAATTTCGCGGGCAATTTTTTCTTGATAATTCAAACTGATTAATAAATAAAT
This sequence comes from Trichinella spiralis, assembly GCF_000181795.1. NCBI lineage: Eukaryota > Metazoa > Nematoda > Enoplea > Trichinellida > Trichinellidae > Trichinella > Trichinella spiralis. The sequence goes on from NW_003526940.1 coordinate 1,659,334, forward strand.
GAACAAGAATTATATTTTTCAAGGTTTACTTAACATCGCCGAGCCAGATGGAAAAGTGGTAAAATTATGCAGCACTCCTGCAAGAAGCCAAACTGCCATTGACAACTGACGATCCAGCAATGATGTAATGATTTCTGAAAAATTCTTAAAAAAGTTTTCTCGCTCCCCAAGGTACATGCAAACAGTTTCTGAATCGTCTGTAAGATAATACAGCACTCGAGCAACTTCGTCACGAAGGTCGACTAAAATGCTTAACCAGTTAAAATAACATTGCTATTTAGTAATTTCTTTGATTTGGTACCGTTTGTGCAGTTGAGAAGAATAAAGTTAAAATCATCCCAAAAATTCATTGCCATCATTTCTTCTGTCCACATTTCCGTCATCATGCCATACTCTCGAAAATTTCTTATAAACCTTCACAAATTTCAAATTATATATTTGAAAATTATAAAAAACTTTGTTCTACCTTAGAACTTGAAGTAGTATAGCTGCATCTCGACACTTCAGCATCGTAACAATAGTTAAACTGAAAATATTTCATTACACACGATATTTTTTTTTGGTAAATACTACCATAAATTTCTATGTGTGCTGAGATAACCTGCATATCGATGCGCGGAACAAACCATATTAGCCATGATTCCCACAATCATTTCCTAAAATATTCCATGTACAACAATAAATAAAGTAAAATTATTTACAGTCAATCGTGGTTTGTTAGTGCTTTCAAGAACAAAACTGAACAATTTCAATACATCGAATTCCATTAAATAATTTACAACTTCCTAAAAATATATTATAAAATATTTATAATTCTTTCAAATAATTTAACTTCGTTAGTGCTCATATCCCATAAGTCGGAAAGATGTTTCTCAAATTCTTTATCCATTTCTTCAATATCTTCAGTATGTTCACATTCTGCCTCCTAAACACCTTAAATACTATTAACTAGATTCAAAAATAATCAGAGAAATCCCACTTCGCACAGTCTGAAAAGCAATTTATGGATAAATCGGCGACTATACATGGTATGACCTAATCGGTTAACATCATAATTGCACAACTGTTCGATATCTTCGGGGATATCTGGATTACTATAATTCTGCACTGTTTCTGTATTATCATTTCCTAGAACAATAGAATTAAAGCAATTATTTTCCAAGATTTATAAAGCTTACTCTGTGTTTCAAGGATATCGACACTGCGTACTGAATCCGAGTCAGGGACAGGCGACTTTGGTGAATTCTGCATACCTGCAAATAATGAAACTGGAAATTAGTATCAGTGTAATTTATACAGTAAAAATCGTTTTCTTCAAATGAATTGCTTAAAGTATACTACATTAATAAACATACGCATGCAGTATATTGCTCTTGCACAATTGAAAAACAGTAGGATAAAAAGTCATTAATGAAAAGCAAGTTCAGTTTTGATGCCTACAGAGTAGAGCACATATTGTATTAAAGTTATACACCTCATCTAATAATCTATGAATAAATTCGTTTTGTGTTTGAGTTATAGCTTTGCATCAGTTTCATTTAGATTACAAAATGGAATTCAATCATCCCTGTCATACAATAACTTGCTTTTCAATTGTATACTGTTAACTAAATTTCTGTACTTTATCATATTAACCGTATGATGATAACTGAATTAACTGTATGATATAATAAAGGGAAAAGATTATTCCAATATTTTTGAAAAAAATTCAATATTATTCAAAATAAGTGAATACAAATGACATTTCTGATATCGTAAATACATTACCAATACAGTTGTACACTCTGTTGAGAAAATTTTCTTAATACAAGTTTTTTATTAATTATGTAAATTATAATAAGTAATTTTTAGCTGTTTTAAAATTTTATTTTAATTCACATCAAATTATATTACTTTCAGTATCTATTATTATTTTAATTTATTTCTGAGTAAATACTGAAATAAACAAAAATGAACCTTTGAAGTATTTACCACATGCTCTTTCATATAACAATGCTTTTAGTACATTAAGTTACAGTATTTTAAATTATAATGAAGTTCTATACTCTGACAGTACCGAAGGTGCCTTTACTTGGTTGTGGTAGATTATCGAATTTTGTAAGTCTTATGAATTCATTTGTATGAAGTGTTTTTTCTATTGATTTTTAGATTATTGATTATTCTTATAAATGTACTCCCAAGTACCTCAGTCTAGACAACGCAATAATAATAATCAGCATTTTGGTGGGAAGTATTACCGTCCGCAACCCGTTTATATGTCTCAAGCAAGATTACCACATCAAGAAAGATGGCCCCCTGAAAATTTGTCAAGTTTGTGTTTTTCGCTTTTTGTTACATATGACAAGATTATAAAATACTGTTTTAGAGTTACTGCTACTAACTTGGGCATCTTTTGTAAATTTATACGAAATATTTGAATTTCTGTCCATTAAAAGTTGATAAGTTTAATATTTGTATTGCTAAATAAACTAATATTTAAAGGCGCCCGCTTATTAGGTGAAAAGCAGAAGTATTTTCATTTGTTTCTTGAATATGCTAAGAAATTTTTTTCAATTCTACTCAATACATAAAATTCATTTCTTATTATGTAGATTTAGTTAAAATTTCAATTTTGCAAAATAATTGCATTTTATGAAACGTGCAATTTCTTTTTTAGATCAATATGAAAAATATATCGGAATTGGGGTTGGTATTGCAAGGTCAGAAATTATATTAAACATAATTGTCATAAGTTTGAAAATGACTTGCTTTAGTATTTTATTGGAAAACGTATTTTCTCAGCCGTTTATTGCCTTTCGTCGGCAATGCCAAGTACGTGTACACCAAAGTTATAAATCAAATCAAAATGTTACTCTTTTTTGAGGTTAACTTTAAAGCAGCTCATTATCATCGAACTCCGGTAACAGTGATTCCTATAATGTACAACGTGCAGCACAATCAAGTAAATAATCAGAATATATTTTTCTTTTTGATTATCCAATAATTGTTTTTAGGACTTTGGAAGTTTGTGGAAAGGCGTTTCCAGCAGCATTGTTTTACGAGGCATCTCAGTAGCTTCGGAAAATTTAATGTCAGAAGCGTTGGATTATCCAAAGTATGTTTGCATCCCAGTTATGTTTAATTATTCACATAATAAAAATTATTTAGAGTTATAATGTCGCCTAATTCTTGGATGATAGTGATGAAACATTTGGCATTGAAGGCGTAAGTAAAGTGGATAGTGTTTTGTTATTCAAATAGTTTTGTTTTAGGATATCATTTGCAGTGACAACTCCCATAATGATCAGTGCCTTTCTGGAAACTGTTCAAGTAAATAATGTTCGATTAAATAATAATAATAATTTGATTTTTTACTCTTATAATCTATCAGACATCGTTGGACAGAGAAAAGCCTGGCTTGTTTGACTGCGTTTATGAAGGATTTAAACGCATTTACAACGATGTAATGGGTCCTCGAGGGCATCCTCGATTTTCCGTCTTTAATTTGACAGTACCAACCGTGGCATATCGACTTCTGTTCTACGTCACAAAAAAAGTTTTTCGTTGGCACATGTACAATTCTGTGAAATCTCACAGGGTAAAGAATGTTTCTTCTTATTTTTTCACAATCATATTTTCAACTATAGGCAAATCGCTCTGAGCAAAATAAGTCACCCTTTGACAAGTATTTTCCGGAAGTGTTCACTGCGCTTACATCTGATTTATTTACAGAAGCACTTTTGTATCCGTTTGAAACTGTTCTTCATAGGCTGTATTTGCAAGGTATTTTCTCTCTTAATTCAAAATTCAATATATTTACATTTTTATTGCATAAAATCCAAATTACAGGCACCAGAACACTGATCGACAATTTAGATGACGGATGTTCGGTGATGCCAATTATGACTCGTTATGAAGGAGTGATTGATTGCATCAGAACGATTAAACTAGATGAAGGCATTGGAGGATTTTACAAAGGTTTCGGTGCACTAGTGTTGCAATACATGTTACATTTGGGTTTGGTGCACACGTTTCGATTAATATATGAATATTTCGATAGAAACATGGAAGCAATGATCACTAGCGAATCAACGGAAGTCGATAATCATGAAGTTGAAAATATCTAACGAAAACTGCCGAGAAAGGCAAAGCTTTCTTCTGTTTGCGAAATTTTTGAAACGTAACATTTAGTTACAATTAACATGAAAGAATACCAATATTCAATAATTTCATGAAGTATAAAATGTTGCAAAAATAAAATGAAAGAAATGAAGCAAATATGATGTTTAAATGCTTAATTTTATTCAAGTGAAATTATATTTTATGATTATCGTTTACAAGCAACTTCGTATAAATCTCTAGGAGTCATTGCGCGAGTGTTCAATGCAGATTCAGGTAGACGAAACGTGACATACGGTCGCAACTAAAAATCCACATATATACATATATGTTAACGAATTCAACATGAGAAATAAAACAACTTGTGTATCTTTCAAATCAGGAACAATAATTTCGATTGGATACCTTAACAGTTCTAAAACAAAAGTTCGTTAACAAAAAGTAATTAAATGAACTAATATTTGAAGGGATTCTTTCAAACGATTCGAAAATTTCAAACACTATTTGAGAACAGTATTGAAATTAATTTTATTCTCTGTACTAATAACTAGAATCTCGCAAACTGTTGTGGCACATTTTTTAGTAGAAAATCAAAAATACCTTTTGGCTTTTGCGATGGAAAAACGCTCCATCCAGATTCTCGATGAGGCCATTCCCACTTCTCGTAATACATTGGTCCAATTTCAGTAGCGGTCCTATTGCGTTTCAAATAGAATGGATACGGAGGCTTCTGATGAGGGGTGGTAAATGTTCGGACATAACGAATACTTTGAATCGACAAAAAATTAGAAAACATCCAATTTCTAATAAAAAAAAGATTAAAATTCTCAAAACACACAAAATTAATTTCTAACACTTTTCTAAAATTATTATTTAATAAAATATTATATTAATAAAAAATAATCTATTACTAAAACTTTCTTTGAGATTACTGTAAATATAAATAAACTCAAGCTTTATGCATAAAAAATTTGAAGTTAACCAAATAATTGAATTTTCAAATTTTTGTATAGAAATATATATTGTTTTTACATTTGCTTGAACATGTATGAACTGCTAGAACATGCATTTGTACAACATTAAATGTTTCAATTATAAAGTAAAGTTCAACGTCAAAAGCTTTTTTATATTTAATAATTAAATCAAAAAACAAAATAAATAAAATTCAGTTATCAATCTAAATAAACAAATTAAGTGAATTAAATCAACAAATCCAAAATCAAACAAAGAAAAATAAAAAAGAAATAAAACAATATTGGAATCTCCTACACTGCAATTACGGATAATCAGGTTCGTGAACTGCAACTTCTCGAGCGAAAATTTTCGGTAAAATTGCACGTTTTACTGATCTCTCACTTTCTATTCTAGACAAATCACATTATCTTTTTTATTATTTTTCGGTATATATCTGTACATATATATGAGATTTTGGCATTGTGCCAATACTCAGTCGGTCAAGAAAACAGTCCAAACAAGAGTAATTTTGCACCACAACAACTATATCTTTAGACAGATGTTGCATGTAATGTAACTGGATATTAAGTAGAAGACGCCAACTTTCATTAAATACTTTCGAAGTTCATTTATTCGAAATAAATAAATAATTATAATGAACATCAAAATCGTACTAAAATGTATGATTAGCAAGTAAAGATACGGTGTATTTTTCATCCATCGTTTTTGCGCATTGCAAAACTTTTTTAACAGTAATGAACTCAAGTAATTTCTCAGAAATGAAATAATTTTTTGATAAAGCGGCGACATGATTCCATAAAGTTGAGAGGATGCAAACAATCACAGAACTGCTTTGATCAATTCAAACGGTTGGCAGATAAAGATGATAATCAAGAGGAAAGGAAACTGCCCCCTGATCAGTTTTTTGCTATAATCTGCTTGAAACACTAGTTTGAACTGATACAGCTAACCTGGTTGCTTACACGCCAAAGGAAATCTATGTTTAATGAAATCTTTTCTTAAAAAAAAGTAAAAAATGACAAGCCTAAGAAAAGATTAGCTTCTCATTTTATAAATTGAGGTCTTCCATGATTCTGCTTGTTTCCGTTTCTGAAAACAGTAACTATAAGATTGATTCTGTATTTCGTACATGGTTATCTCAGTTTTCAGCGATTTTTATTTAATTACATATTTCAGTATAATTTACTGTTGTTGAAATATTTACCACATGAATTGTTTTTGAAAAAGTATTTTCACTCGTTATTTATTTTATTACAATTTGTATAGAAAACGAAATTTTATTTTTTATTTATTACTCAATGACTATTTTCAATGTTATTCTTAATGCAATTTTTAAACTGTATTAGCACAACTGAAATAATTGATTTTCAATAGACTGAATAATGTGAGATTACCGTTTTGTTTTTGTATTTCTTTTTAGAAACAGACAATAAGTTTATTTACAATATTCATTTATTAAGTTTATCAAGTATTACTATCAGTCACTAATTTGAGCAATCAATGAAAAACTATGAAAATAGATATTTACAGACAGCTGTGTCGCTCTCAAGGTCGACTGGAAGAACAAAGAGAACAGCTCAGACCACAGCATAATTAATCAAATGACGAAAATACCGCAACAGCAGTTACCATATTTTCCGGTGAAATCTGAGCAATCTGATTCCCGCTGACAAATAAGTTTCAGCTGGTTAGGCTTCTTAAATACTCATTTGCGCCAGTGTTCAAACATATCTGCACAGATTAATTTTATTAAACAATTACGCTCAATTATATCATTAAGACATTTCTAATTCCTTAAATAAATATGTTTTGTCAAATATTTCAAGTCAAATTAAATAAAAGTACAATAAAATTTAAAAATTTGTTTCGAATTTTTAAAGCACATCGTTAGGGTAATTTTTTAAAATTTATAAAACTAAACGTTTGGATCGGAAAAACACCACCATATATTTAAGAAAAAATGGTCGAAAATTTTAGTATTTTTATTAGCAATATAAAAACAGAAAAAAGTCACCAATTATTATTTGCAACTTCTGTTCTAAAATTTATCCCTCATTATCTTTAAATCATGATACAGTATTTTTTTATTGGTTGTGCAAGTTATTCATATTTTGACTTTTTTCTTTATCCGAATATTCTGTTATTAGTCCTTTTGACATTATTCCTAGTTTTAATATTTTTAACTATTAATTATGATTATTAATGCTTTCGTTAAAGCAGTCGCATTATAATGGTTTTGTTTGTTTTATAAACTTCAAGCTAGGTGAAAGATCTCATTTTTATTTTTATTTTCTAGAATATTTGTTTAGAATTGGTTTATTTAAATATTCATCTGTACAATGGATGGAAGTAAATCGATTAAGTCATTCAAGACGTTAAGTGGATTTGGACTGTTTTGCCATGAAATAGGCAGGAAGGTCGTAGGTGAAAGCTACGTGCTTCGAAAGTTTGAATTAATAAGAAAACTCAGCGCTGCATGGCAACAGTTATCTGTTGAAGAAAAACAGGTAATTATTCTACGTTGAAAGTTTAAACTGTAAGCGCTTTACGAAATGAAGTGACTTTATTTAATAGCATATGTAAGAAAAAGTGATGATTTGAAATTATTTGAAATGTACAAAATTTGTTTGATTTTTTGTTTTGTTCAGCTAAGAATTTGCATAATTTCAGAATTACAGAAATCGTGCTGCTGAATTACGAAACGGGTTAGAAACGAAAACACCAGTCAAAACACCAACTGAAAGCGCCGATCTCCCTATTGAACCACCAAGTAAAAAAAGACGGTCGTCAACGGAACGACCCTCTGTTTGTCCAAAGTCGATGAAGCATTGGGTAAATTTTGTGAATTATTTTTTTTGATATTTAAAAGTTTTTTTTATAAAAGTAGAACGAATGCGTTTTATTAATTTTTTGTGCTGCAATTTAAGGAATAGCATTTTTATTTTCTCAAAGTTCATTATATCCAAACATCGTTCATTTAGAAAATGTTTTCTTAGAATACTGTAAGTTATATGATAAAAAACACTGTTGTCATTAAAACAGTACTTCATGATTAGGAATTTATATTTTGCATACTTTGAATTATTATTAAGACTCTGAAAGATTCGTCTGCACAAAATGACGTTACATTTTGAACATGAATGATTTTAATCTAGAAAGATTAATTTATGTGATATTTACTTTAAATTGATGTGAAACATGAAGTAATATTGAATGATAATGAAATAATTATAAATCATATATATATAGATAGATGTGTAAGGATAATTACAACTTTTTATAGCTGCCTTCAGAAAGCGACAAAACTATGTACTTAACACGGGATTTCATTGATTTCAACAATCGTAAGAAACAATAAAAAGTGATAATTTACAGCTATGCTAAAAAATGTGCAATTTTACAGGAATAGAGCGCCAATCAATCCGTTTTGCTGAGCAAAAAGAACAGCTGATAAAGGAAAATGCTGAATTAGCGAACAAATTAAACATGGTTAATCGTCGTTTATCATTGAAATTACCAAAAGAAAAAGAAGATCAGCTGTTAATACAAAAGTATATGTGGCATATTTATATTTACAAATTAAGACTTACAGATGCGTTAAAAGAATTGCCATTTCCAGGTAAAGGATATTTTGAATTGTTATTTTTTCAAAATTGATGCCTATTTTACACTATAATAATATTTAGACAATCAAGATTTGATTACTGTTGAAAATGTAATGGATTTTTATAAGATTGCAAAGCAGATTAAAAAAGATAACTTGAAAAGCAGTGCTGAATTTATCAGTAAGTTTAATAAAGCAATGCGCTCATTAGCTCTACCTTCTGTACAATATTTGTATGAATAAATTTCTGTTTATTTTATATTTGCATTTTTGTTCTGAAATCATAAGTGTTGAAATATTTAGACTACATTAGTGTTATTAAATTTGTCATAGTTTGAAAATGAAAAATTAAATAAGTTGTAAAAAAAGAGGATTTCCCATTTTGTTACAGTTGAAAATGGAATCATGTCAATTTGAAAAGGTACTGTTGAATTTAAAAGTAAAATTTATTACCTTATTTCAATTATAAAATGAAATTAATCAGTTGTGCATTCATTTTTGAATGGCGAAACATTTTGTACTGTTTTCAAAATTATATTCTGTGATGATAAAGCGGTTTATTCTGAAAAATTGATCTCTGTTTGATAATATTAATATCAGTCATTATGAAAGTTTTGAATCGCAATTTTTAGTTTCAGTAAAATGATAAAATTATTCATCACCTGATCAGTAATGTACTGTTTGATGAAATTTATTACGTTCTCATTCAACAGCAGCCAAAATTACATTTGTTATGGGAAATGTTTGGTGGATGAAAGTCACCGCAAGTTGCAACAAATTACATAAATTTAAATTTAATAGTGCTGAATTGCATTCCAAGAATTGGAACGAGGTTATTATTAAAGTGATTTAAGATATCCATGCCCAGTTACGAAAACTGAAATCTTTACTTCTGAAAAGTTTAAAAAACAGCTTCGAATTTCTGAATTATTTAAACTTCATCATCTGAGCAATATCAGAACAACCTTGTTGAAATGCTGTTGAAGAGTAATGTAAATAAGATTTAGTAAAAAAGTGATATATCGTCTGAACTGCTTACTGCTAAGTCATCCATAAATTGTTCTTCAACGATGAGCAGATGAAGAATATGTGATGTTTCAATGAAACTCTGTGAATTATTGTTAATCAAAAAATGATTTTACATCACCATATTATTTGCAATGATATGTGTTTGCTTTTGGATATTAGGTAAAGACAACATAAAGTTACTACAATGTGGAGAAATTTCTTGAACAGTTCTACCGAATAAGATACTTAATGGAAAAACTTGTCGAATGGCACTACTTTTCAGTAAGACAGCAATACAGTTAATGGAACTTACTCTTCCATAGCCATAAAAAACGAAATCAGATAATTTCTTCAAAAATGCGACATTCGCAAATGCCTATATGTTAATGAAATGTGAATACCACATCGAGGTGAAATTTTGTAATTTTATAAGAACTTGTTTGACAATAAAATATACGTATGCATTCATCTACATCTGTTTATTATTTTAATCTGTTTGTAATGCATGTAAATAATTGCAAGTGTAAGAAGGAAAACCAAGGAAAAGTTAGTCATCAATTAGGAAAATTCAATTTTTAATTGTGTACAAATATAAATCAATGTATTCTATTGGTTGACAGGCAGTCGAGAGAGTATAAGAATAAAATTAAGCTGAAATTTGATTATATTGTAAATTTCTTCAAGTAAAGCAGGTAATACTACAATAAAATTAAAAAATGTGCAACTGTTTATTGTTTTCAAACAGAAAATGCAAAAAATCGTTTTAATGTCAAAAACACGACACTTTAATTGACAGGAACGATCTATTGCCGCTCAAAGAATGAATGCTCTTGCGTGTACAGAAAAAATGAATTTAAGAGCAGGAATCCACTTTGGCAGCAATAGTGCTGAAACGTGCAAAAATATTCGCAAGTTGAATACAAACTGCAACGGCTGGTTCATATTTTTGTGATATCTAAAAATCACCATCAATATATTAATAAAATTATAAAACACAGCAACATACAGCATAAGGCTTGTCAACTGTACAGAAAATATCTCCATTTTCAGGAATCAACCAATTTGTAACATCCTTCTCTAAACTACTAGCTTGCGTATTAACATCTATAGGAGTTGAAACAAGAAGTATATGTCTTCCAGGAATTTTACAATTTGCTTTCAATTTTTTATCCCGTCTTGACCATACTTTGATCGTCTTTTTCAACTGTCTAGATATTAATTTCTGGTATATTTCTGAAAACATTTCAACATATGTTAGGCAATCTGACAGCATTTCAACAAAAAAAGAATATATCTAATAAGCAAAATCGAATATGTAAAATTTTACATGCCAATTTGTTCCAATAATACAATAATTAACTTATGTGTTTTTCCGGAATTTACACATATTTTAATAATTCTATCATTTATAAAATGTATGAAAAGTTTCTCAAAATTAAATAATTACCATATTTTGATCGTTCAGATTTGCTGAATATTTGAACGGGAACCGAGGGATTTGCTTGTGTCTTAATGTTCTGTTTTGCTGAAAATGGTGGCTTCAAAGCAGTTTCCCCACTTAACACCTTTTTTAGTGAAGGTCTGGTGTTTACTTCTGCATCAGGAACGTCATTGTAATAGATAAATGGTGAAGTCATCAATAAAGCAGCGGCTGAAATATTTCATTTCTTTTATTCTTTGTTTGTTTTTTGAAATAAGCGTTATGTAATATGCAGTATGTTTACAGTTCAGTTAATAGATTGCTGAACTGCTTGCACACCGCATATTTAGAAAGCAGTAATATTTTCAAGTTTTGTATTATTATTCTATAATATAATATTACATTATTGATAACAATTTTATTTTTAATATGGTATAAATATGATATACCTATGGTATAAATAATACTCAATAATTTGTTTTTACGAAGAAAAACACTGTTGAATAATGAATAATGAAATGAACAGAAGTCATTTAATTCTTGAAATAATAAAAATTTAAGGCTAAATACATTTCTTATCGCATTTTTCGTGAAGATTCTATCCATATTTTTCATCTCATTGAATCTGCGTTGAGAGAAAGAAAATATTTTAAAAAACAAAGTAGCAAACGCAACTGACATTAAATAATATAAACTGAATAACTGCAATTCATTACACTTTAATTCAGGCAGACTTCATTTAGGTAAATTATCATTTCAATATAAATAGACAAACCTATTGGTTCAATTTGAGATTCAGCAATTGTAAGACAAATCAACAAATGACCATTTGCATATTCTGATGCTGGAAATGTGTATGCCACTTTTGGTTTTGGATAACCAGGTACTGTATGAACAATCCAAGCAGCTTCATCTGTTGGAGCTGTAATGTCTAATATTACAACACCTAAACATGCATGATTAATAGCAACGTATTTTTTACAAAATTCTGCAAAAACCTTTGCTATTCGACTTTGTTTTAACTCCTACTACACCAGGTGCCGCATTGTTATATGCAAAAAATTTTTTATTATTATGGGCTCCAACTACACTTTCAAATGTTTTCAAAAATGAATGACCAGCACCGGCATCGAGATCTGCCGGATATCCTTCCCATGCCGCACCTGGTGGTATCAGAAGGCTTCCTCTTTTTTGTCCAGGTGGTTTATATAAAATGGCCCTATAATTGGAATATTATTGCAATAAGTATTATAATGCGTAATTACATTTAATAAAATAAATTAACATCGTTTTGTGTTATAGCGCATACTACTTGCATTGGGAACTAATTAATATTTTTCAGCACTATTTATTTAAAACAAGAAGGTTGCATGCTCACCATTTGCATTTGAAACTTCTTCACAGTTAATATTATAATTCCAAATTCGGTATTAAATTTTCAAATTACTAGCACAAACGCTTAATTACAAAGCTGAGAGTCGTTCATTGATATTACAGTAATTTACAAAAATACTGTTCCTATTTGTGATTACAATTATATTATTAATGATATTATATTCTGTAAGCTGATCATAAATGCAAAAAATAAGAAAGAATTTGCTTTAAAATTCTGAACAACTGCACTAACTGAAGTAGGATGAAATAACAAATTCAAATTTATAACTATTATGAAAAATATCAGTCACTGCTAAACTAAATCAATCGGAAAGTAATTTCTAATCAGACGCATGACAATGTAATACATTTTTTATGAATAGCATATAATAAGCAATGCTTGACTGCTCTATAAGAATATTTTTAAATTAGTTGAAAAACGTGCAAAATTTTGCATGTGTTAAACTTTGCTGCCGTTAATATTTATCATTAATTAATAAAACGGCATGTATTTATGTTATCGTAAAAAGGAATTTTCAATAAATCATGCGCATGTGAGAGAAAAGGCAGAGCATAACATACCAGTCTACATTCCCTGCTCCATCAGCTTGTTGACATTTCGATGTTTGAGCAGCGCAGAAATACAAAGTGCAATGAATCAATGATAATAATAATGCTAATTTTTTCATCATATGAATCATTTGCTGATTTTATTATCAAAATGTTGATATTTATATGTCTCAATGAATTTTGGACTGTTTACGTAAATAATCACACTGAAAATCTAAGAAATCTTTGTTTTCTCAGTTGCGCATTGCATTTGTAAACAAGTAAAAACAGTGTGTGCAATCCCCATTTCAATATTGATGAGTTAGATGTGTGATTTAATGTTATTAATTAAAGTAAATTTCAGTAAAGCTAACGGAAAATTAATTCAAAGGTTGATTTAATATGTATTGCCACAAGTGTTTTAATAAAAATCATAAAAATTGTCGACAGCTATTTATTATAACTTATTTTGGAATTTAAGCGGGCATTTCTTCTCTATATATTCGTTTGTGAATTTTTCTGTCTATTTATTGATTGTGAAGGAGGACTGAAGGCATCATACAGCAACTCCCTTAATATAGCAAAAAATGCACAGTAGTATACCATTGGTGAGGAGATCATTATACCAGCTATTATGGTAAATTAACGTAAAGGTGAAATGAATCTGATCGAGAATCAGTAATTATTAAAAGGGTAAAGAATACCTTATAATAAAGAAATTTATTATTAACAATATTCATTGTATGAGTTTTGGGGTCGATGATGCAAATGCTCTAACTGTTCACTGATTCAAATTATTCTATTTTTATTTGCTACAATACGTTTCATTTCATTGGTCCAAATATTTGATTACGTAATATTGCTACAAATAACATAACTGTTATCAAAAATCATGAAGTTTTTTCATTCATTTAATATCTGTTTTTTCTTCAAATATTTGTTTTCCCATTTTACACTTTTTAGTGATCATTGTTTGTAATACTATTAAAAAAACTTTCTGTATTTCATTATTATGGTAATTCATTAAAGTTAATAAAATGAAATAGCAATAGGTCAACAAATCAGCAAAATAATTTTTTTTATTTTTCGGTATTTAACAACAACAATAAAAACTGTAAATAACAGATAATGATATGAATAATAAACAACAGCAAATAACATACAATAACAGCAATAATAAGCAACAATAAGTAAAATAAGCAAATATAGGTGATGAATATTAACAAAGTGGAAGTACTGGAAAAGAAAAGAAAACAATAAAGTATGATAGAAATATAATACAAAACCACTTCTTTGATAGCGGCATTAAAACGACTCCGGAGCTGGATGCAATAAAGCTTCGAGAAACTGCTCCAACGTGCACCTGCCTTTGGTGTATTCACCCATATCTCTTAATTAGTTTTATTAATTACGTCAAATAATACATCAAGCTCATCACTTAATTGCGGATTATTCACACTGATTTCTGGAGTTGTTTATAAGTGCATTTATCAATTGAGAAAGCAAATATTCCTAAAATTTTACAAGCTACTGTTTGAGTAAACAATTCGAAACACTGTGAGATTAGAAAATTAAGTGTGAAACATCTGCCAACATTTTGACAATAAGATCAGCTGTGCATAAGATGAAAGAAGTAACATTATTGGCATTGCTGATTTTTTGCATTTTTCATTTTTGCATTGCACAAATATCGAAATGTCGGCAAGCTAATGGAGGAGGTGATATTGATTGGTATGCGATTTGGAAATTTTTATCTTATATTAGCACTGTATAATCAGTATATCTTTGTGAATAACATTAGTATTCATTAAAAAAATTAATAATTAGTAGTGAAAACAACAGAATCTCTTTTTTTATTTTTTTTAATGCTCTCCAAGTATTCATGCACACCAAACGGTTTTATGCTATGGCTGCATTATAGCACCAAAACATATTTCTTGCTACATGTGAATTTGAACATTTTTTGAAAACTCTTGTTAAATGCATTTTTGACATTTTACTGGGAAGGCAAAAATTTAATTTATATCATTTATCACCGAGTAACTGTACATAAACTTTTTACCAACTTCTGTTTTTACTTCATTTATGTTTCATTTACATTAAAACATGAAAATGATATTAAAATCGCATTTCACAAAAAGTAGGGTATATCTAGTGCGTTAGTCATCAAATTTCATTCATAAACGTTTAATAAATTTGTTTTCTTGAATTGTTTGAATTTATCTACTATTACCTACATATAACATGCTTTGATGCTATGAAATGCGACAAATACACATTACCGCTCTGTTGTAACAAGTAATACAAGTAGCAAAAATAAAAAATATAAATAATAGAAAGTATGTAGTAAAATAATATAAAAAGAAATAGTAAAATATAAAATATAAAAAGCATAAAATTATTATCAGCTTATAAGCAGAATAGAAAATAATATAAGCGACTTAAATTTTAATTCATCAAAAGCAATATCGCGTTGAAATATGTATGCGAGTGACATTGAAATTATAGGGTGATTTTATACAAACCACCTGGAGAAAAGCGAGGAAAAATTCTGGTACCAGCGGCAGCGGCATGGGATGCATATCCACAAGATCTTCACAATGCTGCTGATCATTCTTTTGTAAAAACATTAGAAAGTGTCACTGGAACTCATCAAAATAAACATTTCTTTGCTTATAACAATGTGGCAGCTGGAGCGGTAGGAGTTAAAACAAAATCAAATAGCAAAGGTCTTAGTAAAATTTCGTAAAAGAAAATGTTTCTATTAATTATGCATGTTTAGGTGTTGTAATATTAGACACTAGTGCTGGAGTAGATTCTGCTGCTTGGATTGTTCATACAGTACCTGGTTATCCAATACCAAAAGTGGCATACACATTTCCAGCATCAGAATATGCAAATGGTCATTTATTGATTTGTCTTACAATTGCTGAATCTCAAATTGAACCAATAGGTTTGTTTACTTACATTGAAGTATGAATTTTAATACTATACAAAATAATGTTTTCTCTGAACGAGATTGCAAAAAATAGCAACTATTCAATTTCTGTGACAAGATGGATTCTATTATTAATTTGAATTTCTTCATCTTCTGAGATTTTTAAAATGTCCCACACTATCAATGACGATGAAAAGAAGTGAAAAACGTGGAAGAAAATCATTCACATAGTTAAACATGTGGCACATCACATTTTTATTTATTTACGAATTAATCGCTTTTTGTATTCATCTGTATTCATATGAATTAATTGTAAAAAGACATAATTTCAATAATCACCAATTATTCTGTGGCAATAAAAAATAATTTTAAATGCATGCTGCTTGAATAATAAAAATCTTGAAAGCATTACTGTTTCCTAAAGATGTGGCATAGAAAAAGTTCAGCAATCATTATACCACATTATATGCATAGTGCATACTATTTAACGCTTAATTTGGAAAATAATGAAATTATAGCAGGATATATATATATATGTGTGTGTGTGTGTGTTTAAGCGGCTGCCTTATTTATGGCTTCGCCATTCATCCATTATAACGATGTTCCGGAAACTGAAGTGAGAACTAGACCTAGATTAAGAAAGTTACTCAACGGAGAAACTGCTGTCATGCCACCGTTTACAACAAAGCAGAACATTGGTACACAGGCTGTTCCTTCAGTTCCAGTTCAAATATTCAGCAAATCTGGAAGATCAAAATATGGTAACTATTTCATTTGTAGAAAGATATTTGAAATTTTGCAAAATTGTTCAACCCCTAAAATATGAGCACGTACGGACAAAACGTATAAATTATTTATTGAGTAATCATCAAAAATTTGAATTTGTAATTTCACATACTTTTTCTTATTGCTGAAATATTTTAGCATTTTGCACTATTTCACCTTGAAATGTTTTCAGAAATATACCAGAAAATAATATCTAGACAGTTGAAAAAGACCATCAAAGTATGGTCAAGACGGGATAAAAAATTGAAAGCAAATTGTAAAATTCCTGGAAGACATATACTTCCTGTTTCAAGTCCTATAAGTGTTGACAACCAAGCTAGTAGTTTAGAGAAGGATGTTACAAATTGGTTGATTCCTGAGAATGGAGATATTTTCTGTGCAGTTGACAAGCCTTATGCGGTATGTTACTATGGTTTATAATTTCCTTAATATATTTATGGTGATTTTAGATTTCACAAAAATATGAACCAGCTGTTGCAGTTTGTATTCAACTAGCGAGTATTTTTGCACGTTTCAACACTATTGCTGCCAAAGTGGATTCCTGTTCATAAATGCAATTTATTCAAAGTTGATTTTACTTGATCGGTAATAAACTACTGTTGTCAATAAGAGTATCATGTTTTTTGTCACTAAAACAGTTTTTCATATTTTACGTTTGAAAACAATGGATACTCACATATTACGTAAAAGTTTTATGATAGTTATGCATAATTTACTGCTTACAATGTGCACTGCTATCAACCTTCAATCTGATTTCTTTTTCATTCTTCTCTCAATTTCCTGGCAACCTATAGAATAATAAAATAATATCTACTGACAAATAAATCCAAATTGATTTTCTCTTATTATTTCTTCACCTTTCTTTGCTTTTTCTGGCATTTGTAATTGTTTATATGAATTGTAAATAAATTAAGCGCATAAATAGAGGTAGATATGTGCACATGCTTTTTTGAGTTGCCAAATGAATTTACAAATGATCATTTTGAAGAGAAATCTTATCGAAAATTGATTTTGTAATAAAAATATATGAATATGAAGCAAATCTTTTGATTTGAAAATTTATGGTATTTGCAAAAAAAACTTACGTTTAGCATTTGGTACTTCATAAATTGTATCTACTGTGTACATCTGTTTTACAAATAAATAATATAGGGGGAAATTGATATTTTTAAGTGAAAATGTTAATCTGCTTTTGCATCATTTGCAACTGAATTTTCAGTGGATAATATTATGCGTATTAAACAATTTTGAAAATCATAGACTTATATTTTCAGACATGAAATATGAAATTTGTATGTAATGCTTACTACAGAGATATGAATAACAATATATCACAATAAAAAATGAATTCAAACCATATTATATGATTTAGGTACATGTAAATTTAATACAAAGGGTTATGGAAAATGACAACATTTTACAAGAACAGATTTTACTTTTTCTAACATGTTGATATCTCTTTATTCTGATACATTTGCCTGTTATCACATTTATCATTTCCTAATAGTCACACTGAATATGTCTACAGCTTTATCCAGTGGAAGGACTGGTAAAGAAGGCTCAACACATTCTAATGACCTTCATTTTGTCCATCGGATGTTAATTAAATGCATACTCACGCAGATCAAAAATTCATGTATTTTTAAATATTGAATGCACCTTCTGACGTTTTTGTCAACACTTTTGCATGAAAACACTAACAGTTCACTGCTATATAAATATGAAATTTTTTGTTTTTTGCAAAACTCGAACCAATATTTCATTACCAAAAATTAATCCTGAGAAAAGCAGCAGTGGAATGTCATTCAGAGATGCTGAAAACAAACTATGTCAGCGATTACATTTATTGTTACTAATATAGAACATAGAAATAACAGCTTCTTAAATGTGAAAAGGAGTTATTATGCTCAGATTTTTATGATATTTATTGCTTTTTGTAAAACATTTTTTGCAACACATATTAAATTAATCCAGAAATTACATTTCTTTTACTAAAATAATCTGTTTCATTATCAGCTTTGTTAATAACATCAAGCCACACATCAAGCATATCGACATCTGAATGTTGATTTTTGGAGTTTGTTTACAAATGTAATTCTCAACTGATAAAGCAAATATTTCTAAAATTTCACAAACGACAATTTAAATAAACTATTCAAAACTCATTGAGATGAGAATATTAAGTGAAAAATAGCCTAGCCCAGCATTTTGGCAATAAAATCAGCGATGCGTTTGATTAAAAAATTACCATTATTAGCATCACTGATGTTATGCATATTTCAATTCTGCAGTGCTCAAACATCGAAATGCCAAGTGGCTGCTGGAAATGGGAATGCAGATTGGTGAGTTATTCGCCACATTTACTCATCCGCGCGCAATATTTTTGAAAATAACTTTTTGAGTAAAAAGAATTATTTTTGAATAATTTTAATTGTAATTAAATTAATTGCTAATAAATACTTTAGAAATGAGAGTTTCGTAATTTAATTTATGACGCTTTTCAAGTAATTCATCCAAATGCAAATCAAGCAAGTTTTCTTTGTTTACTTTGATCATTTGCAGTAACTAGTGTCAGAATGCCAGCAAATAAATTTCTTTTTACTAATACTGTATGACCTCAACTGATATTTTTCACAGCAGCTGTGAATTTGAATTTGTCATTATATTCTATGTGATGTAATAACCATTAATTTTGAAACAATTCTTCAATTTTTTTATTTTAAATATTGTTTAATGTACATGACATTATTACTTTTGAAACTGAAGTGTAACCTAGGAATACTATTTCTTCAAAATTGTATTTCACTACATTAGCACTGAACTTGTATTAGCTTTGTAATTAACATAATTGTTCACAATTTAATAAAGTAATGTGTAAATTAAGGTTTGTAACGTCCTGAATTTTAGTTTCGCCTTGTTTGAATCAAGCTTATAAGGCAACGAACTTTTCAGAAGCTCTAGTGTGCGTCGACAGTAACACTTATTGCATATTAAAAATATAAATAAAAATAAATCAATAAATGCATATATGCATAAACCGTACTTTCACTGTTATATTATACTTTTTTGAAATTTCTTTTTGGGTTATCTGTAAAGTTGCAATCAAATGCAAAACCTGCGGATAAAACATAGTCATCGATATGCTATAAATAGATGGTATAAAAGCACGAAATTAACAGACAATGCTAGCATTGTTCATAATAACAAAAACTACGCAAACATTTATTTCATTAAGAGTAAATATTAAAAATAATGATAAAATAATGTATCCGAATGAACTTATAGGGCCATTTTATACAAACCACCTGGAGAAAAAGCAGGAAAAATTTTGGTACCGGCAGGAGGAGCATGGGCACCAAATCCAAGAGATCTTGAGAATGCTGCAGATCACTCATTTGCAAAAGCATTAGAAAGTGTTGCTCAAAATCATCGGGATAAAAGTTTTTTTGCATATAACAATGCAGCACCCGGTGTAATAGGAATTAAAACAAAATCAAATAGCAAAGGTCTTTTTGAGAAGGGGTAAAGATGGAAGTTGCTACATTTTATGCATGTTTAGGAGTTGTAATATTAGACAGTACTCCGCAAACAGATTCTGCTGCTTGGATTGTTCATACAGTACCTGGTTATCCAATACCAAAAGTGGCATATACGTTTCCAGCATCAGAATATGCAAATGGTCACTTGTTGATTTGTCTTACAATTGCTGAATCCCAAATTGAACCAATAGGTTTGTTTACTTATATTGAAGTTTTAATTTTAATTTGACGTAATTGAATCTTGAAGGACAATGAAAGTGATTGCAGTTATTCAATTTCTTACAAGATTGATTTTCTTAACTTCAGTTCCTGTATCTACTTTGTTTTTAAGAAATCTTTCTTTCTTTCAATGAAGATAACAAGAAGAGAAAAGATCTCGTTATTCATTCTCCAATTTGTATTATTTTATAAATTACTTCGCTTTCATTGGATTTACAATTCATTACAAGCAGTGCTTTTTAAAGCAAAAAAGTACACTGTTGCAATAATAACAAAGCTAAGGACAAATCTATCTATGAATAACAGAAAGCTTTGTGAAAATTTTATTAGGGAAGGAATTTACTAATTTATTTTCTGAACAATAGGAATATCATAAGCTTCTTTTCAGTGAATTTATAAAGTAAACTAAGCATAACGGAATACACATATTTCAGCAGTTGCTTTATTTGTGGCATCACCATTCATCCATTACAATGATGTCCCTGATGCAGAAGTAAGAACGCGACCAACGCTAAAAAAGCTACTGAATGGAGAAACTCCTATCCATCCACCTTTCTCATCGAAACAAGCCATTAAAACACAAGCAGGTGACCCAGTTTCAGTTCAAATATTCAGCAAATCTGGAAGATCAAAATATGGTAACTATTTCATTTGTAGAAAGATATTTGAAATTTTGCAAAATTGTTAAACCCCTAAAATATGAGCACGTATGGACAAAACGTATAAATTATTTATTGAGTAATCATCAAAAATTTTAATTTGTAATTTCACATACTTTTTCTTATTGCTGAAATATTTTAGCATTTTGCACTATTTCACCTTGAAATGTTTTCAGAAATATACCAGAAAATAATATCTAGACAGTTGAAAAAGACGATAAAAGTATGGTCAAGACGGGATAAAAAATTGAAAGCAAATTGTAAAATTCCTGGAAGACATATACTTCTTGTTTCAAGTCCTATAAGTGTTGACAACCAAGCTAGTAGTTTAGAGAAGGATGTTACAAATTGGTTGATTCCTGAGAATGGAGATATTTTCTGTGCAGTTGACAAGCCTTATGCGGTATGTTACTATGGTTTATAATTTCCTTAGTATATTTATGGTGATTTTAGATTTCACAAAAATATGAACCAGCTGTTGCAGTTTGCATGCAATTAGCGAATATTTTTGCACGTTTCAACACTATTGCTGCCAAGGTGGATTCCTGTTCTTAAATTCAAATTCATCAAACAGGCATCGGCATTCTTTTTTTAAACAATGATGAATCGTTTCTGCCAAGTAAAGTATCATGGTTTTAACATTAAAACGAACTCATACGAAAAAACTTTTTCGTTTCTGCATTTCATAAATGCGGTACATTCCTTTCACCTTTCATATAAATTTAAGTTGTAACTGAAATTAATATCTGTTTATCCAATATTCTGAAGTGGCTAACAGTGATGTTTTATGTTGTTTATGTGAACTGATTGATATATGCAGAGACTTTACTTGTAATGACAACACAATACCAAGTTAATGTATAATACACGGGAGATTACACACACAGAGAGACAGTGCACACCGAGAGAGCGCGGGAACACACCTACGCACGCACACCGGTGACGTGCACTGCTGCATCAACTGTAATATGTTCCTGCGCGTTCTTTTTGTAGATATTTTTGATGGCGTAGAATCACAATACATTACATTTTATATTAGCGAATATGGATGCATTTCTTTCTGCAGTGCGGTATTAACTGCTTTGCATTGCAATGCACCGTAAATATTTTGCCAACCTGTTCAAAGTAAAAGACTATTTCACTGTAGGTTGATGATGTTTTCACTTCCTTCGGTTTTATGAATTAGTCTCTCTGCAGCGGATGCTAGTTCTGAAGATTTTCCTGTTTAATAATTTTTATTTACTGCATTACTGTAATGATTCACTCAAAAGCCGAGTTTTATTAGACAGAATGCAAGCAATATACGATATAGAATCATGAGATGATGTTATAGTATTATGTAAGATTATCAGGTAAGACAGCTATGTTTACTGTACCCACTACAATTACTGTTCTAATTGAAATATCTGTTCTCTATAATCATTTTTCATTGCAATAGTCATATATTGCTGACTTTGAGTATCACTGTATATAATGATGATGCAATAAATAAAAATTCAAAATATGATTTATGCAAATTTGTATAAAGGGCTTTTCAAAATTACAGCATTTCAGTGCAAAATAGTTTTTATCTTTTAAGAATACAGCATTTTTTGATGTTCGAAAAGAATTATTTATTAAAGCACGAATTAGTTTTTAATGATTTTTGAAAATTTATAAAAGACATTTTCGATCATTAGGGAAGTTCAAATATTTACCAATTTTTTGAATGAGATACACTAATTTCTAACTAAAAGATGAAATCATTAATGAGAAGAAGAAATTTGTAATATACAGTAATAATTACAACAGTTTCAGTTAGACATACTGAAATTTTAATTGAAAATGTTCTGATGAAATTTAGAATTTGGCAATTTATTGTGTTTTATCAGCGCTTGTTTTTTTCAAAAGTGTGCCATCAAGGTATTACCAATTTCAGTTTTTCCAGAGTCAAAAAAAATCATTTTTTGCTGATGATTATTACCAACGTTTTTATGAATAAAATCAGAAATTTCCTTAATGTAATATTAACGGGCGTACATTTAAGATTTCTGATTTCTGCACATTTCTTAAAATGTTAATGGTATTTGACAAAATTTTTTTTGCATATTAAAAGTTGTCAATGCTTTAGCAATGCAAAATAATTAAACTTGCAAAGATAATTGACTTCATGCAATGAGGTTCTGCTATAGTAATATTTCCCAATTTTAAGCACATTGCGAATATTCAATTAACAAATGAAAAGAACAAAGAACTATTTTAACAAATATTAACAAATCGCATATTTAACATTATTTATTTTTGCATAATATGAATAAAGCGAACGATTGCATATATAATATTGCACATTGTCTTTAGCATAAAATTAAATTATGTTATGTTATGTTATGTTATGTTATGTTACGTATGTTTTAGCAATAAAAAAGCGACTGATAAAAATGCATCTTCAAATCATTAACGTCGAAAAATATGGGCTGTTTCTATTGTATTTGGAAAGATTTTCTTAAATTAATATAATTGCTGTGAACACAACAGAATTGGTCAGTGGACTGCATAAGGTTGAGACAACTCTTTGGGAAGAGATGACTTTATTAGATTTAACAACAGCGACAAATTGTTGATTTGATAATCACCAAAAAATCAGCTTCTGCAATCAAAGGTAGCAATCTGTATGGCATTGCACGATGATCACACGCACTTGACTTGACGTTAACGGCTCTCGCACGAATCACACCAGCACTCCGCTCTCGACTCGATCTCTCGATTTGACTCCTTGACTTCGCATTTCACCGGTTTATATACGGAGCCTACCAATCTCAGGTCCACGATTTAGGACAAAGGAAATTTGATTATCCTTGTCTTGGGACAATTGTAGGCTGCCAATGTGACGTATTTTGTTCACTTCCATGCTTCCAGCAAGCATTCCGGCTCTGCTGCGGTGGCGCCATGCTCATTCAGCATTCACATTCAAGAAATAATAAGCAAATTATCACTGAATCACTAATCCGCAAATTCTCACTGTAAAACTGCGATAAGAAAACAATGGTTTTTCTAGGAAAGCAAGTTCTTAAACATTCATTAATCAGTTATTATGGGCAATAATAAGCAGGGGAGTAATTTAAGTGCAAAATAATAAGTATATGTGTTTTAGAGAAGATATTATTTCCTTGTGTTTAATTCATAAAAAAATATGGACCGTTTTTCAAAGCTTTGAATGATAAATATCAAATTGACGTCAGCTTTACATGCATGACAGGATGAACAATTTTTTAAGAAAATATTTTTTATTTTATTAAACAATATGTATTAAATGTCAATAATGTTTCTAAGAATAAAATAAACATAACTGTTGAAAAGCAAAATCTAATTTGACACAGTTGAACAAATTCTAATGAAATTTATTAAATTAGGCGCAAATATTATTTAAAAAATATAAATAAGTCAGAAGTAATATAAGCTATTCAAATAATTACAATAGCGGAATTTATCATCTATGTGTATGTGCTTCTTTTATATTATTATGTTTTTTATATTATTGTAGCACAGAATATTTACAAATTTCCATAGGCATAGTATCAGATGTTGCAAAAATTATTTGTAATAAACATTCAGTTTATTCATATTGCAATTCAAAAATGCGTATAATTTACTTTTCATACAAGGAAAAGTATAAAAGCATTTGCTGTTATTCATTAGTTAGAATCATTAGAATAGAATAAAGTCATAGTTAGAATCAGAAAATATTTCTTATAAAAAATGATCTTCAAGTTTTGCATTTTATTGGTATTTTTCTTCACCGTTAGCGAAGCTCAGGTAACTACAACTAAAATATAAATATATAAAGCATTTGTAAAAGCGTCTTATTAAACATTCTTGAAAGTTATAAACTAATTTATCATTGCATAACTGAATTTAATCATCGCTTTAAAATTATTATTGTACAAGGTGAAAATGGAGGAGATGTTTCTCTTTTAATTTCTAAAAATTCGAAAAATTATATTGTAATAAATATTGGTAATACAGTTAATGAGCGGGTAAGAGATTTGAAAATGAAAATGAAAATGAATATATTTTATTTAAATTTTCATTTATATTAAAATAACGTTACTTTAAATATTAAAAAACATTTAAATTTGTCGAAACATCGTATGACTTAGTGAAACATTAGCATGCGGTGTTAATTTTAACATACAGATGCTTGGTGGAGCAACTCATTGGGTCGAAGTCGATTCATTTGCAATTTAAAAATGCTTCAAAAATATCATTAATGATAGTAATAGAAAGAATGAGTGGGGCTTGGTAGAATTATCGAAAAACTTCTTTAAAGGTTTACATACTGAAATTCAATTTCTTCTGTCACTGAATACAAAATTTTTTATTTTCACAAATTTTAATTTTATTACATTTTACATTTACAAAGCATAACGGTAAAGATTTAATAAACAGGAAGAGCAACCATATATAGCAGTTATTGATTCAACTGATTTGAGAGAAGAGAATCCTTTCGTATCACAAGAAGCAAAGGATGCGTTATTCAAGTGGAGCTTGAAACAATCATCTGGTGTATATAAGAAACTGATGAAATCAGAGAAAAGTTCAACAGTGGGAAAAGATACTTCCATAAGAGTTTGGTTACAAGATACAGACTGCCCAATTTTAGAAGTAAGTTTTCAAAAGAATGAAATAATTAGCATAACTTGAAATCTATCTGCATATGATTCATTGTTTAGAAAAAACTTTCTTCATATGCTGACATCGAAGCAAAATGCAATGGCATGAGCCAGTCCAAAGATTGCACAATTCGGTTTAAAAATCCAGACATGAAAAAAGTTTCATTAACATGCATAACAAGAAAAGATGTGAGACCGGTAAGGATTCCAGTTCATCTTAATCATTGAAATATTAAAAGTTTCTTGATTATAGTATTGCAGAATAAAATTATTATAAAATCATTCCATAGATTTAAAATTCTGACATCTTATTGTTTTCTGTAATAATATTTGGTGATATTTACACTTATATTAATGAACATTTATAAACCAGAAACATTTGATGACAGCATCATTTTAATAATTCAATAATGAATTATGCTTCTTCTTACTATTCATCATCATCATTTCTTCTTATTATTCAAATAAAACCAAAGTTAGCTGAACAAATTTTATTTTACATATGTGTTAATTTCAGTTTCATTTCCTTACTTTACCAGAAACAATTTTAAGAGTTATATATGAGTTACTGAGTTAAAAAATTTTTAGATTTTTAGTAAATAGCGAATCGTGCGTTGAAATAAAAATGTTTTAAAAATAAGTAAAACAGTTAAATAAAACAGGCTATGATGAAGCAGTCTGTACCTTTAATGAGAAACTTATTAGGAGCAATAAGATTGTGAAATCTGCTTTTTTCCTTTGTTTTAAAAATGGAAATGTTTTATTTCAAATTAATTTTAATTTATTATATTTTGCATATAAAATATAAAACTGTAAAACTTTGAATAAACAGGCACAGCAATCGGGCATACTAGTTGATGACTCAGCTGATCGGAAAAAAGAATATCCTTCTGTGGCACAACAAGCAAAGGATGCGTTATTAAAGTGGAGCTTGAAACAATCATCTGGTGTATATAAAAAGCTAATAAAATCAGAGAAAAGTTCAACAGTGGGAACAGATACTTCCATAAGAGTTTGGTTGCAAGATACGGACTGCCCAATTTTAGCAGTATGTTTCTGAAATCATAAAATAATTATTAGAGCTTAAAATCTATCTGTATATGACTTATTTTTTAGAAAAAATTTTCTTCATATAATGATATCGAAGCACAATGCAATGGCATAGGCCAGTCGGAAGATTGCACAATTCAGTTTAAAAATCCAGACATGGCAAAAGTTACATTAACATGCATAGTGAGAAAAGACGTAAAACCGGTAAGGATTCTAATTTAAAATGATAATTAAATCTTTGAAAGTTTTTTGATTACAGTATGAAAAAGAAAGATTACTATCAAATACACTAATTGCATAAAGAATTTAATATTTCAGGAACCTTCATTGACAGTGATGTATAAGGTTTATTTTCATTTAACTGCCATTTAATTATCTGCATAATTAAAATTTCAAAAATTAATTATTATATTTAATGAAAGCATTTGTTTTAGGATTTAAAATAGAACTTCCTTTCTGGTACATTAGTAAAATCCCAAAATAATATTCAATTTACAGTATGATTTGAAATTAAAGTCGGCAAGATCAAAATCATTATATAATGCTTTTATATGCTACAAATTTTAATTTCAAGGTTTGACAATAATTTAAAAAATATCACAGCATTTTTCATTGTATTTCTACATAATATTTGATAATAATATTGCATATTATTCTGAACTGAATTCATTCATATTCTGAATTGAAATGGAAAATGAAATTGTCAGCTCTCAGAAAGAAATTGCATGAACACACCGCAGTTAAAAGCAACATTATTGTGTGGTATTATTGAAAATTTTATATGCGAATATTAAATAGAAACAGCTAAATTAAATAAAAATAAAAGTAGAATATTTTGTCAAATATTTGCTCCTCTACTAATGCGTGAATTAATTAATTAGAATATTTCACTTTTCAATTTGTTTAAAATCACATGTGTTACTAAAGATTTCTCATTATTTGTAGATTGTACTACAGAGCAGCCAAAATTTGGATGGAACAAGTGCATATGGTGATTCAGATGATGTCTCAAAACAAAGAATATAATTTTTAGCTTTATTTCTTAAATTAAATCTAGACATAGGACTTGCATATGAGTTTTGATTGTAAATGGTCAAAAACTGATTTTGATTATAGTCAGAAAACAAACGTTACTTCTCAGCTGTTGAAATCACAATAAAAATGCACATATTGTAAAGCAATATTTTGGCATTTGTGAATTAATTTCACATTTTTAAGATTATTTTTTTTTATACATTTATTATTTTAATTCAGAAATAAATACCATACAGATTCAATTATTTCAACAAATGAGAAAATGAATTGTGTTCACATCATTTTTATTTATAGTACTACAGTGCGGTAGCTATCAGATATTTATGACTGTGAAGAATGATAGACTTTCTACTCAGGTGAGAAAACAAAAACAGCTGCATGAAAATACAATCTGTTGTTTCTTCTACACTTAGGATGTCTTCCAAAAGCTTAAGAAATGCACTTATATCAGCCGTACTATTGTATCGTTTCAATATGAAAACTCATAATGTAATTTTTAAAGAAAATGACTGATTCTTCACAGTTGCCTAGAAAACATAATGCGTGATGCAAATCCATCACAAAATGCTCTCAACGAACTCAAATGTGAACCATTTCAAGGCGTAATGTGCAGAAATCACTAAAAATAACATTCACTTATCATGTAACGATCCAAACGCGGCCAAATTCGAATATTATAAATCGCTGCATATAATGAATATTCATTTCACTTTTTATTAAAATTGGAAGAAAATGCTCGTTTATCACTTGATAATGCTGCGAAGAAAATCAAATTGCATGCACATCGTTGTGAATGTTGATGAAGAGCTGTCAAAATTATCATTCAAATTTTCCTGCTGTAAAGGAAAGATTTGTAATCACTTTTATTAAATGTACATATAATTATTATTTAAAGTTGAATTTGATTTCAATGCTTGCAAATATTTCAAGGTATTTTTTTTCAGAAATTCACAATTACCACTTTTTCAAATTTGAAATTTAATTTATGCTGAAATAATAAATACTGAGATAAAAATTACTGGCTAATGAAATAAGATTTCAATCAAACATGTTCAAATCCGTGCAGCAAACATTCATAAACAGCTGCTATTGACGACAGTTGCCATTTGTCGCATGTCAACAAGCAAGTTTAAACTTGCATGTTGTACGTTGTTTTTTGCATGCTTGTTTTGTTGAAAAAGCACGAAGCGGTAAAAATAAGCATGCACAATAATTACATGACAGTAATATTATAGATATAAAATAAAGATAACATGACGGTGACAGATAAAATGACAGACAACATACTCGTGTAACAATAACAAAGAAGTAAAAAAAATCAAACTGATTTAACAATGCGAGTACAAGTGAATTGCTATTTTTGAATATTGGTTAGTATAACAATATGAACAAGTGTAAGTTTTACAAGAGAATAAAAATTAGTAGTAATAGCAGTAGTAGAGATGATAAATAAAATAAGTATAACATTATAATTAATATCTGCATTTGAAATATCTCGACGACAGTGTTCGTTCGCTAGTTGATATTGGAGGATGCGTCAGATAATTCATTTGGACTAGGTGGCGGATTCCGTGGACTTCTGGTTAAATATGGACGCTGCTTGTTCACTGCACAACGACGAATTACACTCGACGCCACACTACCGCTGCTTCTTGGAGAAGGCGGAGGTGGAACTGGATTACTACTTCCGCTTAACAATGGTTGACTAGCATTGGAATCGATTTCTTCTTGTTCTATTGCTAAATCCTCTGGCTCTTCTTCTTCTTCTTCTGTTATTTTCTCGTCATCATGTTTTTCTTTTTTCTCTACAGTTGATTTTGTTGCCATTTCTGGAAACGATTCCGCAATTGCAATCGAGCCGATCATTTTCGGTTTCGCTTTACATATAGCTGCTAAATTGCTCATTTCCACCGATGCTGAATACGGTGGTGGTGGTGAATTTCCACGATAACAACTGAATGGATGAAATGGCGCCGCTTCGCCGACGGCAAACAACGATGCATTACGGTTTGCTTGAAGTAGCCATTTTCCGATTCGCTGAGCATCACTACTGCAGGTCGAAACCACTGTTCCACTGACTGGACTTGGAGGAGGATTGATCGGAGGCAATGTGATACCTATTTTTACACCACTGTCGCTATTACTGCTGCTCGATTTTCCAGTCAAATCTGGCCGACTGTGCAACGGTTCAACCGATCTACTAAGGATTGACGGTTTACCAACACCAAGACGATAACTGAAAAATGACAAAAGAAGGAAAAAATTATGCAAAAAAAAAAGAACTCATCAATCAATAAACAAACATTCGACAATATCTGTTTAGAAATTTTGCCTGGCAAATCATACCGATATTCAACTGTGGTCGATACGGTCCTAGCACCGCTCCCTTCTGCCGTAGTTGTATTCACCAGTTCAATTTCTACTGGTTGCACATTCAATCCGTTCGGTCGACGACAAAAAGCATACATCACTAACAGAAGCACAGAAAACACACCAAAACCGACGACAACGACAATTATGTAAGTGACTGCATCTTTGGTAG
Source organism: Trichinella spiralis (assembly GCF_000181795.1). NCBI lineage: Eukaryota > Metazoa > Nematoda > Enoplea > Trichinellida > Trichinellidae > Trichinella > Trichinella spiralis. The sequence goes on from NW_003526940.1 coordinate 1,689,779, forward strand.
GAAAAATTAGCTTTTTCCACTTTGAACCTGACTCTGATGCACCGCAGTACAGTTCATCACTTCCATCTTGACACTGTTTCACTCCATCACAAAGCCATGATCTCGCAATGCACACACCAGAATGAGGTTCTAAATACAGGGGGAGGAAAGGGAAAGGAGAGACAAAAAACAAAGCTAAATTTCATCATCGTGTTCAAAAATAACAAAACATCCTTACCTGGACCAGCACAGTGAAACTGATTCGCAGGTTCACTACAGAAGCAATATTCATCAGAGCCATCTTCACAATCCGGCTGACCGTCGCAGATGTTGAGTCGATGAATACATTTGCGCTCGTTGGCGCATTCAAACTCGTCCAACTGACATCGTATGCACGTTTCACTTTCGTCACTTCCGTCCGCGCAATGAACCACTTTGTCACAATAATTACTGTGATCAATGCATTGCAATTTATCTTTACACTGCCATTCCCACTGGCGACACTGGACGACGGGCAAACATCTGACTCCACTGCTGTCCAACGCCATGTTCTCGGGACAAGCGCACTCTGCTTCCAACGGGCGATTATCCGGTTCAACTTTCAACAAGCACAAATGACTGCAACGCTTCTGCAAGCACGGACTTCGGCCGATCACGGCCATACCTGCCGTGTCGCCGTCGACTGCCAAAACGCTGGTCAAATCACGCAAACGTTCCACAACCGTTTCCCGACCATTTCCAGAATTTTTGTTCACCATCTCAACTTTGTTCACACCTTGGTTAACGAAGTACATCGTCTGCTTGAAAATTGTCAAACTGGACGGATGATCAACGTGGTAGACCAGCGTCTTTCTGCTTCGACCCCTGCAATCAACGCTCGATATGTACTTATAGCCCAGATCAATCCAAAAAATTCGATTTCCGTCCCCGTCAAAAGTCAAAGCTTCCGGATGAGCAATATTTTCAGACACGATGAAGTGACAATTCGAGCCATCCATATGACACAGAACAAGTCCTGCGGGAGGTCCGTGATTTGCAAACAGCAAATATCTAATCGAATATTATTTGTTATTTTTCTCGTGTTGCATTTTGAAAAAAAAATCTGTTTAATGCACACCTCTTCTTAGGGAACAAACTCACAGCCCGAGGTCTGTATTCAGGTGACGCTACAATACCACCCAGCGGTCGAATATCGTTGCTGTTGAAAATTCGTGTCGCGTTCAAGGTGTTCGTATGTTCACAACTCCAAAACATCGTCTGCGAATACGGGTCGAAAGCTATATCATACGGAGGCTGTTCAGCGTCGAATCGAGACAATTTTATCTCTTCAGTCTGTATAGATTATAAAATTTGAAAAAAATAAATTTCTAAATGCTTTCATGTGATATGGACGTAAACAGAAAACAAATACACCATTACCGTTCTACCACTGTCCATTGCCCATCTGAGGGTGTTTCTGCTCATTTTGTGGTCCGAAACGGTGCTCAACCAGAATATCCGCCTGTTCAACGGATCATATTGCAACGAACGTACGCTGGTCTGTTGATTAAACGGCAAAGTCATCATCGGATAATCGTCAATGTCGTGTCGATCTTTCACTTTCAACCGAAGAATGAAACCATTGTGGGATATCAGTAGAAACGTCTCCGGTGCTGCAGAAAGTTGATCAGTGAGATGAGTTTCAATATTAAAACACGAAATTAATTACCAACGCAAGACCGACGGTCGGCAGCAAGGGCGAAGTGAGTTGGACACGCACAACGGCAAGATCGATCCGGTGCGGAAATGAACAAACTTTCACAGTGTCTTTTCTTTATCACGCACTGGTTCCAACCTGAAAATCCAAATCCACAATTGGACGAGTAAAAAGAAACAGAGAATCGAGATTTAAAAAAATTTGAAATGCAATGAAAAGCTCGAATCAACCTTTCTGCTTCAGCGCGTGCACGGCAACCAAGTTGATGATGAAATGCAAATCCAAGTGCAAAGTTGAACGATTTTTGCCGGTTGTTTTGTCGCAAATTTCAATAGCCTGCTTTCTCCAATTTGCCCAGTACAAAAAGTCGCCGTATTCGGTCAACACGTACGGCTGTATGGACCGTTCGCGTACAATCAGCCGACGCGCACTTCCGGTCAAATCGATCGACTGGATACTGGGCATGTCCACTTCTGACCAGTAGAGTCGATCGTTGACGTAGTCGACAGTCAACGCGAATATCCGGCCCACATCTTTCAACAGTGTGATTCGATTTCGTCCGTCCAATTCGGCGCGTTCCAGCCGCGGCGGTCCCAACCATTCGGCCCAGTACAAATATCCAACAACGGGATGCACGACCAACGCCCTTGGATTAGTGCCACGCCAGACCACTATTCGCCTAGATTTGCCGTTCAAGTCGGCCATTTCGATCATGTGATGACCCGAGTCGGACCAGTACATGTTCTCGGCTAGCCAGTCGATGGCGAACCCTTCGGGATGTTCAATACTCGAATTGATCAGAACTTCAATTCCACTCCCATTCATGTACGCTCGAGATATGATCTGTGAAATAGAAATTTTCACATACTTAATAATGCAGTTCAGTTGGAAAATTTACTCCCGACGATCCGTATCTTCCTGTCCAAAATATTTTATTCTGACTGTAGCAATAGTCGAGTGCAATTGGTTGACTGACATTCAACAAACGAAGCCGATCCAAATTCGCTAATGTGCTGGATAGCGAAACTCGCAAAATATCGTTCTAAAAGCATCAAACGTATATATATATATTGGAAATGTAAAATATTTGTTTAATCCTACATTATCCCGTTGAGTGAACATCAAAAATGCAACTGGAACTGTGCATGTTGTGCCATCTTCACCAAGTTCCCAACCTATGGGACAAAGACAAACTCGACCAGTAGGACGATAAAGACACAAGTGAGAACAATTTCCATTTCGAATACTGCAGTCGTTTGTAATGTCTGAAATTACAAATCTCTTATTATTTTTCACACAGCTCTGCTCTTTTATTAATAGAACAATCTTACGGAGAACTTTTGTCGAATAAGCCGCTTTGATACCCATCAAATCAGCCATGTTTTCATGCAAATCGGTTTGATCTTTTCCGTCAACTTTATGAGCACGGCACAATGACCGTCGCTCCCAATCACTCCAGTATACATAGTCGCCTAAACAATATTAATAATAACAAAAATAATATTCAAAATGTTCAAGTGGAAAAATTACCCAACAATGAGAAACCGTAAATGTGACCGTGGGATTGTCTAAGTGTTACACGTCTGCTCAGAGCGTCGACCATGTCGGCACTTTCAATTATACCGACCGTCGCTTCAGCCCAGTAGACACGTCCATTTTCAATGTCCAACGCAAGACCGTTCGGCCAACGCTTGGCATTGAAACTGATCCAAGTTGACCGTGAAGAACCATCCAAATAGGCACGTTCAATTTTCGGTTTTGCTTCATCCCAATCTGACCAGAACAGCAATCTGCACAAAAAAAACAACAATTAAATATTTATTTTTTTAAAATTTATTCAATAAAAGTGTAAAGTGTACCCTCTCATAGGGTCGACAGCTATGGCTCGAGGTTGACTCAAACCTGTGGAGATCAAAATTCTTCTTGCCGTGCCATCCGAACGGGCTACTTCGATGCGATCCATTTGCGCATCAGTCCAATAAACATTCCTAGCAACCCAATCAAACGCAATACCATCGGATAAACCGAATTCGTTCATCACAATGTCGGTCTCTTCTACAATTTAAATCGATACGTTTTTCAAAAAGCTTCGTTATTCAATGCAAAAAATAAAAATTTCATCATCACCTGAACCGTCAAGTTTTGCTCGGCGAATCATTTTCTGATCATTGTCTGACCAATAAACAAATTTCTCCACTGGATCATAGTCAACAGCTACCGCTTGTTTAATACTTTGCACGTTCAACGCGTAATCTGAATAATCCGGTGTATCTAAAGACAATATGCGAATATCCGAACGCCGAGCCACTATTAAAATTTCTTCAGGACCTGAAAATGAAAAATACACACATTTACACATGTGCATATGCAAAATTGATTTCGAAAAAAAAAAACAAATTACCATCAAGACAAGTAATATTATCAGGAGACATTTTCACACCCGTCGGACAACCGCAGGACCAATACGGTGCTTCAGGTATCAGAAAACATAAATGACTGCAAACAGCATTATTTTCACATGGATTTTCTTCTTCTGAAAGAAAAACATATATGTAGTAAATAATAGTTTTTCACATAATCTCAAACACTAAAGAACTCACTATTCGGCTGGGAACGTGAATCATAAATTTTCAAAGCGTACGGCTTGATCTGATGTACCCGCAATCGTTCCGGACGTACGCAGCCTTTTATTGAACACCAAAAAATGCCAGCATCATAAATATCACTCCAAAAAACTAACGACTAAAATTTAACTTGAATAAAATCGTTTCCTCCAATAATAATATTTAGTGTGCAAATGTGAACCTCAAAAACTGCCAGTACAAATGGACGAGACAAATTTTTCACTACAACAATTAACATGGAGCCGTCGAGACGAGTGGATAAAATTCGATTGTCGTCGTTGTCAATCCAATAAATTCGTCCCTCGCCGTGGTGGACGGTCAAACTTTTTGGCAATGAATAACCCGATCTGAAAATCGTCTTACGATGACTGCCATCCAGCCACGCCCTTTCGATTGAATGTCGGTGAGCGAAATTGTGAAAAAAGATATAACTGTCGAAAAAGAAGAAAAAATTCATTTGTATTTTCAAAAATTTTATTCATAAATATTCTCATTTATTATTGTACCTGTGAATCGGATCAACTGCGATGCCGTGAACGTTGTGCAAATTTTCAAAAATTAGCACTTTGCGATAAGCTGGCATGTGATCAACGTTGACCACTTCGATTCGATTTGTTTCCAAATCGTACCAGTAAACTTTATTCGTTACCCATTCGACGGATATTGATCCAGAAGATGGGAAAACAATTCGAGCAACCACTGATAGTTCCTGTTATTTGAAAATATAAATTAAAAAAAATAAATAAACATAAATAAATAAATATATATATATATATTATTGCACATAACAACTTCATTCATTCATTCATTAAAAATACTTTTATCTTCAAAACTATTATTATAATTGCAATATTAACTATACAATTAAATTACTATTACTAAGAATTCTTACATATATATATAATACATATGATTCTTATACTTTACTCTCTTCATCTGAATAATTATTCCATCAACTCCATTAAATTTTGTCCTGTTGCAACTAAGAAAAACAAAAAAATTTGCTCAAAATAAACTTTTTTCTATGTCTAAACTATTTCTAAATTTTAAAAATGCACAAAAATAAAATCTTTAATAAAAAGTGTAATTTTTATTGATGATCATACTTGATGTGTTCCTCTAACATTTATTTTAACAAGCTGGTCATGATTGTCTGTGTAAAAGACCAGATCATCTTTGATGAGCACATCCATCGCCATGCAGCTTTCCAAATGACGCACAACTGCAGTGTAATTCTTTTTATTCTCATCGTACGATACAATACCAATTTCTTCAGTTTGATTTAAAACCATAAATTTGGGGAAATTCTCTATACAAAAAAATATGTATAAGGAAAACACACAAAAAAATATTTTTCACATACCCGGCGAACCGATACAGTGGAGCGAGAGCAAAATTAGGAAAACATTAACAATATACATGGCCGAATTCTGAATATTATGGCAACTGCTTCTGTTTCAACTTCACAAACTACATGCTGCACATTACATTTCAGCTATGAAAAAAGCAAACTAAAAATATTAATAAGTAATTAAGAAAAATGTTTTAAATTTTCAGCAACAATGTAACAAAACCAACACACGTACTCGTAACGCACGATCAACTGAACAATTAAATGGTCGAGTAATTACTAAAAATAAAACTCATGCAGGCAATTATGCAAATTAGTTGCTCCAATTAAATTTTCTTATGAATAATTCATTATCAAAGCAGCAAGATTTAGTCTTTTCTGATTTATCCCACACCTAACCGACACGTCTCTTTTCAAAATCTTAGATAAAAGTAAAAAAATAATACATTTAATCTTGTAAAAAATTTAATAGAGCTCCAAAACTACTTTGAAAAATTTTTTAATATACAAATAAACAAAGTTGCACAACAAAATAAAAAACGAAATTTTAAAAATATTATGGGCATTAAAGTTGAACGTGTAAAATACCCCAGATAACCCTGAAAAAATTTAAAACATTTTGCAGTACAGTATTTCAATGCTTTTAATTAAAACATTTGATTATTCAATATCATCATTCTTAAAAGGAAAAATACTTTTTTGTAACGAAAGAAAATTTTCAAAAAATGTCTATAAAAAATACACAATGCAATGTAAAAAGCAAAGTATTCATTCTGTAAAAAAAAGATGAATAATACATTAATGTCTAATTTTAAATTTTCATAAATACTCTCATTAAAAGTCACATTTGCTCAATAATAATACAACAACAGTTATATTTGATGGTTGGGTAGCCAAAAATGCAACTTTTCAAATTCAAACTGATACTTTCAACAAAATTTAAATCTACATTTGCAATTCAATTCCAACTACCATTAAAACAGTATACTTCACCAGTAAATGGGAAACAATGGGTTGCAATAGACATGATTCACTGCCTCATTTGTGACTTCAAAATAAATATGATATAATACATATATGCAATTTAATAACAAATGATAGCTTTGTCACATGTTAAAAAAATATAAAAACACAAATATCAGCTATTACGCAGCGTAATTCCCGAAGATTGCTTGAAGAATGTAAAAATACAAAATTTCGAAATGCAAAATTGTATTACATAATTTGACAAGAATACAGTAGGATGATTATTAAGGATATATAAAACAAATAAAGTTCTTATTTAAAATTGCTTATTACTAAGAAAGTGATTTTTAAAATTTTGTTATAAGATCTGTTTAATTTAATTTTATTTAATAATATTATGTTTAATGTTTTCATTTTTTTATTTATATTTTTCATTCAAAAACTCGTACATCGTCAAGTTAAATTGAAGTGTCATATGAAAAAATTTTGCATTATATAATTAGTTCTGTATAGTTTGCTTGAATAATATAAGCTAAAATGAATGAGAATGTTTCTTTAGCACTGAGAATTAAATATATTAAAGAAATTACAGCAATGAGATTTAATTTCAAATAAAATAAATGCGATTTTAATCAAATATAAAATAAGTTTAAAACTTAAACAAAAAATAGCATATGCTTTATACAACATTCATTTGAAACACACATATTTTACGACAAAATAGTTTATTTGCTAATATTTATACTTGCTTATCATGATACTGTAACAATAAATAAAGTTGTTTATGTTTCGCCGATTGTGCGGCGATTCTATGGTTGTTTTTTTTCATGTACGAATTCTACGCATGTTAGAAGATAGATTATTGTTTTTTTCAACTAACTAATCGTTTTGCAATCGTTTGATGGTTGCAAAATGGTGGTTATGACAATGTTTTGGCATCTCCTGTCGGCTGTCTGTAATGTCATGCGTCAGCTGTTTGTTTATTTGTAAAATATTTAATGTTTTTTATTTCAGGAATAAACGGAACTCGTTATTTCGGAGTTTTGTTGAGTTTAAGCATTGAAATTCTATTCTATAACGAATTTAACAGTGCTTGAAATTTACTGGTCATTTATTAATTTCACTTGAAAAAGAAAAGCTGGCTTACGTCGCGTGATCAACTGTTTCGTATCCAGTTAGGTAAATTCTATAGTTATTTACGGTGTTTTTTATTTTTTCTAATATTTTTTAACGATTCTTTTTAGTCGTAATGCAGGAGGATTTCCTAATGTGAAATATGAAGTTGATTAAGGCGCTGACGATGCCAAGCACAACTACGCACATCTACTGTTAGAGGTGAGCGATTATTTCCGGCTTCGAAAAGAATTTTTCTTTTATTCATTTATTAGCTTATTATTTTATACTAATGCTTGCTTCTGCACTTTTCCTCTTGTTTGCAGTGGAGTTTTGACGTCATCTCACTTCCTTACTGCTTTACTTCGATCCATTTATATAAATATAACTCTTGTCAATCTTTTTGTTGCCAAGTTTTCAATGCTTTTCAACGTTTGGAGGTCGATAAATTTTGCTGTTTATCAAGAGGCGGCCTGTTTTTAGAAAACTGGGTGGCCTTGGTTCGTTCTCATTTTTAGGCTCTATTTGTGGTTGTGCGTGTGTGTTTGTATTTTTCATAGCAAAAATATCGATTTATTTCCTATTTTTTTTAAATTAGTACTTGAATGTAGTAATTTTTATAATTTTTGCTTTGATGTAGCTTTCTGGCATGCACGAGCCGCTTTCTGCCCAAAGGAGTTCGCGCAAGAAGCGGAAACTTGCTACTTCACCGTATGCATCACCCACAGTTGTGGACGCCTCGTCTTCATCCTCCTCTTCCGTCAAAGCATTCCCCGGATTTTCTTCTTCATTAAAGGACAACGCATCGATGACCAATCCAATTGGTCAACCGATGGCAGTTTCGTCGATTACTGTACCGACGAATTTGAGCTTCTTGCCTTCGTCGTGCTGTGTGTCGCCGAATTTGGCCAGTTCAGATGGTGGCGACGTGGAACGGTCTCGAGTAAAGCGCAAGCAGGCCAACAATTCCAGTTGTTCCTCCAGAGGACTCCAGGTGGTTCCTGCCGTTGTGGAAAATCATTTTCGCGGCTACGATGCGATCAAGCTTACCGGAAGTCATGTCGGCATCAATACCGGCAACAACAACAACAGTACAGTACCGTCGAAGAAGTGCGTAACGAGAGGTGTGGCTGTGCCGAACAAACAGCAACAGTTTGGCAAGAAGGGCACAGCCGCTGATGGTGAATATCAGCTTGTGAAAAATGAAGTTCTCCGTTCTCCGTATCAAGAATACGAAGTTTTGGAATTTCTTGGCAAAGGCACGTTCGGCCAGGTTGTGAAATGTTGGAAAAAAGGCACCAAAGATATTGTAGCGGTGAAAATACTGAAAAAGCACCCTTCTTACGCTAGACAGGGCCAGATTGAGGTGAGCATTTTGCAACGACTCAGCAAAGAAAATGCCGAAGAGCACAATTTCGTCCAAGCCTTCGAATGCTTCCAGCACAAAAATCACACGTGTCTGGTATTTGAAATGTTGGAGCAGAATTTGTACGATTATTTGAAAGCGAACAAATTTGCCCCGCTTCCTTTGTCCTGCATTCGGCCCATTGTCCAGCAGGTGCTTTCAGCTTTGTGTAAGCTCAAAGAGCTCGGACTGATCCACGCCGACCTGAAACCAGAGAACATTATGCTTGTCGACCCGGTCAACCAACCGTTCCGCGTCAAGGTGATCGATTTTGGTTCTGCTTCACTAGTATCCAAAGCGATAACCAATACTTATCTACAGTCCCGATATTATAGGTAACACATATATGTATAATTTTTTTGTTTGCATTTCTTTTATTCATTTATTTGTAATTTCAGAGCACCGGAAATAATACTCGGCTTGCCATTCAATGAGGCAATTGATATGTGGTCTCTTGGATGTGTAGTCGCCGAACTGTTTCTCGGCTGGCCTCTTTATCCTGGTTCATGCGAATTTGATCAGGTTTAAAATATTTTCATTCATTAATTTTTTGTTTCATTATTCAACTGTTTCTGATTTTATCACTACAGATTCGATTTATATCGCAAACGCAAGGTTTGCCAGCTGCGCACGTACTGAATACTGCTACCAAAACGCAGCGTTTTTTCAAGCAGGATGGCAGTACACTTTATCCGTACTGGCGTTTGAAGGTCTGTATATATATATATATATATATATATTCATTCATTTATTTACAGATTTTTTGTATTGAATATTGTTAAAATTGTTTTCTTATTCTGTGCATGGATTGTGATTTTTATAGATGCATGCATGCTTTGTATTTTTTTGTTAGCTATGATTAATAAAATTATAAATCTTTTTTTTTCAATATTTAACTTATCAGTTTTTTCGACAAATCTATCTGTAGAAGTAGAAGAGGACTTGAATTGCGATCGATCGTGTTGATTTATTTTTTCTGCGAAATGAGAGATAGAGAGAGAGAGAGAGAGAGAGAGAGAGAGAGAGAGAGAGAGAGAGAGAGAAAGAACGATATTATTGTTAAATAAAATTTGCAGGTTAAGTTTAAAGTTTTTGAAAAAATTGTACTTCATTGTTTAATCATGCCAATTTAATTTTTTTATCTTGTGAGAGAAAGAAAATTATCTTTCTTTTTTTCCCCATAAATTATCGTTCAATAAAGAATTAACCGGCTAAAAATTGTCATTGATATTTTATGTTTTTTCTATTTTGGAAATTATTTTTCAGCTTGAATAAAATGTAATATTTTCTTTTTCTTGTAGACAATTGAAGAGCATGAACAAGAAAGTGGTGTAAAATCGAAGGAGACGCGAAAATACGTTTTTTAATTGTTTGGATGATATATCCCAGGTTAGAAATTATACGATATGTTCAAAGGAGGGGGGAATATATTGTGTGATTTTTGTAGGTGAATTTTTCCGTTGCATTAGAAGGAACCGATGCAGTCTGTGAAACGGCTGGAACCGTCCAGAATTCCCAGAC
>NW_003526940.1:1700583-1796351 GCF_000181795.1 Trichinella spiralis
AAAACCAGTTTTTCTTCAGAAGGTTAATTCAATTACCCTTTGGAGGATGTTCCGGTATCAAACAAATAAATATTTCCATCACGAGCTTGAGATGCAATTATGAACTGCCTGTGCGGACAGTAGCGGATTCGGTTCACCTGACTTTTATGCAAGATTGTTACTTGGGAATGCATTTCGGCATACATTTCTTCATTCTCCGTTTGAAACTGCAGTTCATCTTCGTTACTCACATACTCAGGATAATCACGCAACTTTATTTTCAAAACATAAATGGCATTTTCTTCATTCTCCAAAATTGTTCCGATCAGCAAGCGATAAGTGCGTTCATCACTATAAAGAACGAGCTGTTTTTATAATCGTTAATCAATCATACGAAACAGTCGACAATTTAAAATTAGCATAATCATAAAAAATATATTCAAATATAGCACTGCTTTTATTATTTATAGCGAGAAAGTTGAATTCTGAATCACAGAAATAAGCAATTAACAGTACCCACAATATTCCACAACAGAATGAAGCTATTAAAAAAAGAAAATTTACCAAAAATGTCATAAGCAAATATACCGAATCACAATAAATACAAATTATTAATTGATCTATAATTGCTATAATATTATCATAATTTGAAATCTTACACAGAATATAAAATCTGAATGCAACTTTAGCAATATTAAATTGCAGTTTAATAAATTTCATCACTTTCACGTAACTGTTAAAAGTGTCGACGTTATTTTCCTAATGAAAGACAACTTACTTCATTTCTGGAAGCCACTGAACGCATATACTGGGATCCGGGAGTTCATGACAAATGAACTAAAATTTGTGCAATTTAAAAAAATTTTCCACCAAAGTGCATATAGAGTGAAAAAACAAAAATGAAAAAAAGACTTTCTACTTCAAGAAAAACAAAAATTTCAAAAAATAATCTAAATTAAAATAAACAACTATTAAAAATGACAAAATCTTAGGCTACAGAATATAACAATATTAACGTTAACCTACCTTGTTATACAATAAAAGTGCATTTTTCCGCCACGTCAAATAATCTTCTTCATTGATTTTAAATTCATCAGATGAAACTGTTTGATCATCAGAAAAATTATCAACGGAAGAATCAGGTCCAATTTCAATACTTTCTTGGTCATTTTCATTCATTTTAAGCTACAATCTGAAACAGAATTTGTATAAGTAAAGGTTTATTAACTAAATTAATAAAAATTAATATTTAAAAATAACAATAAATAATAAAAATTAAAGTTATTAAAAATTAAAGAACTATTTCATAATTAAAATAACAATTCCAATACGAATGTTCAAAATTCGGAGTAAACTTTTTTGATTACAATACTATAAGAAATGCAGGTAATGTTAACAATGTTGATGCAATGACAAGTTTATAATTGCGCATATTATATAAATATGCATACAAATTATTTTGAACTGCTTTGTTAAAATATTATGATATTTAAATTATATTTTACGAAATTTTGAGGCTAACAATATTTAGAAAAGAAGCATATCAAAAATTCGACAGTGTTCTTTCGATTGTTTCATAATGCCAACTATGAATACTCTTTTTTTGCGTTGGAAAGACTAGGTTTAATCATGGTTTTTGTGGTTAATTATTATTTTTCATTACTTTCCCAATTTCATTACTTATAAAGCCCAGCAAACTCGCCAGTGCAGTCATATTCCTGCGAAATGGCACTCATCTCAATAATATTCTAAAGATTGTCACGTACACCCTAATTTTTGACTCCGTTTACTTTATAAATAACAACTGAAGTGAGTGCTTTCAAAGCGGTTTTCACGTTACACAATTCTAATACGTAACTGTATAAAAAACAATTAATCTGCTAAATTTTAAATAATGTAATTTCGAGTAAATTATAAATTTTTAAATTAATGTGCACGAAAAAAGTTTTCCTCGCATTTTCCGTAGGCTTCATAAAGAAAAAGTGTCTACAGTATGGCATTATTACTTGACGATAGTTTACTGTGAATTATAAAATTTTGAACCATCTATCGTTGGTGATTTTTACATTAAGCATGTCATTTATTATGATTTAAATAAAAATATAATTTCAGCATAATTTTTACATTAAGCATGTCATTCAGTGGAACTGTTCGGCTGACAGACTTGAACGATTTCATTGCTCCTTCGCAAGTAGCTTGATTTTTCGTTGACAATTATTGTTATTTTCACAGTGAAATTTTAAGAATTGCATCAAGCCAATTTTGGATAAAAGATCTACGGCAAATCAGTCTGAAAGAATGCGTTTTGATAGAGATGAAATCAATAAGGTTTATTTTGTTTATCATAAATAATTAGCTTATTGTTTCTTAATATATATATATATATATTTATTTATTTTTAAAGCTTATTTTGATACTATTCATATCCTTAATTTTCAGTAACGTACTTTTTATGCTTTTTATAATTGTTATATCAGAACAGTGTTGGTTGCAATTGTTTTTGAAGAAATGTGGTTTTAGTCCAGTCAAGAAAAACGCATTTTAAAGCCTGTTAGTGTCACGTTAGATGACTGCCTAGCTTGCAGCGGTTGCATTACTAGCGCTGAAACGGTTCTAATTGAACAGCAGGGTCCGAAAGAATTTCTAAAAATGATCGAAGAATTTTCCAACGATAATAAAGTATGAACATGCGTTTTAGAAATTTAATTAAAAAGTTGTTAATGTAATTTTCTCAATCCAAAGATTTTGTATAGGTCATTTCCAAAGAATTAAAGTCACTTTTTGTTGTGAGCATTTCACCTCAGTCGAGAGCTTCATTAGCTGCGAGCTACAATTTAACAGTAGAAGTTACACAACGAAAATTGTGCGCATTTTTGAGGAGCTTAGGTAGTAATGATTTCAATCTCTTTTAGGTATTTTGTTAAAAATGATAAAAATAATTTTTCTTTTGTATTCATTTTAGGAGCTGACATTTGTTTGGATACGACATTTGCTAGAAATTTTAGTCTCCTTGCTACGGCTGAAGAGTTTGTCGATTATTATCGAAAAAATTATTTGAATTGCACTTCAACATCTTTGTCCATTTCACCGTTGATAACTGCAATTTGTCCAGGTTTTCTTTTGTATAGCAGTGATTGCATTTTTTTCTTCTGATACATGTATATATTGTTTTTTGTTCAGGTTGGGTTTGTTATGCTGAGAAAAGCGTTAGTGATGTTGTTATCCCTTTGATGTCAAAAGTGCGTTCTCCTCAAGCAATTGCTGGCTCGTTTGTTAAAGATTATTTATCCAAAACGATGAGTAAGCAGCTGTTTAAATTTTATTCATTACTGATGTGTGGTGAATTGCACAGCATTTAGATATCTTGCCAAATCGTATTCGTCACGTGACGATAATGCCATGCTTTGACAAAAAGTTGGAAGCATCACGTTCTGCATTTCTTGCCGACGATGGTTCAAGTCGAGAAGTTGATCTTGTATTAAGCACAAGTGATATTTATATGATTGTAATTGAAAATTCTGATTTACTGTATGACAGATATTTTCGTTCAGGTCAATTTAAAGAGATTCTCGATGAAAAATGTGCAGATTTTAAAAATTTTGATTCAAGTGAACAACCGAATTATTTGTAATTTGCTTTTTTTTAGAAAAAATATAATTTAAATTAAATATTTTTAATTACGGTGATTTAACAGATGCTTGTTTGACATTTTTGATGAAAATACATTGTACAATCATGAAGGATCAGGCTCGGGTGGATATTTGGAATTTGTTTTCAAATACGCTGCCAAAGAACTGTTCAACTTGGATGTATCATCTGTAGAATATGTTGCTCAAAGGTATGTTTATTAATTTTTCATATTTTATATGTAACGGTAACGTTAAAGAAACAAAGACATACAAGAAGCTCGTCTAATTCACGACAATAAAGTACTTTTTCACATGGCTTTGTGTTATGGTTTTCGCAATATACAAAATTTAATTCGAAAAATTCGGGCCGGAAAATGTGCTTATCATTTTGTGGAAGTGATGGCTTGTCCGTCAGGTTGATTTGTTGATTATTTAATTAATTTTTTAATTGAATGAAAATTTTCCATTGAAGGTTGTTTGAATGGCGGTGGTCAGATTCGTGGTATTGATAAGATGACTAGCAACGTTGTTGAAGAACTCTACCACAGTTTGCCGACTGTTCAGCCAGGAGAATGGCCAAATTTGAAATTGCTAATAAATAGATGGCTTGGAGGAAGTTTGCAAAGTGAGAAGGCTAATCGAATGCTGAAGACGCAATATCAAGCTGTGAAAAGTACAAAATCAATGCGCTTCAATTTAGAATGGTGACTGGATTAATTGGAAAATTTTTGTTTTCTTTATTATAATAATTGTTATTTTTCTATGTGTAAGTTTTTTATTTATTATTTTTAATTAATATTATAATTTTTCAATCATATCAATGAAATCGGAATGTTTGATCTGTTGATCGTGTTGTTTATTTTGAAAAATATTTATAAATTAAATGTGAATAAAAATAAAAGTGGAAATGATTGAATCAAGTTATTCAAATATTAGTTTGAAAAATTACTTTAAAAAATTATAATTGAAATTGATCATTACAACAATTAAAATTTGTTTTTTGTGAAAATGTTGTCAATGATCAATAAATGTTTGTAAAATAATTGGCATTTTCCAAAGCGCCTTCCTTTCGACATTCAAAAATTATTGTGAAAATAATGAATCAGATAGCATTTCACCTGTCAATTTGTATAACCTGTATTATAATTTTTAAAAAATGTCCATTGTTTAAAGCGGTCATTTTGCATCAAATTTCACAATACAAAATTTTGTTCAGCTTGTTTCAACAACATTAAATCCCCCAGTTTTCAATTGTCGTTTTGTTGAGTAAAATTTTGATTATCATAATTCCCTTTAGGTAAGGTTTTAGTGTTTAATTTTTCTTTTTTATTGGAAATGATAAATATTATCCGAAAGTGGTTTTTCCATGCTTTTATAAATGAAGGATGGAAATTAATTTATTGATGTTATGATGGCTTGTTTATGAATTTAATATAAAATCACAATTGAAAATCAGCAAGCGTCTTATTGAAGATAAATTTTCTTAGGCAGCAACTTATTGGAAGTTAAGAGAATTTAATTTGTTGAATGATTTGCTATGTGAAAATTATTTTTGAAAGATTTACCCAAAATTTTAATGTATTTATTTGAAAATAATTGCATAAGTTATTGAAAATTTTTAATAAATAATAAATAAGCACACGATAATTAAAAAATATTCAAAGATTGAATAATAATAATTTATTAATCATCTCGAAATATATTAAAAGTATTAAAGTTTAATGAACTGCATAGTGAATTGCAAAAACTTGGAAAGAATTGTTCAATAAAAGATAATCATAATTGAAAAATTAGGCATGTTAATTTGTATGTAAGATAAATAATATTTCGATGTTCACATTTTGAACAGATAAATCAGTGAAAATTTTTTTGTCATTTTAAACCTGAAAATTCAGTGATTAAATTAAGCATAAAATCATAATTTTACACCATTTCCAATTGTTGATGTTCGTTGACAAGACTACATTTCCACAGGGGAATTGTGAAATATTCGAACGGTTGCTATTCCCGTTTTGTCATGCATAATTTTTCATATCAGTTTAAAAGTTATTAAAAACAAAATGAATAACTTTCATTAATCATTTTTTTCTGTTTCAAATTGTCCAGAAGACGACTGTATTTTATTACGTCCAAATGATTTAAAAAAACTACTAAATAAAATAGAAACAATTATTTATTTATATTTTAATAATTTATTTGCATTTATGAATAATTAATTCAACAAAGACCAAATAAATATACATTTTGTTCAGAGTCAAATTTAAATATATTTTCATTGAACAATTGTAGAAGACAAATATTATTTTGTTAAAATAAAGTATTTATAAAAAATAGGTTCAATCAAAAAAGGTCACTTACTGTAGAAAATACCAAGACAATTTTTCAGTTCAAAAAAGTCATACTTTTTTGTGGTAATTTTTTCTTTAAATTTTTATGATTTATTATTACTTGAAATATAATGCAGTCATCATAATTTTAAATTTAATATTAATATTATTTAATATATATATATATATTTCTTTTTTTTCAATTATTCGGTACACTTTCGATTCGATTATATTTTTACTGTTGTTGGTGGCATTTGAATTTTGTCCAAATTTAATTTAAATTATTTTTTTTATTTAATTTGAAAAAATAAAATTACAACTTGTCCAACTGAAATAAATTATTATTGATATTTTTTTGTTCTTTCTTTGGAAAATTTTCCCTTCGAGCAGTCAGTAAAATGCCAGCAGTAGAGCAGTTTTAGTTGGAATTCAAGGCAACACATTATCGCATTTTAAATATTTATTTTCGCCATATGTCAGTTATGATCACAATTGATACATTTTCACAGCGTTGCCAACGGGATGTTTCATTTATTTCCAAACAACTCCAAAATAGCTTGACTTCTTTTGCATGTTTGAATTTTATGCAATAATTTTCAATGGCGCATTCACAATTTTTCATTGTCACTTTTATAATCGTCGGCTTGCTTATTGCATTTTCATATTGCAGTATTTTCAAAAGTGATTGTTATGCACTGTTGTAACAAATGAATGCAGCCGTAAAATGCGTTGCCATTCGCTTCATTGTTGTTGTCATTGTTTTCGCTTTGCCCAGCGAAGAAGCTTTGCGTTTGGTTCAAGTGGTAAATTAATTTAATTTATATGCAAATTGCACAGGCAAAAGATAATAATCGTTCATTTGCAAGGTGTGGAGACACGGAGCTAGAGCATGGTTGGAAAATACTTTTCTCAACTGCAGCCACTCGTCTGAGCATGGGGCTGGAGAGCTTTCGCAGGTAAGGAAAATGAAAATTTCCAATTCAAATGCAAAAAATTAATTCTGATATTAAATTAATCAGGTTGGATTTATGGAACAATACGAACTTGGTCAATTTCTTCACGAACGTTACAAAAATTTTCTGTCGGAATTCAAAATGGACGAGGTGATGCCAAATGTTGCACAGCAGAGATTTATTTAAATTTTTCTATGTGAAAAAATTCAATTCAGATTTATGTTCGCTCTACGGATACGAACAGAACAATTTTGAGTGCAATGGTGAATTTGGCCGGCTTGTTTCCTCAGAATTCCAATGATTCAGCGTTGCACCTCAACTGGCAACCGATTCCTGTTCACAGCGTACCCAAAGACAATGATCCGGTTCATATTGACAAGTTTATTATTAATATTAAAGCATTTCACTTTTTATTCAATTGTTCACTTTGCATTTAAGCTTTTGTATGCTTTTTCCAAATGCAAAAAAGTCGACGACATATATTGGAATGAAGTGATGACCTCGGCGCCAGTTTTGAATCTCATGCATCAACACGCTGAACTATTTGATTTGCTTCGGAAGCAGACAGGCTTTCCATTGAAAACCTTGGACGACATATACCAAGTTTACGAACCATTGTACAGCTTGGTAAATGAGAAAAAAAATTTCTTTCAAATTAATTCAGACAATTAATATGCAGATTCAAAATGACGGATTTTTGCCGTGTCTACCGGAATGGCTCACTGTTGAACTTTATCAAATTATTGAAAATTTGTATCGCGTTTCAACGACATTTTATTACAACGATCAAAGAATCAAACCTTATCGTGGAGGTATGAATGAACTTTGCTTTACTTTTTTGTTTTTACAAATTTATCTCACAGGCATCCTGCTTGAACACATAGCAAATCAAATACGCAAGAAAATTTTTGGCTCCATTCCAAAAGCAAAATATTTCGGATATTCTACAGTATGATGAACATGTATTTTCACCGAAATGCCTACTTTTACTTCTATCATTTACTTTCAGCATGATTTGACACTGATCGGTCTTTTGGAAAATTTGAACGTATACAATGCGGAAAATCATCCTGAATTTTCGGCTGCATTGATGGTCGAATTGCACGAAACATCCACGCACGGTTATACAGTAGAAGTAAGATGCATGCTGCGGATGTTTCTTTTATGAATTTTAAATTCATTTAATTATGCGGTTTTAAATTTTTTATTTACATTTCAAGTTGTGGTATAGAACAAGTCTTAATAATAACACGTTGAAGCAACTGTTCATTCCTGAATGTTCGCCGACTTGCAGTGCGGAGGAATTTTTAAATTTTTCCAAAGGTAAAGGAGTGGCTGATTGGTTCGAAAGTTGTGAATCTCTTCCATCCACCATCACTTCAACAATGCAAGATGTGAATCATAGTGGTAAAAGAAAAAATTTTTTTCATACAACTCATTGATAATTTATAATTAAAAAATAATTGCCTTTTCTCTTTCATATTTCAGATCTGGTTGTCATTTTATTATCAGTTTGCACTGGAATTTGTTGCTTATTATTGTTGCTTTTCATTGGTATTTTGTATAATGGAAAAAAAATCTCCCCACAACAGTAATTTTTTTGAATTTTCAAATCAAAACATCTCAGGAATTATTTGTTGAAATGTACCATTTTTAACTTTATTTTCAGTTTTTTATCATATGCTATCATAAAAAGCTCAAAATATCTTCAAGAAATACATACTTTTTTAACACAATTTATATACCTTTTAGATTTGCAAACCGGGAAGAATTATCCAAGCCATAAATGGCTATCACCATCATCAATCAGTAAAGCGGATTCACAAATCACACCATGAAAAAGATGATTCTGTATATATGAATAAGCTCATTCACTTGTTACCTTTATTGATTTATTTGACAGAAAAAACAATTTTTTACGAATAGGTAGAATTAATTTTTTTGCTTTGGCAAATTATGCATAATTTATTTATATAAGCAAAGCATTTTTATTATGCAATAAATAAATATAAAAACTTTCTTATTGCATATTTTTTGCACAAAATAAATAAAAATTTATTTGAATCTACACTCTGTTCAATTTAATTTCTTGTTAACGCTCAAAAATATAAGCAAATTTTGACGAAAACGAAATAAACGCAATCTGAGTGTTTTATTTTCAGAAATGTTATTTTTACTTTTCAAAATAAAAAATATTAACTCCATTATTGTTCATATTTTAATGTTGAAAACATAAAAATTGCATCGTTTTTTCGTTCAATGTTGAATTCATTTTTCGATTATTTTTAAAATTAACACTTGGGTAGACCCTGAGTATTCATCAAAGACATGCCGCTTCTTTTGCTATATTTTGCGTAGAACTGTGATTGGTTTTGAATTTTATTGGTTTACACGGCGGCTAAATTTCATTACATGCTGTTGCGATGAATTTTACTCGTTGTTGGGAATCTCAATTTTACTGGTTGTCATTTTCATGCATTCTATTTGTCAAATTTTCGTTTCTTTTTAATGGTCACTTTTTTATTCTAAGCTTTACTGTTTATCTTCTATATGTATATTAGTAGTAGCTAAATTATACATTTAAAAGCTGACTAGCACGTTAAAATTATAAGTTTATTAATAAATTTGCTTGTGGTTTCATTTTTGTTCATAATTTTATCCATAGAACTGCTGATCAGATCTAAGAAATTCGCTTTACTTTAATTTAAACTGACTTGGTTTATTGCGTGTATAATATTGAGCATTTTAAAGGCCTTGTTCAGAAGTTTGCTTCCTATTAATTTGTTTCTTAATTTGATGAAGTTAAATATAAGTTTAAATTAAAATATAAATTGAATTTAGAAGTTATGGATGCTATTAGTAAGAAAGATCACGTGGATTCACCATTTCACTGAATTTTATTAAATAATTAATTGTAATTAATTTTACCACATAAAGATCATAAAATAGTAAAGCTTTGAATATCAGAAAACTGACCATTGAAATGAAATCAAAATTTGACAACTAGCACGCATTACAATGACAACCAGTAAAAATTTAGGTTTGCGACAACGAATAAAACTTATCGCAACAGCAACTAATGAAATTTAGCCGGCATGAAAACCAATGAAATTTAAGGCCAATCAAACGTCGAGCGGCATGCCTTTGAAGTACACTCGGGTAGTAGGCAATTAACACTGTACTAATTAAAAAAATAGTTTGTCAGAACAATAATTTTGTGACAATTGATTTAAAATATGTAAAAGCAATTTAACAATTTGTAATATACAACCAACTACTTATTTTAAAAACAACAGTATATCATTTAAATTGATAAGCATTAATTTTTTTTCTTCATAATTATTGTTTTTTGAATATTTATAATTTAAATAATGATGTTTATTTAATATTGTAAAAAAAATAAATTTCCGTTGCTTTGCTGTTTTTATTTAACTGAAGAGAAATATTTCCATTTGTGGCAAAATGTATTTTAACTTTGTTCATTACAATTCAATATGACATTATCATTTCATAAATTAATAAGTGTTATTTTCTAAAATTATAAAAAAAATCAAGTAGCAAAATACTGTAATACGTATGGATCTTATTCTTATTGAGCACAATTGAACTCATTCGACCATCATATTATATATTCTCATGAATGATGGCATACATTGTTGCTTCTTTGAATTGCACTTCAAGCTGCTGATATCAGTCTTTTTAATAAATATCACTAGTAATAAAATAAAATAACATACACGAAGCAGTAAAATTTTCTTTATTTTTATGTAATTTGCAGTGCTAGTGTAACGGGTAACAAATAAAACAGGTATCAACAGAAAGACACAAAAAAAGCGTACAAAACTTATAATCATTATTACGATTAAGTAAATCATCATAGATCAAAAGCTGAAGCACCACCTATCAACAAAGAAATAATTTCGCGGAACACTGATTGGCTGGAATGATATTGGACAGGGAAGGCGGAAGTGAGCGTTCTTGGTTAGTGAAAAAGATTCAGTGTGTGTTGCTTTGACCGATGTCGATGTGCCGTTGTCTGTTGAGCAGTAAACGTTTTCCTCCCTATTATGAGTCGTTCTGATGATGGTAACAATAAAGAGCAGAAGGCCGCTACACTAGCATAGTTTTCATTGCAATTGTATATTGCAATAATAAGAAAAGAAAACAAAATAATAAATAATCGAATGATTTTAATTAGCACAATCGTCTCAAATTTTTTGGATATTCAAATTAACGTTTCTTCTGTTTGTTCAAATTCATCTTGCTGAACATTCCCTTGACACGTTGGTTAAATTTGCCGAAAACTTTTTTGCGCTTTATTTGAGGAAATTCCACACATTCACTGTCTGTGGACCACTCTTTGATGGCGTGAACAGTTTTGCGAGATTTCTCCAGAACATGCTTCAAACTAGAGTCCTTTTTCATCATGTGAACCAACAAAGCCCAATGTAAAAAGGCATATTGGGGAAAAGATTGCACGGACAGTGCTCTTTGTTTTCGCACAGCTCTCACAACTGCCTGGATATTGATGGGTTTGTTCTTATCTGCAATATGAATCAGGTTGTTCAAGCAAACGAAAGTTCCAGCCCTGCCCACTCCGGCTGAACAATGCACCACAATAACCGGCAATTTATCATTTTCTCGAAGCAAATTCTTTTCCATTATCTCCATTGCTTCCAAGATGGCGTGCGTACAAGTTGGTGGAGCGTGATCTGGCCAATTCAGAAGCATGTAATGGCTCAGTTCTCGACTTTCGTCAGTGCTTTTATTAACCAGACGTAAAAGGGTTATTTGCAGCTGATTATGCATTATTTTTTCAACTTGCTGCACTGAAAACTCACCGGACTCCAGATTTTCACCAGGTTTCACCGGCCAATACGGACGGTCCTTCAGCTCATTCTGCTCAGTAATGACAACCAAACAAACCACTGCACGTACTTCTTCATGCCAAACCATTGACCAAAAATGACTGACTGTCCCTTCAAGCGGGGCTTGGGTTATTATATAAATGAACGGAGAATGGGGCAGTTTAACCCAGTTGGCGTGGATGAAATCATTACCGTCGACCGGAAATCTCAACTTTACACGTGATATATCCAAACATGGGATGTCAGAATAGCGCACACGCCCATTGGTCGAATTCTTACTAAACTCAATGTGATTATGAGGGATCAAAATCACATTTTGCAATTCCTCAAATTCCTCTTTCATTTGTTCCGAAAGTTTTGTCAATTTCATGGACGCCATAGCGTTGAACCATCCTTGAAAGCTGCACTTATCGACGGATTTCTTTCTTGACATTGCTTTGGATACTTGACTCGACAATTCGCTAGTCCACAGAAGAATATCACTAAAAGTGATTAAAACGAAAAGTCACAGAATATATAAATAGATAAAACTTTAAAGTAAAACTCACTTTAAACCGCTTTAGTTTTAGTTTAAATTCAGTTTAAACAAAAGACACTTTCAAATTTACTTTAAACTACAAGTTCATCAATGTATGTGAAAAACAGATTTCGCTAAATAATTCAAAATTTTTTTAATTCACAGAATTTATCATTTATGCTAACTGATAATTCTATAAATTTTGAAATTTCTTCTAATTGTTTGTTTGAAATGTGATTCAATTCAAATTACATTTCAATATTCACACGCAATTGATGTTTCAGCAAACGTTTCACTGATCCAAAGTCTAGGTGAGCAAACTACTGTGCAGTGCAAACTTCATATCATAGTCTCATAACGTAATTGTTAACATAAACACAATGACATTTCTATTCTTGCATAGTAAGTAAAGCTGTACTCTTGAAAATATTACATTTGTTACGTAATACGTAACGTTCAAATCATCATTATAAAATATCTACAATTTTCGCGACAAACTACACCATAAACATCCTACTGAAACAATAGGCAAGCAACTCCTCCACAGTACTATCATCAAATCTTTCCTCCCTCAGTTGTCAGTGGCAGTTGAAACTGAACACATCACGACTGACAGAAGCTGGAAACATCACGAATTTTTTCTTTTTAATGCAATTGTAATTGTAGGAACGGACTGCATGTATTCTGCTAATTTTTTTTAGACTACTATTGTTAGACAAAAATTTTCCATAAGATAGATTCATGCTTTGATTTGTTCAGATTTTCTTTTGCACAATTCAATTTCAAGAAGATGTATTTCACAGCCTATAATGAGTCACAATTTGGTTCATTTAATATGTGCAGTACTTCATCAGCTAATAACATTTAACTGTAAATAGATAGAATATTTTAGATTTCATTGAAAAACAATTTCCACAAAAATTTTCATATGGAGACATATTTTTGTTATTCAGAATTTCATATGCGTTTCAATTAGATTAAAATGCTTATTGCTATGTATTACGATGCCATGAGACCAAAGCATTTCAAAGAGCACTCATGAACATATGATAGTAGCACCAGTAGTTAATGTCAAGTAGTCTGTGCACGGCGAATGTGTGTGTACTGTGTGTGCGCTACATATATCATGTCAACATGTCGCCATTACAACGAAACGCTCTGAACGGATTAATAAGAACCTATACACAAAAATTCTCATATCAGTATAACATGTTGCATAACTTTATCATCAATAAAAATATTAGTTTGTTTTTAATTAAAATTACTTTTCAGTTCATAAATTTTATTATTTTCATGATTTTACAAATTACAAATAATTACATCTTGCCAAGTTCTATTATTTATCATAAGCCCACTTTTCATAACTATTCCACTTCACATATCTGACTTGATATATATTTTCATTTTTTAATAAATATTCCCAAAAATACATTTGAATGTATATTTTATTGCATTACAAAAGAAGCATATAGAATGAAATGTAACAAACAACAGATAGATCAGCCAATACTTTTTTCTATCATCAACATTTTTTTCTACCATTAGGCAGTTACTAAACTCAACATGAAGATGAAGAAAAACAGAATAATAAAGCAATATAATGTATTACAGTAAGAAAGAGTACGTGCTGAGGATTTCACTGTTCTACGGGCAGTGGGCCTTTCTCAGCCGTTGACATGTCACAATGCATGGATTGTAAACAGTTGCTGTTGATGCCAATGAGAGGGCACTTTCAATGTATATTCATGAAAGGCTGTATGCCAAGAGTCTCATGTCATTACCTGGAAACAAAATTCGACCTTTTTCTGCTTAAAGTGCTGAATGGAAAGCTTTCGTTTTTCTTCTTTTTCTTTTCCTCTTTCTTTTTTAGTTTCGCCTGACAGTGACATCAAATTCTCGAGACTAGCACGTTGGTCTTCTTGTGTTTCTTGTTAGAAGCGGAAGTAGCATTCCTGTTCTTGCCTATTCACCAACATGCCTCTAACTCCAGGCATAAGATGGTTTTGTAGTCACAGGTGATATCTTCTGATTGGAGGTGTACCACTGACACTGCCGACTGCTTAATTGCTCTGATGTCTATACCGTTCATAAGCTATGATCCGCTCGCTCCAGCTGAATTTCAATATGGAAAACAACAATTCGGTGCTGTTTATGCACGACGTTCAACTTATCATTCATGTCTCCTTGTTTCTCCTCAATAGTTGCGGTTCGTTGTTGCTTCCTGTCGTGAGTATTAGTATATAGCTTCCAGGTCTTGGATGAAGGTAAAAAGCCCAAATTGTTTGTGTTATTTTAATGTGATCATCATATTGGAATGCAGTTTGGAAGTGTGAGGTTGGCTGTGTGGTAGAAGATTGTTCTTTCGAGTGTCAAAGCAGTTGTAGATCCACGAATACATTAAGCGGCTTCTTGGTTATAAATAGCTGTTATTTCCATGGTTTCCCTTGTCGCTCTTCTTTCAAAAATTGCCTTTTTCTCTATTTTGTATGCCAAATAGAGATCCACTAGGAAATCAAGGATGTGTAGGTTTTGTTTGATCACTATCATGACCTCTAAATTGGTCTAAATCATTCTTGTACAACCATTTTATTTCTTTATCCTACACCAAAATACACTAATCGTAAATAACAGTAAACATATGCGCTACATTTTATACTTACTACTGTGCCTTTGCATCGTTTCCTGCTTTTAGTAGTGTAATTCTGTTTATCAGATCTGCCTTCGTAAGCTGGCCGCACACGGTCACTTCATCTATCGCTAATAACGCCATCGCGGAAGCAACGAGCTTAAAACGAAAATTTTCTATTCCGGAAATTTTCAATGTTGGAATGACTAGTATGATCTCTTGCTATCTTCAATGTTAGTTTTCCAGCGCCTGCGTTAACGCAGACAATGACGTTATTTGTGAATAAATTAAATCTGTTTACGTTGATTCTTCAGACAAATTTTCAATGTTAAGCTTTCATGAAGAGTGGGCAAGGATGCTTATGAGATTCCACGCTGCAACAGTAGTAATAACGACTGGGAAGCTAAATAACCGCTACTAATTCTAAAATGTAAAAGATAAAAATATTAGGTTGAACGGAAAGGAGGCGCTGCTAGCGGAAGTTTTGCTTACGTCAGCACTGGCCCCGCTAATCGATAAGCTTGGTAACCGGTCCGGACATTTCTGAACGTGCAGAATATTCGCTTTCATGCTAGCACAGTTCAACACTGCGTAAGAATGACGCAAAATTTTAGTAAATACGTAGTGCATGAAGCTACTATAGTCACAATGTTTTCCACATCTGGCAAGCTTGCATGCAAGAACTCGCCGATGGTTTTGACTGTTATACCCTCAATCAAATGAATAAAAAAAATAAATATGGGATAAATATTTAACATTCAAATTAGTAGACGATCCGTAATATTATTCCTTGCAGCTTTCAGACAATTGCGTAGGATTATAAGGCATCGGCGAGGTGTATGAATAGAAGTGGCAAATATACGCGGAAATCCGACATTCGTGGTTGCTCTGCACGGAAGCAACAAAGCGGCTATATCACAACTGTTGCTTTCGATTTGAAATGTGCAAATTTTCTGTCTTTGAATAATCAAAAAGTGATAGGCTAATGGTTTA
Organism: Trichinella spiralis; assembly: GCF_000181795.1. NCBI lineage: Eukaryota > Metazoa > Nematoda > Enoplea > Trichinellida > Trichinellidae > Trichinella > Trichinella spiralis. The sequence goes on from NW_003526940.1 coordinate 1,716,476, forward strand.
ATTAATTTATGCTGCAAAACTGTTAAGTTGAATGCGATTTTAAAGCAAACAAATATGAACAGTAGCCACTGGGTAGCAAGCTACCGTTCTTCAACTAAAACTGGAGGTGACCAATATCAAAAGTTGACAATATTTTCTTGCGTATAAAGAAACCTATTTATTTGCTTTTAATCAAAAAATTTTACTTTTATGCAGTTAAATAATAGTGAATTAAATTGCAGATTAGTGTTTTATTTTGAATGAAGTACAATGAATGAAATATGTAATTAAATTTTATTTGAAGCACTTTAAAACCCTCAATTCAAATGCAGCTTAAAATGTGCTCAAACGTACAAATCATAATTATATTTACCGGATCTGCACAATGGAAAAGGGAAGTAACAGGCTTTACATTTTGAGGCGAATTTCCTTTTTCTTACAATTTTGTTCTTGCATATCAATTTAGTGCAAACATTTCATTCTTAACATATTCTGTTTTGTCAGCGTCAGCGTTACATCCAGGAAATACATGCCTTCATTTATTACAATTAGCGTGTACTTTTGTGATCGACCCGAACATGGTCAAACCATATTTATTACGATTTTGAAATACTGTACCTTGTTTCATAAAATACTGTTTACGTTGATCAAAAATTGAACTGAATATACTCGTTAATGATTGAATTTCATAAAATGCATCATATACAGCAGTAGATAGTGTAGCATAGCAACTGCATTATAGCGAAGACAATTATGTGTAACTCTTATTAATGCACAGAAAATTTGTACGCGTTAATGTTATGGAAATAAAAGATGACGAAGAATAGTGTGTCAAAGTTGGAAATATAAGCATCATGAAAAGCTTTAAAATTTGTGCTTATATTTGATATTTTGAAACGGTTAAAAATTATGAAGAATGTGGTTGTGTAAACAACGATGTATGTGATTCAAATAAATCAAAAAAGTATTTAAATATGATTACTCAGTGCCATATAAAAGCCTGTACTTTTGATTTGAAATTAATGATCATTAGTGCATAAAGCATTTGGAAGATTTTGTATATTATTTGAAAATCAAGATTGAATTTTAAATAAGCACCGGACATGTGCTTTTGATATCATTTTGAAATACTGTTACTTGTTTTTATTTAAAAAATAGAAAGTAAATAATAATAAGTTACATTTCTTTTGACCGAATTTTCAAATATTTTTGTATTTTTGTGCTGTTTGATTACTGTAAAGACTTTGAAATGTTTAGAATTTTCATAAGATGTGCTTTATTTTAATTGTTTTTATTTTAGTTGATTTAATTATTTGTTTTTCATTTTTAAAAAGTTTATTTTATCGTATTTTTAAAGCTTTAATTAATGATAAGTAAACGATTTTGGTCTCTACTTAGTTTATTTTTTAAAGAGTATTGAGAATATTATTTTTAATGAAACATTTTTAACGAATTATTGTTTATTTTTACTTCTGTATTTATTTCTGCGAAATTATTTTTCACAGTAAATGACAATGTATTGAATTACAGTAAGACTATAAGAAACATTTTTTACAATGTTTGTTTGTATGTTATGCTTGAAAATTTGCAATAGTTATTTTTAATTTGTATTTTTTTTAAATTTAACACAAACAAACAATATTTGAGAGTTAATATTGTTACTTTACAATGTAGGACGTTTTGAGTGATTTTCAAGTGTTATTTAACTACGTAAAAGTCGAATTCTGAAGTAAATCGGTGAATAGGAATCGTTTTTCTGTTAGTAACGTTTATTTTGATTAATTTCAATGTATTTTTCTTATTTTTTTATTCAAAGTTGCTGTTCTATCTCAGATTTAGTTGATGACTGATTTCATTTTTCAATGATATGCAATTTTAAGTGTTTTATTTTGAGTTCTGTTAACAGTTTCATAATTTGTTCACTGTCACTGAAATTATCGCGAATTTTATCAGACTACTCATCATTTTCATTTATTTTGTTAGTTTCACGCAGATAATTGTTGATGATGATGACATGTTGCATGACGATGGTTTTTGTGAGAAATTTGTTATTTTGATTCTTTTGCATTGTAGTTTGTTCAGTTTTTAAAAATGTTTAACATTTTGTCGTCCATCGAGTGTTTTATTCGTTTAAATGTTTTGTTCAGTTATTTTATACTTTCATCTTATTTTTATCCTCCTACTGTATATCATTCGCGTTGATGTATTTTTTGAATATTTGTACTGAGTAATGCCGTTGAAGGTATTTTTATGTTGTGAATTTTGTTGAAAAGATGCATTTCAGTTATAAATTGAAGAGAATGTCAAATTATCGATCTGGTGGTTATTCAAGAGATCACGGTCGCTCTGGTCCTAGCTTTAGAGGTCAGCGCAACAGTAATTATAACAGTAGTGCCGGCGAAACGCTTCGCAAGCCTCGATGGGATCAGATTAAGCTTCCTGTTTTTGAAAAGAATTTTTACAAGGAGTCGTCTATTTTGATGGCGAGACCAGTTTCTGAAGATGAGAATTTTTTCCAAACTCACGACGTGAATGTTCGTGGCAACAGAACTCCGCGTCCTGTGCTAACGTTTGAAGAAGTTGGTTTCACAGGTAAAATTTACCGTTACTTTTAAATGTCCGAATTGATATGTTACAAATTTTGTTTTCCACGTTGCATGTAATTGAAATTTTAATGTTAGTATGTATTTTTCTCAGATTCTTTGACAAAGCAGTTGAACAGTAACTTTGCTAAGCCAAGCGTAATTCAAGCAACTAGTTGGCCGATTGCACTTTCCGGTAGAGATATGGTTGGTATTGCTCAGACCGGCTCGGGAAAAACTCTTTCAGTATGTTTCTTCACGATTATTGACAACAAAGTTGAATATATGTATGTTGGTTTTTTTTAATTGCAGTTTCTTCTTCCAAGCATTGTGCATATTAAACATCAGCCACGTGTTGAACGTGGTGAAGGTCCGATTGTATGTTATGTGATTGTTTTTTTAATATATATATATATATTGATTTATTTGTTTGTTTTTATGCTGTAGGTATTGGTTTTGGCTCCAACCAGAGAATTAGCTCAGCAGGTGCAAGAAGTTGCAATCGAATACGGCAGTCGTAACGGTGTCCGCAGTGTTTGTGTATACGGCGGTGCTTCGAAAGGACCACAACAGAGAGAGCTGGAAAGAGGTGATTCGGCGTCGTGTTTGTTTAATGAAGTATTTGTAATTTAATGTTGTATGTTTTCTCTCTCAGGGGTAGAAGTGTGTATTGCAACACCCGGACGTTTGCTCGACTTTTTACGCATGGGTGTAACAAATCTGAGAAGATGTACATTTTTGGTGTTGGATGAGGCTGATCGTATGCTGGATATGGGATTTGAACCTCAGATACGTCAGATTGTTGATCAGACCAGGGTTTGTTGATTAAAAAATGATCTGTTGTTTATTTTTAAAATTAATTTTACTTTATAGCCGGATCGTCAGACAATTATGTTCAGCGCCACGTGGCCAACCGAAGTGCGTGCTCTGGCAGAGAGTTTTCTGCGTGATTATGTTTTTGTGAACATCGGTTCTTTGCAATTGGCAGCAAATCATAATATTGAACAAGTGGTTGAAATTGTTTCCGAATTTGAGAAACACGAACGGTGAGCGGTGATTGTTGTCTTTGTTTTCTGTTATATATATATATATATATATATATATATATGTATGTTTCCATGAAATTTAAATTATACGTTTTTTTTAATTATAAAATTGAAGTTATAGTAATGAAAATTGGAATAATTCTTTTTCATTTTAGATTATTGAAATTACTGCAAGAAGTTACAAAAGACAGCGATCCGAAAGTGTTGATTTTCGTTGAAACGAAACGAAAAGCTGATGAATTGACTCGTTGGCTTCGTCAGAAAGGTTGGCCAGTGTTGTCCATTCATGGTGACAAAGCACAAGGAGAAAGAGATTGGGTTTTGAATGGTATTTTGTTTTTTTTAATTTTTGCATTGTTCAAAAATATTCATACAGTTTGGGTGCATTTTCAGAATTTCGAACAGGAAAATCTCCAATAGTCATTGCAACTGATGTCGCTGCTCGGGGTCTTGGTAAGTTGATCATCATTGAATGTTTGAAATTTTAAAAAACAACAACAATACAATTATATATTATTTGTATTTATTATTATTATTATTATTATTCCTTTTGTTGTTGTTGTTGTTGTTGATGATGACCATTACAGTATTAAATTTGTTTTGTTACATTGCGCTGTAATGGTCTCTTTGCTGTTCTCAGGTGTGCCGGATGATTTCTGCTGCGACAGTTGCCAAGTGACTTTGTATATTTATTTACATATTTATAAATAACAAAGCTGGGTGTTGCGACGCTACGCCTAGTTCTGTCTCTCAGTCTATATCTGCAGTCAAGATAGTCACTTGGTTGACGACGCGTAGAATACGGCTGCACATACTCCTGTGGAACAACAACAACACATCGATTTCATATGTGTAAGGAAAAAAAAATATATATATTTGATGGCTTGTGTGTTTTGTGTTGTTGAAAAAAAACGCATTGGCTCAAAAATTTGGCACGCGTCTTCCTCTCGATTAGGCCATTTATTTATTTATTTTGGCGTGGGAGAATGTGCAAAAGCATTCACATCTCTTCTGTACATGCATGTGCAGCTGCTGCACACACGTACGTACGTATGATGCGTGCGTGCACATGTAGATGTTCTTTTTTACGGCGCTTTTTTGGCTCCAAAACTACTGAGAACGTATTACTGATATTTGTGTAAGCATTGCTGCTGCATGTTTTTCCACTGGCGAAGGACAGACGCTTGGTCGACCGCTGTTGCTATAACAAGGATTTTTTTGTTTTGTGATGGCGGTTGCAGTGCCACACTGTGCCGAGGCCCAGCAATTTGTCCCGCCCTTTATGTTCGCGTAAGACAAAACTATTGCACGTCTAATAAAGTACATACATTCTCTGTTCAGGTATGCAGTCGGTGCGTTTATTTAATCTCTGATTCATTAATAACAATAATTTTCATCTTTCTTTATTATTCATAAAATCTAATAACCATAACGAAGTTTAACAAAAAATTATAAAATTTCTATTCTTTTATTAGCGCGTTTTTATTATTAGTATTTTATTATTTTTTTCATCTACTTTAAATCATGTTGATTATATTTGTATTTCATCTGGATGATAATGCGATTGTGTTGAATTTTGATATTTTTTTTCAGACGTTGATGATATAAAGTTTGTTGTCAACTATGATTATCCTCAGTGCTCTGAGGATTATGTGCATCGTATAGGTCGTACTGGGCGTTGTAATCGTACCGGTACGGCTTACACTTTCTTCAATGCCAACAACGCCCGATATGCGAAAGATCTGATTGATGTTCTGATCGAAGCTAAACAGCATGTCAATCCAAAATTGTACGAATTGGTTCAACTAGCTCGCGGAGCTAAACCAAAAGGTAGTAGTAGTAGTAATAGCAGTAGTAATTGATATTCTGATTTTCAAACAATTGTTTATTATTTAATTTGATTTAATTTTTTTGTATTTTCTTTACAGGGCGTTATGGAAATAATCGTTGGAGAAGCAGTAACGACGACAATCGTAAGCGTTCACAGGATAATAATCGTGACGGTGGTTTCGGTAAACGCTCTCGCTTCGACAATCACTGTACCAACGGTAGCAGCAACTCTCGTGGCTCTAATCGTCCGAGGTGATTGTTCAATTTTTATTTTTTATTCAGAATTTAGTTTAATTTTTTTTTGCATTTTACAGCCACCTTTGGAACTGATCAACGCTGTTGGTGTAGATAATAATACATCTATATATAATCTATATATATATATATGATGATATACGTAGCAGTATCTCTTCTGTTCGGATGCACGTTCATCGGCAGTTCTTTTTCCAGGGTTTCAAAAGCACATCCGCACTGTTGCACAATGACTAATACTTTATTTTTCATATATATATATTTTTCATTGCATTTTTTCTTTTTGTTTATGGTCATTATGTTGTATTGAAGCAAGCGGTGAATCAATTGTTTCTTTTTTAATGTGAAATGAACAGCAGCGGCAGACAGCCACACTCTTTTTTGAAAACTTTCACATCAACAGTTAATTAGTTATTTTTTACGGTTTAATTTAAATTTTTTGTTTTCCGTTAATATTTTTTTGTTGTTAAATGTGTGTTTTCATTGTGTTCATTTTTTCTCTTGTCTATCAAAGTCATTTCGTGTTGTCGAACAGGAGTAGAGAAATGAATTAAACTGGAATAAATAAATAAATATGTATATTAATTATCGCTTGTCAAAGAACAATGAACAAAACAAAGAAAAACTGAATTGAATGATGGATGAGAAATTTTTGTTTGCTTTATTTCTTTAATTGCTTCATATATGATTAATGTCTTTCGAGCAAAATATTCCTGCGGTTGTTGTTTTTGTAAAGAGAGAGGGAGAGAGAGAGATAGTGAGAAAGTTCTCTGAGCAACAATGGATTATTGAATAATATTCAAATGAAGAAGAAAAGCAGTTTGCCCCTCGGCTTAAACAGCGCACAACTCGGAAAGCAAACAACGAACGAGCTGTTTGTACAAAACATGCAACAGGATAAATAAGAAGAACATATATTTTTAAAAAATAAAAAGAAAGTCATGTATGTCGAGATTAAAAAAACATTTACTTATTTATTCACTGTCAGTAGCAACTGAGTGAAAACTGACTGACGACGGTGGGAACATTCTCAAGCACGTGTGTTGTTGACGTGCATTGGCGTGATGTGTTTGTTCAGCTAACACACAGATCGCTCGATGTAAGCTGGCTGGCTGGCTGACTGACTGTAGTGATTTTTGATCAGCTGCACTGAACACATTTACGCAAACAGCTAGCTGTTAGCTAGCTAAGCTAGCTGACTTAGAGAGAAAAAAGATAGAAAACGAAAAAAACAAAATAGAAAAACGGGATGGCAGCACCTGGAAAAGGGATAATATTTTAAAATGTATGACTGACTTCTGAGAGATAAAGAAGGGGGGGGGGGAAGAAGAATTGTCTGTCTTCCGAATGGCGCCGAACCATTCTAATCGTTACCCGGCGCAAAAGGGTAGAAATTCGGACAACCGGATGACAATGAACCATAACTGCTCAAATTGCTGGGGTTGCTGGCGCGCACAACACCACGAGCAGGGGCTAGATTTTCGACTACACGAGCACCACCACCGTGACGACTAGTTGTTGCTGTTGCACCTCGACCATTGAGAAATGACGACGACGTCGAAGCAGATGGTGCATTTGGATGGTGATAACTGTGCTGCTCGTGTTGTTGCTGTACGTGGTGACCATTATCCGGTGATAGATGTGGTTGTTGCTGTTGTAAATTTCTTCGCACTTTCCCACTGCTTGACGACGACGACGACGACATAGCTGCAGCCGACGAAACTGTCGCACTGTGTGCTGGTGCCAACTGGCAGTGATCATCTGCTGCTGATGCTGGCCATCGCAAAGATGAACTGCTGGGCCACATGCCATCAGAATTTCTGCATTTTAAACAAATAACATATAAGAGAGGGAGAGAAAGAAGGGGATAAGAAATTCTATCCATTTTTTTCTTACAAAAACTCAATCCACCACCACCACCACTACCTACCCGTGACTGACGCCACTGGACCAACGTTCGTGACCAACAACAGACGCCGAAGAAGCACCAGCAGATGTGGTTGCCACGTCACTGCGTAATAAATAATCGACATTAGACTGTCGATGTGGTTCTAGATTGGAAAAAATGCTTAATTAGGTGATGCAAACAAATGCTATCAATAAAATTAGCATACCATCTCGTTTTGTCGACGATGTACCGTGTTGTCGACGAATCACCAAATCGATCGCCGACTCTTGTTGTTGACCAGCTCTGTTGCTGCTCAGTGCTTCGTCCGACGTCGACGCAGAAGCAGTATCCGGTCGATCTATTGCAGTATTTGTCCCTTCGTCGACGGTTTTTTTGAAAAAAGCATGCTGCAACGCGTAATAAGGTGTTACTCGAGTTTTCGAGTCATAATCCAACATGCGCAACACAAGATCCTAAATCAAAACAGTTCATTTGTTCAACATCGTTGCTGTATCATTTCATTAGGGCTTGTAATTACTTGGAATTTTAAATAGTCCACCTCGTTGTGACCTGGCTCACCAACACGCCTGCCACCGGGTCCGTTCTGGTAAACGCCCAAAATTGCCGACAGCTTCCTCTCTCCTGGAGCCTCGTAACGACGACCGTCGCGTGCAGTTTTGCACCGATACGAGCCGTCAGGGTTCTTTTCAAAATATTTCGCCGTTCGAGGAGCCGCATCCAGTATCTCCTTCGGTGGCAAACCAAGAACTTCGACAATTTTCATCACCTGGTCAAACTGAAACACAAAATACAATATCTCTCTCTCGTTGTTGTTGTTGCCAGCTCCAGCGTGCATGCAATTTTTAAATATATCTTCTTCAATAAAACAATTACTTCATTTGTGCCTGAAAAAAGCGGTTCACCGGTATGCATTTCAACAAGTATGCATCCCAACGACCACATGTCAATGGCCATGTCGTAAGCAATACCGAGCAAAACTTCCGGCGAACGATAAAACCGACTCTGTATGTACTGGTAAATCTAAAAATAAAAAAAAATAAAATTAAACAATAATAATATAATATGATAACGTTTCTTTCCCATCCTCTACTAACCCTTTGTCCCATTTGGCAAGATGAACCAAAGTCAATGATTTTGATTGCCGAACGTTTCGGATTACACAGCAGTATGTTTTCTGGCTTCAAATCGCAGTGGATGATACTCAGCTCTGGAGTGGAGAGAAACAAAAGTGCAGTACATAACTGAAAAAAATTAAATAAACAATAAAAACAAACAAACTTTCAAATTATCATTATCAAATAAGAAATAATTTTTTACTTGTTGAGCGAATTTTCGAGTCAAATTCAACGACACACCCCGAAAATTGGTGTTCCGCAATAAATCATATAAATTGTAAGAGAGCAATTCAAAAACAAGACACAAGTGACTTTTCCACATAAAATCTGTCTTCAGCTTCACTGAAAAAGTAAAAATAAATATAAATACCTATATATGTATAGGAAAATAATAACAGAAAATAATACAAACCGATGTAATACTTCGAATTTTCGTCCAGTTTATTCATCATCCTCAGCAACTGGACTTCGATTTGAGCTTGGTTCAAAAATGGCCGTTTGTTTTTGATCACTTTTATAGCTACGTGGCAGTTTTCAACAGTGTCCATCGCTTTCACCACTTGACCGAAAGATCCTTTTCCAATGAGATTTTCGATCACATAACGGCCCAGCAAACGATCGCCTCGTCTTATAATGTAATCATGATTTTCATCATCATAACCATCGTTGTTCAAATCGCGTCCACGTTTTGCCAGCTCGTCTTCAGCTTTCCGCTGTGCAACACGTCGCTTTTTTTTCGCATAATACATCTGCAAACGTGGAATACAAAATGATAATCATACTTGTAAAATTATAATTTAAATAATACCTCATTTATTCGTTGGTAAGTTTTGATCAAGTCAATTGACAATTTTTTCAACGGTGCCAACGATCGATCGCGAAACACCAACTCTGAATTATTATAATGCAACATGCCGGGGGAGTTGCTCACTGCCGGAGCAGTCGAAGCGATCACCAATTCTTGCGTCATCACCATTTTACAACAACGTTTCTACAAATTAACTGAACTCAATTAAAATCATACATAAAAATGCAATGCATCATCAACAACATCTTTTCAAAAAAATTTTGCCATCATACAGTCAAACAATGAACAAAATCATTTCTGTTCTACCTAATGATTGCACGCATGATATTCTTACTATGCTTCATATATATATAATTTTAAATTTTCATAATCATTGTTTTTTTTTGCTTTACACATCTCTTGCTGCTATATTCCTTATGAAACCTTCAAAATCCCTACATATTAAAATGTCCGCCAAAAATTAACAAAATTTAAATTTATACCTGAATATCATTTTATACATATATACAGTATCACAACCTTGAAACAACAACAATAGCTGTTTTCAACAGCTGTTCAGTTCGTATGTGAAAGTGTACATGCAATCAAGCAATGGTCACTTTAGTTTACAGTGCTCTCTGCGCATGACAAAGTTCATCAGCACAAAGCCTACGTTCAGTAAACAAAATAAAAAAAAATTCCTCAGTTTACAAACAAGCAAAAAAACTTTTCAAATCAAGCTTAAAATGTTATTATGAAAAGGTGAAAAAGCTGAAAAAATCACTCTTTACAACTGTCAACATATTTATATTAGAAAAGTATAATTAATATTTTTTATCGCAAAAAATTTTAATTTTTAATATTTTTAATTATTCAAACAGATTCTCTTGTAGGAAATGAATTGAAAACTTATTTTAAAAAATACATATTCTTTTAAATGTCTAAATAAATTAGTGGTAAATTTGACATCTCGGTCGTGCAAACTGTGTACAACATGAAAAACGTGCGAGCAGATTTGTTTACAAATGGCAGTTTCGTGTTGAAAAGTTTACCAGGCATGTCATACGCATGACAAGTCGCATTTATTTTTCCATTCAAAAGAGGAAATCAACAAAACAAAATGCCACCGGTGCTGGGTTCACCAGAATCTCACTGTTGTCAAGACGCAAACATCTAAGCCTAAACCTAAGCACACTACGTGCGTCATACGTTCGATGCAACATCCGCATGCAAAGCGCTTTGAACCAAATTAACACAACATAGAGAAGAGAGAATTATTCCATAAAGCCGCCGAACCACCCGCTGTTGTGGTCAAATACGATAAACAACAACAAAATTAGCATTCATCAACAATGAATACAACCAACTGGAGATGTTTAATCAATGAAAGCACCACTTACCAATGCGAACCTTTAACGAGCAGCTTATTGCAAATTTATATTTACACTTCAACGCTCAGCCGCCTCAGCGCGTTGTCAAATACCGGCGGTATGCACAAAAATGCTTTACCTCTGTAACGGCTGATCTAAAGTATAAAATAGCAATCAACTGCATGCTCAGCTGGAAAAAAAGTTAACATGAAAATATTTTTAAAAAAACTTAAATATTGGAGTTTTAACTGTAATTACATAGCAATAATGACGGTTACATGCAATAAATAAAGTGAATGAGAACAATAATAAATCATAATAACAACTGAAAAGCAACTTGTGTATAGTCGGCGCAAAAGTTGCCATAGTAATTAAAGAACAGTAGACGCTTTAGTGCTAGTGCGCCCACATTTCAACGTCTACATCCGAAACGACCCTGAGGATGACTCATCGACCAAACGCGCCCACGCAACAACAAACAAATAATCCAGCTGATTGAATCAAAAACCAGAGATGAAAAAAATCGACGCGCGATTCATAAAACACGTCAAACGATACTAACTCATCAATGATTCAACATCATAATGACGGCGGGAGTTTATAAACTACACGCCAAAAAAATTCCATTCAACAATTCTGAAATAATTTCAACCTCGAAAAACAAAATACTTTATACAATAACAATAATTCGAACCAAATCGAAACTACAGTAAGAATCATGCCATTCCATGCATCACAGGCTGTTACTACAGTAAACGGTGAAAATGAATTGGAAAAACAACGCATATAACAAACAAAATGTTTTAAAATGCAGTAGAACTAGATAATTGATTAAATAGTTATGCTGTAAAGTTTTTTGTATTCATACCCATGTGTTTTTCAAAATGGAGTTTCATCAAAAATGAGTAAATGTTTATTTAATATTTAGAAAATTAAATATTTTAAACATTAAAAAATATAAATAACTTCGTCTTTTTATCAAGTTTAGTGCATCATTTCAACGAAACTTTCCTTTTACAAGTTATTTGATTTTCAGGTTTTTATAATTAAAAATTTATTCTCTTGTTAGAATAAAATATTAATATGCCTTTTTGAATACTTTTACACATGGGAAAACATTTTTCATAAATAAATAACTTTATAAAAATGTCTAAAATAATTATTTTATGAAAATTCTTATTTTGCATATTATCATCTAAACTTTGCAAATTAGCAGCAATCACATCAAAATAAATTTGCTAATTTCAATTTAAGTAACAGTACAAGTCAACTATAATGCGGTACGTATAGCATGTCATATTAAAACGTTCTTGTCATTTTGACGGTAAATGGTTACTTTGCGACTTTAATTGAGTTCATTTTAAGCAAACTATAATTATTTTTAATTTTATTCAAAAATTTTGTTCTAATATTTTTTGACCTGTAACTTATCAATATAAAGCCATTTTTTGTTTCAATCGGAATAATGTTGCATTTTACTTTGTTTTTCATATGTTCATATTATCATTTCTTTTGTTAAAATTTAAATTTGAATGAATTTCATATTTTTCATAAATAGTTTCACTTTTACTATTTAATTTATTTTATTTTTATTATTTGTAGCACGCAACGTTGCGTTTTAACGCAGAATCTTTCCAATTGTGAAATTTCCACATTAATTTTATGGTAATTTTAATTAATAGTAGTGTTGTGATAGCAGGATTGAAATGTCCAAGAAGTTCAAAATTACTCGACCTCATGCGCAAGTTAAAATGCGTAAAGCGAATGAGACTGGAAAAGTTAGTACAAATTTGAAGTTTTTCTTGACGGCTCTCACTGCAATATGTTTTCGTTGGTCCACTGGATTTGGTACATATTCAGGTAAATTCAATGCAGTGATACTGTACGAATGAAATTCATTCAAATATATTTGAATGTTTCAACTTAAAATGTCTTTTACTGTTATTAATATTTTTATTTAGGTTTTAACAATCCTCCTATGTACGGTGATTTTGAAGCTCAAAGACATTGGATGGAAATTACTGTTAATTTACCATTGAAGGAATGGTATTTTCTGTTGTATTGGAAATTTCTTTTCTTGCATTAACATATTTTCATTAACAAGGTACATACATACCAATTCGAATGATCTCATGTACTGGGGACTTGATTATCCACCTTTAACGGCATATCATAGTTTTTTATTTGGAAAATTGTAATTTCTTATTCTTTTTACTTTTTAAATTATTTAATGAAATATTTTTTCAGAGCTCAATATTTTAATGCCTCTTGGGTAGAATTATATAAATCACGAGGTTCTGAAGGAACGGATCTGAAGTTGTTTATGCGTTATACTGTTTTGATTTCGGATGTGTTAGTTTTCTTCACCAGTTGTTACGCTTATTCTAAAAGCTTGCCATTGCATGTGGTAAGTATGCTGATGTAAAAGTTTTTTTTTGTAATACTGATGTTCATAGCATCTGCTTTTTCTATTCATGCTAATCTATCCTGGTAACATTTTGATCGATCATGGACATTTCCAGTAAGACATTTTTTGATGAGATGCATTTTATTATTTTTAATTTTTGTTCAAGATTCAATTGTGTAAGTCTTGGTCTGTACATTTGGACCTGTACATTACTTCACTGGAATTATGACATCGCCGCAGCAGTGTTTTTTGTCTTTTCATTGAGTTTTAAACAGATGGAACTCTATCATGCACCAGCCATATTTTGCTATTTGCTTGGAAAATGTTTATATTCTCCACGTAAAAAAGGGTAGGTGAAAATAGGTATTATTATATTTAAAAGGTACATTAACATTTGTTAATCAATATTAATAAAGTTGATTAAAAAAAACTTGTTGAATTTGTCTAATTTGATTAATATATTGATATTTGCAATATGTGATTTCAGATTGATTAAATTTTTCTCTCTTGCATTTGTCGTATGTTTTACATTTGGGCTTATATGGTATCCTTTTATTACTGATATTGAACAATTTCGAGCAGTGATAAGCAGAATTTTTCCTTTCAACCGTGGTCTTTATGAAGTTTGTTTATTCTGTTGAATCACGTTCATACTATAGTACAGGAAATTATTTTTAGGATAAAGTAGCGAACATTTGGTGCAGTTTATCAGTGTTTTTTAAATGGAAAGAAATCGTGTCCATTCAAAATATGGTTTGCATCTGGTGCATATAGCAATAAACAACATTATATATTTATATGCATGCATAATTTTATATTCGTTGTTTGATTACATTTCCAGTGCTGCCAGTACGCTGATTTCTATATTACCTGGCTGTATAACATTGCTGACGAATCCTACTACAGAGAATTTCAATCGATGTTCCTTCATATCGTCATTGTCATTTTTCCTTTTCTCCTATCACGTTCATGAAAAATCGATATTAATTCCTGCAGTGTATGAATTGCATGTTTTGCCTGTGACCATTTTACAGCAGTTTTTTTTATAGTTCGGCTCTGTTAAGTTTAAAATCTCCAACACTGACAGTCTTTACATTTTTGCTTACCTCTGCTATTAGGTATAATATTCAAATTAACCGATGATTATTGTATTATTCGTTTTTTTAGTTTATTTCCGCTTTGCGTTAAGGATGGATTGACGGTGGCATTTTTTTCATTGACATTTATGTTTTATTGCTTAATTGTGAACACTTTTGAGACATCATGTAAGTTTTAATTTAGTTTAATAATGCATTTTATTTATTATTTTGTAATTTGTTATTTTAGTGCGTAAGAATGAGTCAATTTTTGAATTTTTGTGGAAAATACTATTTCATGCTTCTTTTTGGGGAGGTATGATTTTGTGTTTCGCTTCGTTATGTTTCGAACCTCCTGATAAATATCCGCATCTGTTTTCGTTGTTAATATCTGTTTATTGTTGCATGTTTTTCACATTTATATGGTTTTATTTGAACGTAGCTTTTGTATTTTCAAATTTACAAATGTTTAAAGTCAAGACAAATTGAAGCAGGTCGACTGGTGCTGATATTTTATTGTTATCAGAAATATTGTTGTTAATACGGTTGAAAATAAAGATTGTTAATTGATCTCTATTTGTGGTGTGTGAGAAAAACGAATTGCGTCGTATGTATATATATTTATTCCAAACGTAACAAAGTTATTTAAGCTTAAAGGCTTAAATCGTCATGAAAACATGTGTTTTAATATTTTAAAAATGTACACGATTAAAAACAAAAACTAATTAAAAATTTATTGAATAAAGTTAATTTTATTCTATTAATTTAACAATACAGTGGTTAATTTTTCTTTGTTAAGTGAATCAACAGTAATCAGTTTTCTTTTTTATCGGACAATTTCCACAAAATAAAGTATAATTTACTTATAACACAAGTCTGCTACAAAGTGTAAAAAAAGCAGGAAATTATTCAATTTTTACAGCTGATTAGAATTTTGTTTGAATTACTGATTTTGTTCATTTACTGCTTGTACAACTGTTCTGTTATTTATTTGTATCCTTGCAGAGAACAGCATTGATAAGTTTACACTTAGTGAACTTTGTGAATTATTTCTTCATTCATAGAATGATGATGAGAACACAACACTTTGCTAGATTACAAATCTGTTCGCTGTTTATGAATCGATGTACATAATGCTTTGCAACTTCTAAAAGTAATGAAAAAAGCATTATATTTGTTTACAGATTGAAGAATATCAAACCAATCAAAATCAAAAACTTTAAAAAATTAATGAAAAAATATTACTGTTAAAACTGTTGTTGTTAACGCCATATAATAATTATAATTATTAAATAATATCATGTTTAAAAAATAATAGCAAGCGCCGGCAGTTCAGCGGAGAAAATAGCTCAATGCTGCGATGATGAAAGTAAAAAAACATTGCAGATTACAGGGCGGAAGCAGAAATCACAATTGACCAATCAAGTTGAGCATTGGAAGCGTGAATTCTTTAAGCACTTAGCTTTTTTCTAATAGCATTATTAAAATCAAGTTGATTTGGATTATCAATAGCAATGTTATTATTATTCTATTTTTTCATTTATCGCTTTTATGCTAATTTGATATTACAAATTTGGCTTACAGAAGTACAGTAAGTAAAACACTTGATTATCTGTTAAAATATTAGCGGTACGTACTGTGTATATTGTGACGCTAAATATTTCCTCATGTTTAACTACTTGGTAATATTTAACTAAATAAACAGTATAGTTTAAACTGAATGGACTACAAAAGGTGTAAGAATTTACATTTCGATTATGCGCCGTTTTTCAACTGTGTCAGCGTTACACAACTGGAATGTTCTTCGGTGCATGCGGACTTTCCTGAAATTGAAGAATCTAAAATTATCCCATCAGTGTCGAATTTACAAGGCACCGATGATTTAGCCATAAATTACAATCATTCTTATCCCAAAATTTACGTAAGTATGCGGGGTAAATTTACATTTGTTTTATTTATTTTTTCAAAAAATAGGTTCCACAGCACAGACGATTTAACATTGTCAAGGGAATTTTCAAAAATATGAGCGAAAATAAGATTATAGAAAGCGAATTTTCTCCATATGAGCGTAATATCGCAAAGCAGTTTTTCAAACTGTATTGCATTGCTAGAAACGGTTCAGACGTGAAAAATGGTAAACAGTTGTTGTTAATATTATAATATTATTGACTTGATTGATGGGGAGCACTGTTATGTGGTGGTTGCTCAGATTGTGGAGAATGTCGGAAAAGCCGTCCACGGAACAATGCAGAACGGTTGATTTTGAATGAGCAGTGCGAAGATGGGAAAAAGTCGAATTTTCAAATTTGGTCTGAAATATACGCTCCAAAATTGCCGAAAGAATTTATTGAAAATGAGCAGACTGCAGAAGCGTTACGAATTTGGCTGGATAAATGGAAGCAACGTTTAAAACAGCAACCGTGCATTCAATACTGTACTGGTAATAAACAGAAAAAGAGGAAAAGTAAATTGGCACATTTTTATATAAAAATGTAAATTAAAAAAAAAGCATAATTTCAAGTCATTTCAAGAGAGTGCATTTGATTGTTTCGACGAAGAGTGGATAGATGAGGAAATATCATCTGATGCAGCAATGTTCAATGCAGTGTTGCTGCATGGACCATGCGGAAGTGGCAAGACCAGCATTGTGCACGCAATGGCAACGTTGTGTGGATTTCAGGTATTTAAATGGATTAATTGTAAAATTGTTGAGAAAATGAAATTTAATTTCTGTCAAAAGGTTTACTGCTGGTGTATGAAATTTTACATGTTCAGGTTATTGAAATTAATACGAACTCACTTCGTACTCAACGCCTTCTTGAAGATGTATTACTTGAAGCAACATTGAGCCATCGTGTGCAACTGAATTTTCAGTCAGAAAGTTAGTAAAGCATAATTCACTATATTTTTCATTGGAACATTTCAGAATTTCACAACCCGGCAATTACTGAAAACATGCCTGCAATGCGTGCATGGTGGAGAAAAGGAAAAGCATCAAATCAGTCAAGAAAGCGCAAATCAGATGACATTCGACATTTTTTTCAATATTCTCCTTTGTCAAATGAAAAAAAATCTTCAAACATTCAAAGTTGTTCAAAATATAAAAGCACTAATCAAGCTGTTACAGAAAAGGTACAATTTAAAGGAAATAATGAAGAGAACACCAAGTTTTGTCAAAGCAATACTGAATCGCATTGCAATTTATGCACAGTTATACTTATTGATGATGTAAGTGCATTTTTCTTTATTATTCATTGGAATATAGCGCAGTTCGATTTTAAATACTTTTATCATTTACGAATTTGACTTATTCAATCTTGATCTGGGAGGGAATTTCTTTGTTTGGATAAGTATGCCTGCTTTAATGTGATTGTAATTTGTTTGTTGTTCAGCTTTTTCTTCGATACTTTTTTTAGTTATTTAAATTTAATAAATACATTCAAGAGTATTATTGATAAATTGAAACCAGGAAAAAGTAGGCAGAGTGTGCGAAAATTGCTCGTTGAAGCAAGTGACAAATTTTAATTTAGGTCGACGTTTTGCCGGACAATCGGGAGAGAAATTTCCTACCATCTGTTCAGAAATTTATTCTCGAATCAAACATACCGATTATAATGACAGCAGAAAGTAATAGAATAAAAAAGTGAAAAAAAAATATTTTTTAAATTTATTTATTATAAATTGTTAGGTGAAGAAATTTTGTCATCTTTTCCTTCAGTTAATGTGAAAGAATTTTCATTACGCCGGCCTTGCCTTGAGAAGCTTGTCTTCCACTTGAAGTTGATTATGTTGACCAATAATTTTCACATAGACGATGATGAATTGCTAAAATTTGCAGAATATCACCAGAATGACTGGCGCAGATGTTTGATGAATTTGCATTTTTTGTATGAGCATCATGTGCCTGTTGATAATGTGCACACAGTCAATTCGAAAAAAGTTCGAGAAAACCGTTTCACAAAGCCGATCAGCATTGAAGAACGTTTGGAGAAGATTGAGCAGTTGATGATTTTTTCAGAAAATTATGAAAATGAGGAAAATTTCGATTTGCTCTTATTCAACGATACGGTCGATGTGGTTTGGAAAAATTGCAAACAATTGCAAGCCGTTTTGAAGCAGTGTCCATCGATTCTGTACTGCGCAACGATGACAGATATTACTGTAGATTATTTGACTTTCATGAGGCGAATGGCGATGTCCTGCGTTGACGTCAGTGGTCAGTTTGATTCGAGCTCGAGAAGGAGGCGAAAAACGTTACCCTACCTGCGACGAATAGGTATCGACAATCGAGAAGGAACATTACAATCGTTGTTGACTTCAAAAAGTTTGCTTTAAATGCTTTTTGTTTTCTCTTTTATGATACTCTTATTTTTACGTTTTACGAGTGTTTCGAACGTGAAATTGTTTGATTTTGTGATTCGGACAACAAATTGTGGAAATTTTCAGTAAAAGAGATTCTATAATTAAAACTTTAAAATTATTATTATTATTAAATTTATTAATATTATTAAACATGAAACATATAAAATAGACCAGTTTGAAATTGAAACAGTACATTGCAAAAAATGTTAAAAGTTGAAATAATTAATGTACAGTATATAAGAATGCAGGTAAGTTGAATAGATTGATGTTTTTCTTTTTATGATTTGGGAGATGAAGGCAGTCGCTTCTTCGGTGGAACGTCACTTACAATTAAGTATGTTTGCACTTGGTTGGGCTGGAGTTGTAATTTTCCCGTGACTGTCGAAGGTTCCATGGTCTGTAGAGGTGCATCGTTGACAAGAATGCGCCATTGTTTTCTCAAAATGTCCTGCACATCGACTGGAAGACTTTTCAAATTTTTCAACTTCTCCTCTTCCTCCTCTTTCGATTTGTCCTAAGTAGAAAAGAAAAAATTAGCATAAAATTGTTAATTATTATTCATTGTGATAAATTTTTTTTTCTTTTCAACTCACTTCATAGTTCTCACATCCCAAGAATTTCGGTTCTCGACATAAAAGCACTTGAAGTGTGTCGTTGCGTTGAAGAAGAAATTTTCGAATATCATGTTCATTTTTGATGAGCGTGTTATTGATGCATAAAATTCTGTCTCCAACTTTGAAATAATTGTAAGATATAGAATCTGGCAAAACTGAACTGACAATCACTTCGTTCTTGTATTCTACTTTCACTTTCAAGCCAAATTTGACATTGCGGTCGATGTTTTTCATGTCCAAATTAAAGATAACTTTCTCATATTCATCGAAAAACATTTTCTTCAGAATATCGAAAGAAAAAATTTTCTTAAAATTAAAATTTTAATCAATAAACATGACTGACTGATTGATGAAAATTAATAAAAAAATAATTAATTGACTTACTTGGTGCAAGAATTGTGCTGGTGTAATGAATGGTTAACAAAAATGCTTTGACAGTTTAAAAATGCTTTAAAAAGTGAATTTAAACTTAATTTGAGCAAAATTTAAACAATTAGCACTTTCAAATTTGTTGTTTTCAAACATTTTAAACTTCACCGCTATTTATTATTGATTGATTTTGAATAATTTGTCAACATGAGACAGCAATTGTTATCAAAAATTTTACATTTTTATTTCACTTTTCACTACAAGTTCATCATCAAAAGCAATTGCATAAAAATTCTACAAGCACTTTTTCGAATGTGAACATTTTTACACACGTGAATATTTCAAGATGAAGCTGACCGGACAAATTGGAAGTATCAAACTTCTGCATAAGAATTTTTATCCACATAGCACAACCCGCCGACTCTTTTACAATAACCGTCCAGAAAACCGAAACAAATCAATATCAAACAAAGAGTCAAAAAGATACCCAAAATGAAAATGCCATTGAAAAAATCTAAAAATAAAATTAATCAGTGAATAATTTGATGGAAAAATTAATATTAAAAATACCACAAGAGAAGAGATGAACGAAACAATTGGCAGGCGATTTGAATATAAGCCGAGTTTCAGTGTCCAATTGGCGTCGTTTGCCTTCATCAATCAGAAGCTGCTTGACACGATCGAATGAACCATTGTTCGGGGCCGGCTCCATATTCAATATGTAACAGATTAATTCATAAATGTCGATACTTTGAAATGTATCAACTTGAAAGTTCTTCTTAAAAGCTGGTCCATAAGCAATAAAGTAGGGGTGCATGTCGGATATTAAATTACTGTAACCATGTTGCCCAACTTGAAACATTATGAATAAATAAGTAAAAATTGTTGTTGCCCTTTTTGTCATCGTTATTACTTACTTGTTGAATTGTCAGTACTTTCTTCTTCATCCGTTGTGATCAGTCGCCAGTGGAGATCGGATTCAATGACCAACGGCATCACTCGATCGCTATTGTTGTAATGATAAAATTCGGGAATTTCGTTCTTTTTATATACCGTCAAATGGGATACTTTATTTTTCAACAAATTATAAATTTCATCTTCTTTATCTGATAAAAATAAGAATGGAAGAGTTCCAAAAAAAACCAAAATAAATAGAAAACACTTTTTCACCTGGATTAGGCAACATATTTAAATTTGGTGAATTGCCAAAAATTTTGTACGAAGAATTGTCCAGAAAAGAGTCGAGACGAATTGCATTCATCTTTGGTACAGAAGCCATGCCATGGTCGGAGGTGAAAATGAAATTCATCCGATCCAACAGATGCTCTTCATTCAAACGCATCAACAAATAGCCTGCGAGGAAGAAAATTAATGAATAATATATTCAAATTGAAGATATACTTTATGATTAGTCACAAAACAGAAAATCTACCCGTCAATACATCCAATCTTTCGACCATTTGAGAAATTTTCGGCGAATCCGGACCAACCTGGTGGCCAATTTTGTCCGGCTCTTCGATGTAGAGGAGGCCGAAATTGATCGGATCTTTTTCGTCCGTGAACCAAGAGATCAACTTCTGCACACGAGCAACCCAATCCGCACTTCCATTGTAAGTCATATAATGGGTGGGATGTTTGCCGTTGATTGGAACATCACAGCCAACCCACATCATGCAACCGCTACGACGATTCGACCCGGCCGCATCATCGTTCAACTGCCACAAAGGTATTCCAGAGAAAAATGCCGCATCTGTGGAGGAAGTGTCGACGAAATAGTTGAACGATTTGTTCATTATTGGATCGAAAAATTTGTTCGCCACAATTCCATGAGATTCTTCGTACAGGCCGGTCACAATGCCATAGTGATTCGGCGCCGTGACCGTAATGTACGAATTGACTAGACCGTTGGTCGCGTGGACGCCGTGCTCCAGCAGCCATTGGAAGGAGACCAAATTTTTCGACCTTTCCAAATAGTCCCAACGAAATCCGTCGTACGATACCAGCAGCACCAGGGGCGCGTCGGGATCTTTGCTAAACAGGCGACGCCAAGAGGAGAATATCCCTCTGTTGAACATTACACTGATCAGAACACCGGTCAAGAAGGTACAACCGACCAGAAAGAACAGTGACGATTTGCGCCAACCAGAAAACCCATAAGCTGATTTCGATTTTGAAATATCCATATTCAATTGTATGAAAATTATGAAATTGCTTTACTGAAATAAAAAATTTATTACGCTGATTATTTCTGGATTTCAATTAAATTTATTCATCATTTCACACGGATTCTTTTTCGACATATCAAATTTCACTTTCCCGACGTGCAATGTTGAATGCTTAAACTCAGTGTATCATCATAACGCACGACAAAATTCAAAAGTTAATAAACTGCTAAATATGAAGAATCAATTTTAACCCATGCCTAAGGGTCTTTCAAGAGATAAATTGAACAGTTGTCTTTGTCTTAAATTTGCGACAAACTAACAAATTCAAATTATTTAAAAATTAAAAAGTCAAATTTTGCTAAAAGCTTCTAAATGGTATTCTATTTCAAAAACGGTTTTCTTTTATTACACTGCTCGAATGGCTTCATGTTATTGAATTTCTTCAAAATTATCTAAATTATAGAAGCAGAATTTCCAATTGTTATTTTTCCATTATTCATGTTAGAAAAGAATTAAAAACTACAAGTGACTTTGATTTACATATCATTTACCAGTCACAGTCACCACAAACGTAAACAATGCACTACAAACGCAAATATCATCAGGTAAACAGTTACCATTTAAGATAGCTAAATGTTAATGTTGATTCTGTGCGATAAATAGAACATTAACATGAGATAGCAGTAATACAATTACAACATGTTGCAACATTAAAAATAATGATGAACTAAAAAAGGCAAAGTTTGAAATGTTGAAATTGTATCATTTTTTATAACTTACTTACTCACTGGCAATAATTATGAATGTTCAAAAATTAAAATTGTCCATCGATGATAAATTTCAGTGATATTATTAAATCATATCATACGGTAGTACAGTATATAGTTGCATTTATACGTTCATGTTCAGTTTAGATGATTTAATTATTTATAAAGTAGAAATTGAAGAAAAAAGAATTCATTTGCAAGTAATGCTCACTACAGTAATGTCCTATAAAAGGAAAATTTATTCTTGATAAAAATAATTTCACATTTATCACAAAGGTATTAATATTTAAAATATTTTGAAATGATGGTACAATTATTTCAACTTTAAATTTCTTTTTAATTGATAATTCATTTTTGAAATAGAAAACAAACCAAGTTTAATCTATACACGATAATTTGTAGGGATTTTCTAAAAATGACCAACTGTTGGTTTGAATATTTTTTTTTGGAATGATTGCTCACTTTTGAATAAAGTATTTCATATGATGACTAATGTGACCAATTTTTTAGAAATAATTTCCTCGTAGAATGTGAATAAAATAAAGTTAAAATTATAACAACAACAAATTTGATTATTCAGACGTGAATTTTAAACATTGTCAACAGTAGGAAATATTTTAATTATGCCTGAATCAGATGGGAAATTGAATTTAGAAAAAAAGAAAGATAACGGCGCTGTCGCACTGCAGCGGTCTACATTTTATTGTTGAGAAGTGGAGAAAAAAAATGGTAAAATGATGCCCAAACTTGAAAAGTACATAGAATGGGATTTTTTTGCAAAACGAGGTTTATTTGGGGGGAAAACATATTTGCAAAATGCCTTTGTTGTGGACGACAATGCTTGGAAAATATACGGCTGGCTGGCTGGCTGGCTAACTTCGTGAAGTTGCAGCAAAGTGGGTTGAAAGCCGTTCCAGATTTTCTTCGACAAGCTTTCAAAAATAGCCGTTTAGTCAGTTTCTCAAAAATGACACTACCAAACAATGCTGGCAAATGCTGAACATTTCGACTAAACAACTGCAGGACCTAATTTTGAATAGTATCGAATAGTGTAATTAAGAGATCATTTTTGAAAAACAAGAGCAAAAGTATTTTCATGTCCATCAACCTATATTTTATAAAATTTATGAAATTTTTCATCAATACGACAATAAATTCATATCTCGTTATGGGGTTTTTATTTTTACATAACATATAAATAGTTTTATTTATGGATTTTGCATAATTTGAATAATATCATCAAGAAATTTGCAAAATATCCAAAGCTTTTCAACATTGCAATTTTAATTCGTGCAAATTGTACTTTATTTATCAAATATTCAATTCATGATGATAATGCTAAAAATTTTATTTAATTTTTAATTTTCCTGTTTGAACAATAATTGCGCATATAAATTTTGCAGATTAATATCATTTTAATTTTGGCACAGTTTGAATAAAAAATGTCGCTATTATGCGCAATTTTGCAAGGACAGTTTTCGGCCAAGGAAATCCAAAAACTTCGTCTCATCATTTTTCCATCCGTTTTATCAATGAAAGCTAGTCAAAAATGCGTCCAAGGGTGACTAACATGTGGCTACAAGTGATGTAAACAATTTTGCAAATAAACTTTGCAAAATTGTTTTACTCCAAAGAGCAGAGAACTTTGCAGGAAAGATTTGAAAATGTATTTTGTTTCAAAAATTTTATTTTTTATCAAAATCTACAATATGATTTATTTAAAAAAATAGATTGCATACTTTTGCATACTAATTTTTGCATTCTGTTTGTCAAAAGTTTGCAAAAATTTAACATTAATTTCATTGATGTAATTAGTAGGCAGAGATTTGAAAAAATTTTCATGTTGAAATGAGGAAATATTTATTCAAATCATCAAATTAATTATACATATTTGTTATTGATCTATTAAATTAGTATAAAAAATTTAATGGCAAATATGTTTTATTATTTATAATACATCATATCTTGCATTTGTATTACGAACAAGAGAAGTGTAATTTCAATAAAAAATTTTCAAATAAAAATAAACCGTTTCATTTATAGATTTAATTAAATTAAAAATACATAAAGAATAATCACATTTATGCAGAAATTTATATTATAATTGATTGAGTTAATTTAAGTTTTTTGTTTGAAATAAATGATGAAAATGTTGTATTGTAATAATTGAATAAATTTTGTAGTTTGTAATGATAATAATATATAGTTTAAATTTGCAATTGTTGACACAAATATGCATGCGATGATAATGATTTCGATTTGATAAAAAGGGATATTAAAATTTTATTGGTCATCAAGGACGCCAATGCAAGTGGTCCGACTGGAAGATTATTGTTCAAGAAAAATGATAAAGTGAGTCGCATTGGTTGGGCGAAAATTTTTTCTCCAATCTTGTGAATAAAACACGCCCCTGCTCCATTGCACTGGTAATACCCCAATGGTCGTCGTTGATTGGCGGAGAGCCGGCAAATTGGAACAACCTCTACTTTTAACTTGAGGACAGTGTCGCGATTTTATTTCAAAGAAACGAAACAAGCAAACCTTGCGGTTGGTTAGTCTGGTTGGTTCGGTTTCGCTTGCTTGAAGCATATTCACCGCTTACGCTTGGTGTTTATTCAAATTTGTCCAATTTGCAACAGACTGACCGACCGTGTACTGGACTTGATTAGAGGCGCCTTTAGCTGATTGATATCAAAAGCCGTACGTTTTACCTTTTACTACACTCGACCAACGGAACCTTCTCCACTAGCTGACAGCTTTTCTCAGCCAACTGACCCGTCGTTGACCCCAAACTGACCCTAACCACAAATTGACCAATCTACATTATTTACCTTGAAAGAATGGAAGCTGGAAGAAGAAGAAGAAGAAACTTGTCATCCTGGCGTTGACCGATGTGCTGTAGGCTGCGTCTGCCTTTCACCACCTCATACAACGACGACGGTTGGTCACAATTTTCTTGAAAATTTTTTTATTCTCATCGATTTTACTTCTAATTATTTGAAAACTTTTCCAACATCCATCCCATCATGCATCATCTCATCTGGTTGCTCAGCTCTACTCTTGTACTTGTCTTCCAATTGAAATTCAATTATGCATCAGGTAAATAATTATTTTCATTTTGAATATTATTTATTTACTTTTCTGCTAATTATAATCAACTTTGGATTGATTTATTGTAATCAATAATCAGAAGATTATTATCAGCAATTGTTACTGTTGTTAGTTCAGCTGAGATGAATCTGCTTGATATGCATGCACAGAAAGGACGAGAATTTCAATCATTCCAATGGTCAAATCAAAGCCGAAATCAAAATTCCTTCAATGCTTTTTTTCCTTATACAATACAATAAGTACAATGCAATAGAAATACAAGGTTAAGCAAGGTTTTGCCTTAATTTATTTTTACAAGATAAGATTTTTACAATGGCATTGAAACTTCTGTAACATTCTAAACAATCCGGGTCATTGCAACTTTTTCCATATTCTTTTAATAATTGTACAACAACAACAATAATAATTATTATTATTATAATCATAATAATAATCTCATCGATTTATTATTTGTTCAATCAATTCTAATTTTGCACATGAAATAACAATTATATCGAGAAAAATTCTAATCTCATTTAAAATATTCATATGGAAATTTAATGGAAATTTTTATTTTTGCTTTCAAAAGTGAATTGAAGATATTGTTTTAAATAAATCAATTAATTGTCGTGTTTTTTTGTCTATCCAACGCGTTGCTGAGTTGTAGATTTGTAAAATATGGTCGCATATGTCCTTTTGACCTTAAATGCAACGATTCCCTATTTTGCTTTTTGTCCATATACGACCCAAAGTGTACATATATTTCCGGCTCATAGCAGATGTTTTTGTATTAAACATTTTATTCATGTTCATTTCTTGTCTGATGACTTGGTAAAAAGAAATTCAAGCACAAGCAGGTTTCAGTAGAATTCTTTCATATTTATAAGAATTTAGGTTTTCCCATCTGTGAATGCAATAAAGGGGCGAAATGGGGTGGGGGAGGGGGAGCAGAGGGGGAGGAGGGCAGAGAGAACGGCAGAAGGGCAGGTGAAACGAGCATATTCACAGTAAGTGATTGACTGGCGACAATTCTCCCCATTTATTGAAAGCAAAATTAGCCGAGTAGCTTTTCTTTGGGTAGCTTTTATGTGAAGCTTGTCAATTCTGCAGTCAAGCATGTTCATAACCGTGAGCAAAGTGCTGTTGAGCAGCTTGTGCCTTGAAAATATGCAAAACGACTGATGATGTCTTTTTGTTGACCGCCGTCGTTGAAAAATTCGGTCAATTCCATATTCATTACCATCCACGTCATCTGTTTGAAAGTTGCATCACATTTTCAAAAAAATAAACAAATAAATAAACAACTATATTTTTGAACATGATCATCACAACAACTGCGAATAATAGTTGATTGATTGTTTTTTAATAAATTTTTATTTAATTCTATTTTTCTTTTGCAAAAAAAGAAATTCAATTTCAAATACATTCAACTGTACGTGTGCTGTCATCAGTTTATTGTAATGTAATAAAATGAAGAATGGAATGGGAAAAAAAAGAAAAAAAAAACTAGGCTACATCATCATAGCATCTATTGTCAGAGCAGGATTCTGAATTTGAAACATGCTTGCTCTCTTTTTATATATTTTATTTTCCACCACATCCCTATGAATCACAATATGATCTGATAAAATCTATGAAGAATTAGATCAAAAAAAATTATGATTATTAATATTTTTTAAAAATAATAAAATGCAAAATGAACAACTACTGCAGCAGCAAAGTGAAGAAGTATATTTATTCTATTTTTATAATCTATTCACAAATTAATAGTCAAGATGTGACCCGCTTTTACTTTCACTTGTTGCTCAAATATGCACAATTTTGTCATTGGTAGTGAATTCTGTTGATAAGCAAAATTACATCTCTGCACAATTTGAATGCAATTATTCAGACCACCAATTTCAGCTTCTCCACTTGACTTGCTTTTCCAAACAAACATTTTTGTTTATCATTTTCATTTATTTATTTATCTTTTAATATTCAATTTTTCTGTTCTCATTTCAACAAAAATAAAACTACCTTGAATATAATCATTGGATGTGGTTGTTTAATTGAAACATAATGTATTAATAATTAATGGATACAAATGTGCAAATAATTTCATTTTATAAAATAACATTGCAGCTTTTGTATTGAAACAAGTTTTGCAAGCTGAATTGTTCAATTGGTCACTTTCAGCTTATCTGAAAGTTAAACTGAACGGGTGGAAATTTTTCAGTACAATACAATACAGTACAATAGGATACGATATAAAACTTAAGCAGAACGGTTTGAGGGGAAAAATGGCGTCGATTTCGCGTCAAAATTTGCAGATCAGATGATTGAATAATGCAAGCATAAATATTGTGACCGTAACCTGCAACTATCTTGTTCTTTTTTCTTCTTCGGTCCGTGAACTTTCCTACCAAACCATTTGTCCATAATCATATATGCATACAAGCTGTTGTACAATTGAAATTTGCTCAATTTGCTCAAAAATCACCATTCTATTTATTAGTTTAATCTTTGATCGCCAGAATTGAATTGTGTGATTTATGATTGCAAATGAAATTAATTGAAGCAAAATTGAAAATTTTCAAAAGAAAAAACATTCAGAATTGATTGGATATTGATGGAAGCTTGTTTGAAATTTTTTATTTTAATTTATCAAAAAATAAAAAAGCAAATTGCAATTTATTTGCAAATTTACAACTTTTAATTGAATATTTTTTTCATTATTATCATGTTCAAAGAAAAAAAGCCACCTTTTAAATTAAATTGATGTTTTTGAAATGAAATAGAATTATAGTTTTGCAATTTTCTTTGGAAATCCCATTCCTATAAATGCTATATTGTTGCAGTGTAACAGTGTTGCAGTTTAACAAAAATGAAACAGATGTCATAAATAGCTTATAAATTTAACGATGGTTGTAATTTATTGAATTGAATAAATTTTAATTTTTCAGAACAAATTTCCATCGACGTTGATCGCAAAAGTCGTGAACGACGTCAGCTACCGTCGGAAATTAATATCCAAGTGACAGCACCGCTGTTCACAGCCCGACTTTACGATTTTGGTCCAAACGAGGGGGACCAAAGTTTGCCCAAACAATTCGCCAACGCCCATTACAACAACGGCCTGGAGCTTCGACTCAATCGGCCCATTCACTACTACGGGCAGTGGTTTGAGACAATTTTCGTAAGTTCGCCACAGATGAGTTTGTTTGCCCAAATGACAGACAGTCTATTGCAATTGCAAAATTTGGGTTAAAGCAATTATTTAGTTGTATGCTGTTTCACTGTTCCACAAGGAAGTGAAATTTAAATAGCCGGTCTCCAGGTGCTTGTAATAGATCGTTCTTGCTTTACGAACAAAAGCGACTCACTGGCATGATCGTTTGTTTTTTTCAGAGATGCAAATTGAATTTTAAAAAAAATATATGAAAAATTCCAGATTTAATTTAAATTTTAGTCAAAATACATAAATTATTGAATAAACTTATTGTTTTCAACACAATTAATCATTTTTCAAATATTTCACTTTCATTTTTTTCATCTCTCTTTGACAAGAAAATTTCTTTTATTCTTTTCTCTTTTCAAATTGGAATTTTACAGAAAAAAATATTAAATTTTTATTATTTAACTTTACTTTTTTGTTAAATAAGGAAGATTATACATTGATCAAAACTATAGGATACTATAACTTTCAATTTCATCCTGCTCATCAATTAAACAATTTATTCTACTCATTTGCATAATAATAGTAATTTGTTGAATAACTTCGTCATATTTGTTCGATGAAATTTATTGTTTAATAGTCGCCACAAAGTTGTTTATATTATAATAATTTACCACAGGAGACGAGTTCAAGGTTGACAAAGTGCATTAAAGAAATTAAATTTATATGGCACACGAAGTGCAAATAATTTAACGTAATTTCCACATTAACCAAATAGAATGTATAATTTAGAAGAGAAAAAAAATATTTAGTACTTATTTGTTGCAAAAAATATAGATTCATCCAAATGGTATTATTGGATTTGAAGAAAATTTTTCAAACACTGAATCTCACTCGAGCATATTCAATGTGAACAAAGCATTCATTGCTCCATTTTGGAATCAGAATGATCTGAGCAAAGGTGGCAACGTTTACTACCGTGAAATATTTGGTAAATTTTGTTTTTAATTTTTTTAAATCAATTTGCACAATTATTGATTATTTTCATTATTCAATTGTTCAGATGGACGATTAGTTGACCGTGCCAAAAGTGAAGTTCTTTATCAATTTGATCGTTCAATTCAAGTTTCATCGATAATTTTGATCACATGGGAAAAGATGCAACCACGAGAAGGTGAACTGCTACCGAATGAAGTAAAATTATTTGTTTGAAAAGAAAATTTTTATTATAATTTCAATTAAAAAATTTTCCAGAACACAAACACATTCCAAATTGCGATTATCAACGCGGGTAATCAAACTTTTGTGAATATAATATACAAAAATATCGGATGGACCCAAGGTGCTGAAGCTGGGTTCAGCAAAGGCACTGCCAATGAATATTATTCACTGCCAACATCTGGAACTGCCAATGTGATGTTTTTGAAAGATTACGGTAATACGGGAATTCCAGGAGAATGGATGTTCCAAGTGGACTGGCATAGAATAATCCGTTGCAAAGCTGGTATCAAAGGGGATACTTGTGATACGGGTAATTTCTTTTAATAAACACAAATACAAAGTTGTTTCAATTTAATTTCTCGCAGAATGCTCTAAAAATGAATGGGGTGAAGATTGTGAACAGTGCTGTATGTGCAAAACAGGCAACTGCAATGCCGTTACCGGTGAATGCAGAAATGAAGAATGTGAAACTTGCTGGACTAATGCTCCATTCTGCAACTATTGTACGTGAAAAATTGTTCGTTTTTCCTTTTGTTCCAGTCAATTTATACAAATAAACTTATATAATCTGAATTAAATAAAAGTTCAAGTTGTACTTTTTGAAATTTCTCGAAATTTACTTTAAAAAATGATTTTCAGATGACACTGCCAAATGTCCACCAAAAGGAACAAAAAAATGCGCAACATACGCTATTTCTATGTATGAATACACCAAATGTGGAGCTCCAGTAATTCGATGCCAATGTATGGTAGGATATAAAGGCGATGGTGAAAAATGCGAAGGTAATTTTTACTCACGCATGCATTCAAATATATAAAATGAATATATATTTTGTCGTAAAGTAAAATGAACAAATTATGATCACTCAAATAATTGTAGATGTAGACGAATGTGAAGCAGAAAATGTTTGTGATCCGAATGCGGACTGCTTGAACGTACCAGGAAGTTATCACTGCCAATGTCGAGAAGGTTACAGTGGAAATGGCACTACTTGTACAAAATTGAAAAATAAATCACCCAACGAAGCTGTATTGGTGGATGAATTCAAATCGACAATATCCAGCTCTATTTTTCCACTGTCAGAGTCGACAGATGTTAAAGAAAATGAAAAAGTAGAAGAAGGAGAAGAAGAAGAAGAGAATCGCGTCGTTTTGCCGAAACGATTTAATTCACTCGTCTCGTATAAAATGAACCAACCACTGACAATTTTTGGTCAACTGCGTGAAAAGCTGACAGTAAGTAGTGATAATAGATTGAAAAAAAACTACAAATGAACAAAATTAATTTTTTCATTTCAAAGATATCTAGTGGTGGACTTGTAACAGTGAATGGAATTTTACCACTAACTCCGCAGGATCCTCTGGAACGAAGCGGAGTGCAAGGCTTTGCCTTGTTTTACAGTGCAATCGATTTGTCAGTAAGTCCAGGCATTGTCAGCGTGCAGGAGACCTCCAATGGTGAAATGCTGACTGAGGCAAGCTTAATGATTGGTCGACATTTTCCAGTAATTGATTTCATGGCTGAAACTGTAATCATGGTTGCCTACGAAAATGTCACCACGGCAAAGACGCAGGTATGGTTGAAATTTTTCTCTTTTTAATCAAGTTCAATTTTAATAAAATGCAATCATAAAAAAACTGTTCAGGAGATGGTAAACACATTTTTGCTGGTGCTGATCGGTGGTTCAGATGCGCGTACTGGTGAGCGAATGACATTTGCCGATTTCGTTTACGAAGATGTGCTGTGGACTGAAAATGCAAAAGTAAAAAAAATAAAAAACTATTGCTTTATGTCGTTCCAAGTTTGTTTGAATTTTTCCTTCCCAGGCTGCCGTGATGACTCCACTTCACAAAGACACGTTGCAATTGCCAGGTTCAGGTTCCGATGCAATCCGCCTGCTTTCACATTACAGTAACATCCACGAACCAGGCCAATGGTTGTTCAGAGTTGACAAAGCAGAAGTGGACTTTTGCACTCGACAAGGATTAGTACCACCGTATTGTGAAGAACCAGAAAAAATACCACCTGCCAAGTTGAATGAGGAGAAAAATTCTTCTGATGAAGAAACAATTCTTATACAAACGCCAGTATTGCATGTTCAATTAATAACCACAGTTCCACAAAAAGAATACAAAGAACCAAGCACAGTTACCACTACAACTGCTAGTACGTCAACAACAACAACAACAAAGGCAGCAACGACGACGACGAAAATGGCATCAACAACAGCAGCAAAAGCTTCTACTGTTGACAGGACGAAAGCTCCGTTAATAACAATGCCAACAACAAACACGGCATTATCACGTTCACATGTATTCAGTACGACAATGAAGCCGATTACAAGCAGCAGTAGGATACCAGTACTGGTGACAGCTCAAACTGGGAAACGTACCAAACCCGGTTCCACTTTCATGAACAACGATTCCACATTTGACGAAGCAGATGTGGACGAAAATGAGCAAGCACTGGATTCACCGAGTCAATTGGCGATCATCATCCCGGCCGCAATAGTCGGAATTTGGTTGCTTTTATTAATTTCCATTGGATTAGTGGTCTGCTGCAGGAGACGGTAAACGTGATACGAAAATAAGAATGTATTTTTTGTAAATTTAAACTTCTTTTCTTCAATACAGAATGAACAAACAACGTTTCCGCAGACGATACGAGGCCAATTATCATTTTCAGCCAATTGGCATCCCTTCGTTCGACCATGCTCGCAAAAGGGTGCCACTTCCTTCGTCCAGAGGAAGCTTCGAATCGGTGCTTACCGACTACAACGGCTCAATGCAAAACGCGAATGCGCAATATCATCAAAATGGGGTAAATGAAAATTCAGTTGAAAACCACAATTCATTGCAAAAAGTGCTTCATTTCAGACTTTTAAATTAGTTCGCGATACTTATGCACAACCACCTTCAACCAAGCATCAACCATATACCTACTTTGGTCAGGTGAGCTACGACTGAAAGACAAACAATAACAACATTATTACCACAAAATTTGAATAATGCTCTACTATTATTATTTATTTTCAGCCAGAAAAAACAAGGTACAGTTATACAGAAAAACTTTAACGATGCTGTTCCTGCTGCCACGCCACGCCACATCTACTTTAATTCTTCCTGCTTTTTCATCCTTTTTTTCACATTTTAGTTACGTAGAGCATAATATTCTTTTTTTCTGTTGCCAATGAAATTATTCTGTAGACAAATGCTTACGGCTGTCATGCTTTTTAATAAAATTCAAAATCACTGATCTCAAGCAGAAGTAAAAAACTAACGTAAATTATAAACAAATTTTAAAATCTGCATCACGTGAACCATGTCTTCGTTATTCTTTTATCAACTGAACAAATATTCGATCGCTTGTGAAACGTCCCAACGCGAATGGCTTAACGCAGTAATTGCATCATCCTAAAATGGACATCCACAATCACAACAATACAATGTATTTAAGTATGCAAAAAAAACAAAACAAAACAAATTATTCACTATTCACCTTGCTCCATAATGCACTGATAGATTGTATCATAAATTTTAAGCAAATACTTCAAATAATTCATCTTTCAAAAAGAATAATAAATTATTTATAATATTTCTACGTGTTAAATTATATGGAAAAAAAATTAACAAAACTAATTAGATATTTGGTTCTGTAAACTTGTTTCCACTCTTTAAATGTAAAAAAAAGTTCATCATTTGCTATACAATAAATATAGTGCTATCATAAATGATCATACTTTTGACATGCCCATATCCACAATTTTTTGAACTTTCTTATTCATATCTTCTGGAATAGCGTTAGAACCTGATTGGAAATAATAAATAAATACAGCTTTAAAGTATAAAGGATTTTTTTTTCTACAATAACCAATCATACTTCCAGCATATATGGTTGCCCAATAACGTGCTGTTTCAGCGTATATGGATGGCGCTTCCATCATCTGCTTTGCTACAACTGCATCTTGTGGATCACGGGGTTCAGGTGCTCCAAGCAAAGCTTGTATAGATAATAACACTGTTCGTAACGTTAACGATGCAGCCCTGAAGAATGGAAATCAAAAAAAGCAATCATATGTTGAAAATCGAAAAAAATACCATTGATCCTTCAATACATCGAGACAAATCGCACCTGTTGCAGAGCTTATATTTGGATGCCAAATTCGAGTTAAAAATTTCACCTAAAACCATAATAACAGCAATGAAAATAACAGCAATGAAGTATTGTATTAAAATTGAAAAACCTTTGGAGGAGTAAAAGGATAAGTTTCTGGAATTTGTATGTCCAATTCATAAACTCCACCTTCATAAGGTGAATCGGGGGGTCCGCGAATCTCACCACGCAAAGCATGATGACTATCATTGGCAAAGCTGACGCGAATTCCACTTTGTTCCAGCTTGAAATAATTTCGAAATTAATAAAATACAATTTTAAATAAATAATTTTCAATTTTCATCTTTCTAATACACTGTTTCAAGCAAAATTATTCTACAATAATTCATCAATAATAAAAGTAACATTAAAAAATCATAATTTAACTTGAAAATCTTTAATACAAATTTTAAAAATTATTGTAATGAAAAACCACTAAATTTTGACATTTAATATAACTCAACATTTCCATTTATAACAATTTTTTCATTTAAATTTACAAGTAGCAATAAAATCACAAAATTAAAGGGGCATTTCAAATGAAAATATTACAAAATAATAAAACAATAAAATGCAGTAAAAAATTAACTACAGAGAACTCCGATTATCCGAACACTCGTTTTTTGGGGGTCCTTCGGATAATCGGATTTTCGGATAATCAGACGTCTTCAATTTTTCAAAATGTAGGTAACTGAAGCGTCTATAGCTGTTATTCTCAATTAGACGCAGAAGAGTAGCGATTCTGCTTATTATGCGACGTTATTTGCCCTGTAAATATTCCGGCACTCTTACAGTCAGCAGACAACTTTTCGCCGTGAATTTTAAGCTCGCGTATGCCATGCCGACTTTTAAAGTTTCTTAGCCATCCTAAACTGGCTACAAAATTATCAATACCTAGCTTAGTACTGAAAGCAAAATGGGACCACTTATGGGTTGGTCAGGTGCACGTTTCTGGAGGAACCACATGTATATTGCTGAATTAAGCGCACTATTTGATACTTTTTCATCGATTTTCGTGAAGAACAGCTACTCGAAGTATCCACGTGCGATACAAAGTCAGTTAGCTGACGTCGACTGCGATAGATATCTGAAACTGTGTACAGACCCACACCAAAACTCTCAGCAATTTTCCTGAGCTAGTCTACACACTTCTGGCTCAAAACCGTTCTCTTTCTAGTAGTAAACATACCGGACATAAAAACTAGCCAACAACAAAATGTTACAGAATTAGCGAAATGCGGATGTTCGACCCAAAAAGTGTTCGGATAATCGGAGTTTCACTGTGTATATAAATTTATTTCTTTCTTTATTTCTGAATATTATTTTAATATACATCAACCATATTTTGAAAAAATTGCATTAAAAATAATATTTTATAAATTACATAGGTAAAATAACTGATTTAAAATCTTTCAAAAAGTGATAATATCTGACAAATAATTTAGGCATAAAATCAATAAGACACAAAAACTAAGTAGATTAGAAATCAAGAAAATGCGAAATAAATTCACAGAAAATTTCTCAGTTTATAATACAATTATAATTAACTAAGAACAGACAAGGAAATTAAAAATATAGCAGTGCTTCGAACACTTTACAATCTTTACCGCCCCTTCCACAGATAATAATCAACATATGCACATTGAAGCAAACAAATATTTTTATAATTTCATAGAAAATAAACAAAAGTTGTTATTGAAAATCTGTTTCAAATTTCATTTCAAAAGTAAATTCAAAAGTAGATAACATGAAAAACTTTGAATCTGTCAGTGAACCACATCAAAGAGGAAGTTGGTTTTTTTTTGCAATGATAAGATGATACTGCTTATGACACTGAATAAAATTTAAAAAAGAGCAAACTTACATCTGGACTGGAGGTTACATCCTTAAATTCACGCGTTATACGTTTCAGAGAAATGCTGGACATTTCTGGTGTAAGTACGCCCTTCAACTAAAACACAACCGTGACATACAGTATAACATAAATCAAGCTTTAAAACATTTTTCTTTCATATATATGATTATAAATGCAGGCAAAGTAGTTTAAAAGAATATTCTAAATTGTGTATTAAAATTTTTAGTCACGTTTATTAATTTTTATCTAACATAATTTTAATAAAAGTTGAGTTTTATATGGTATTAATAAAAAGAATCGCAATAATTCATTTCAATTTAATTTTTACACATGTACATATAAATTTAGAGTAGAAAATGTTTTTTATACAGTATTTTGCAAAAATTATTACCGTTTCCAGAAGTGAACTGCACAGACAGAACAGTTTCCATGCTTCAGCTATTGTATATATTTTTACAAGAATATAATTTGTATGGTATAAAATTGAAGTTAACTAAAACGTAGTAATCTAAATGAAATTTAAAAAATTTTTTTGTGAAATTAAGAAGTTTAGAAATATTTTTGCAATGACTTTAAAATTTGTATTTGATTATATTTATATAAGCGATTAAAAAAAATTCAGGATTCACTAGCTTGGCACAAGTTCATGAGTTTATAGAATTTTCAAAATGGATTCTCAATATTGACAGAGTTTAGCAGAAATATAACCATATAACACTGCATGTAAAAGTATTATTACTAAAAAAAAAGTATTCCCCTTGAGGAGTATCTATATCTATATATATATATGTATATAATTTATTTGTTACACAAAAAAGTAATCATTAATTAAACGTCAATTCTTCACATAGGCGGCTAAGATGAAAGCTATGCATAGAATGATTTCGAATGATATATGCATACATACTTGAGAAATGTGATACAGCTATAAATTTGTTCAGTTAGAGCTGTAAGCTGAACGAAAATGCGTAAACAGTGATCAATCAAATGACTGGTTTTGTTAGATTTTTAAACAATTCATTTTCCTACAAGCTGTCAATGCGCAAACATTAACTCCAAAAGTTCTTATGATTACATTCGACCAATTACCAACAGCACTGTGCTCTCTCTGTTTGGAGAGGTAATGTTTCAGAAATGAAATTTTTTTTCTTTAAACTACCTAAATTAGAAATAATATTTTACTTTTTGAAACAAAAAAGCAGTCAAGCTCTCTCTTAACAGAGAGTGATGGATTACATATTTTGGCAATAAAAACAACAACAAACTAAAAACGTTCTACTACAAAGTAAATATATGATGGATAAAGTTGAAAAAAATTATTTTTAAAAATCCAATGGTGTGTTTGAAAAAGAAATATTCATTCACCGTTACTAGTAGGAATAAATGTAGTAAAGTTTGGAGAAGGCAAAAAGAAAGAAAGACATTGACAATCTTGAGCAGTATGCAAAATAATAAATACTTGAAGAACATCCAATAGAAATGAAAAACTCTGAGATACTTCAGTAATAGTAATTTAAAAAAATAAATTTTGTTTAAACAAAAAGAAAACACTTATTATATATATCTATAGTAAAATGTGGTAATAACATACGACCCAAAATGCAGTGCAATATATAATAAATAAGTAATGAATTAAAAAATGATGACTGAGGTGGATTACATTTGTATTCTATTATAATACATGCTCTTGTTGTTGTTGTTGTTGTTGTTGCTGTGCTTCTTGTACAAGCTGCTGTTGATTGCCGCTGTCCTGAGTTGTTGCATCACAGCAGGACAAAGTTGATGCAGTTGCTTGATCACGTGAGAGTGGGATGAGGCGTTGTTGGTGATGATGATTGGCAATTCCTGCCATTGTTTTCTGCTCTTCTTCAGCTGGATAATGATCAATGGCAATTTCGGTAACGGCCGAGATGTCGCTCAAATAGCCTTCACTGATGCAGTCGGGTAGCAAGGGGTTGTTGATTCGAATTAATTTGTGCTGCTGATGCAGAGGCGCATATTTGGCAAACGGTGCCGCCCTGTTGCCGCCGGAACGAGAAGAAACACGACCACGGTGATGAGTGGAACGTTTCTGCCCTGTTGTGCCATCCGCTGCTGCACAACGTCTGTGCTTCCTCTTGTAAATCTTTTCCGTACAACCACCGCCATTGTCACCGGAAGGATGATATCGACCGCCACCACCATTGCATGCGAACATCACCACCTCTATATCTGGATATAATTTCATCGTTCTTTTCGGTAAATTCGTGTGTGCAGCATGTCCACTACAGTACACTGAAGGTCTTGCTTTACTACTACTACCACTACCACTACTATTTGATGTATTTGGAATTGATGCAATTCTCATCTGTTGCTTTTCCATTTCAATTGCTTGTCTGTAACGTTTAGAAGGTGATGGTAATTCATTCAACGTTTGCACATCCGGCATGTTACCACCACTATTGATCTGATTTGGAATTTCACCACGAATTTGACCAGAACACATTTGCTGATTCTGAACAATCATCATCATATCAGTATTATCACTAGCACTTGTGCTGTTGTTACTGCTAGTAGTGGTGGTTTTATTGTTGTTGGTAGTGCTGTGGTTCTGCTGGATATCATTATTAACAGAAGAAGCTACTGCCGTAGTGGCAATACTGATATTTTCAACAAGTAATGGTGCAGCTCTTGAAGACAAATTGCCACTATCCGGCTCAGGACTAACATAACGTTCCAAAATTACGTTGTACATACAAAGTGGACAGGTACGATTGAGCAACAACCATGGATCGACGCATTTCTTGTGAAATTCATGACCACATGAAATTACTCTCAATATCTTAAAAAATAAATACACAGATAAACAGACAGACACTAAATGTTAAAAGTCAAATCTTTCTGACTTGTCCATCTTTGTAGGATTCCAAACAAATGGCACACCCATCCATTGAATTCAAACTGAGCTTGCTGCCATTAAGCAAACCAGCTTCGACACTGCATTCGTCGGAAATCTTTTTCGGCTTTCGAAATTTCTTCAACTCCATACGCGCCAAAGCTGCTTCAGCCAATTTTCTTACTGATGTATCCGCGGGCAAAGTATCGCGTAATTTCACCTGCACAACAAAAAAAACAAAAATAATACAACAAACAAACAAACAAACAAACAAACAATGATATTACCCGATTTCTGACTCCGCTCAGAAGTATCGCTGCAACCAAAAATACCAATAAAATCGATGCCGGAAAAACACCCTTGTCAAAAATTGCAGGAAACATGTCCTTTAAAAAATAAACAGAAATAGAAAAAAAAAGAATTTGACAAATATTTTAAACTGTGTAAATATCCCCCACTTTGAATGTAGTAGTAGTTTTGGTTGTTGTTGTTGTTGTTGCGCTTTCGTATTCAACTGTCAACGGGGTTGTTGGACCAATGGAAGCACTGACTTGTGGTAAATCATGCTTGGGTACCTTGGCCAACAACATCCTCAACATGTTCGCCTGCATACCACTCGTAGTGATCACCGGTATATCCACAGCAGGCCATTTTTCGATCTAAAAAATTAAATTATTAAGAAAAAAATAATAATAAATTTATCAAAATTTATACTCTGCAATTTTGCATATCCAAAATGACCGCTTTCGCACCGCTATCGAATGCAAACAAAGCCTTGAAACGTAAAAAGAAACTATTTTAATAATGAAAAATTTACATGAACTGCTTGAAATTTTGGTTACTTGATTGTAAGGTGAAACACAACCTGCTATAAAAGGCTGAATTACTCCATCCATTATGACTACCGCAATTTGACCAACTAAAGCACTGTCCAAACCAAGTGAACTTCGTTGGCATGCTCTCAATGGATGAATCTGCAAGGAAAATTAATCATAATAAAGAAATAAATAAATATCTTTATAATCTGTATAAAATATTTTTCCCCATGTTGTAAATGGGTAATGAAAAATTTATTCTTTTTTATCTACACAATGAACAGCAGGTGTAGTGTGTGTGTGTGTGTGTGTGTCAATGGGATAATTTGTGTTGCTGAATGATATAAGTGAAACAAACTTTCACAAACTACAATGACGAACACAGGAAGTATAAGACAAAAAGCCAGCTGTTGTTCTTGCTTATCGCATGTGTGCTTGAAATAGAAAATGGGCAAAAAGGATAATAATAAGAAAATGCAAAAAATTGTTTCCAACTTCCTTCAATCAATATTCAAAACTTTTTCATAAAATATGAATAAAATTCATCTGACAAGAGAGATTTGATTTGCTTGGATGATTTTGCATTTGGATAAAAAAAAAGATGCTATTTTATTTTATCGCTTTGAAAATGTCTGTTGACAACCAACAACAGCTGCAGAGAATTGCTTCATCGTTTATTTTCACATACACAACGTAAAGGGGAAAGAAAAATTGAATATTTTACATCATGTAACCCACAACAGCAGCAGCAGCAGATGTTTGCGTAGCACATAAATCAAATCAAGTTCAAAAGAGAAGGAAAAAGAAAAAAATAAAGAACAAAAGAACAAAGATCAAAGAAAATTACCGACTGTGCTTTTTCTCAAAATTTTGAAAAATAAAACACTACGCAATATAAAATAAACAGCAAATTTTCCTTTTATAATATAATCTTTTGTTGAAAAAATTAATAATATTCCACACCCAAAATGATTGCGATGATAAAAAAACATCTACAATAATAATGATGATGTAAATGTTTTTCGGAAAAGTAAACAATCATACAGTAATATCAATGTGGGTCACAAAAAAAATTCAAAAAAGAAACGACCTTTTGAAAATTAACGTTGGTGAAGTTTTTTCATTTCTGAAACGTCGAAGAAAGAAAAAAAAATAACAACAAAACTTGAAAAAACCAGCAGCAGCAAAAATTCTCAAGATAATTTTTTAGAAAATAAAAAAAATCAGACCTTTTTCCTATGTGACGATTGTTTGTGGTACTGTAGAAATATTTTTTTCTTTTTGCAAACTTAAGTTTTAAAAAAGGAAAAGAAAAACACTAAAAAAAATTATCATAATTTTCCACTGCACAACTATTTTCAACAATCAAATATGCTGTTGTTGTTTTTTAACATCTAATCAAAAATAATAATAAAATAAACATAAATAATCAAAAAAAAAGAAAACTTCACAACTGTTACATTTTGCTATAAAGAAATTATAGTAAAGAGAAGAAACACAAAAATAGATTATTGCCAAACATGGTAGAATTTTTTGTTGCCAAATGTGCAAAAAGAAAGAAAAAAGTTGCAAATCATCCAGAAAGCAAGCAACACGATGTTGTGTGTAAGTTTGTTTTTTAAATTATAAAAAAATATTTTGTTGTATAAATGTGATCATTATACGTACATATAATTGTGCATTTTGATTTTCAACCTATCCCCGCCCCCATATATCCATCTTATTTATCTACTTTTAATGTGGAACAAAAACAAAACAGAACTTTGCAAATTTTGAAGGCGTCATTAAACTTCATATTTAATTCCTGCGCGCGTGTGGGTATATAAAATATGATAAATTTTAAAGTGAATTTGAGAAAGTTGAAATTGAATAAAAACTGGATCCAATTTTGAAATTCAAAGATAAAAGTTCCATTTCAGAGTTCAGAGAACTTAGATCATATTACAGTAGGATGAGAATTTATAGCCACCAGTTTTGTATTGATTTCGCTGGCAGGCAAACAAAAACCAGTGCCAACAAAAGCCATTTCCCAATGAATGTCGTTGAAAAGATATTTTTGCATGGTCGGACGGATTGAAAAGAGAAAAATACATTTCAACTATTTATTATTATTATTATTACTTGGGTTTGTCAAAGTAATATACAATACACGGATCACCATCAATTAAGAGTCATTAATAAAAAAGAAAATTGATGTCACCTTTTATAAAATTCAAATTACCAAAAATAAATGAAAAAATT
Source organism: Trichinella spiralis (assembly GCF_000181795.1). Classification (NCBI taxonomy): domain Eukaryota; kingdom Metazoa; phylum Nematoda; class Enoplea; order Trichinellida; family Trichinellidae; genus Trichinella; species Trichinella spiralis. The sequence goes on from NW_003526940.1 coordinate 1,758,513, forward strand.
AACATTTTTATGATTATATTCATTTTATTTTACGTGGACAATTCTTCTTCTGTAGACCAAGTAAAAGTATCTGATTTTATTTAAATAAATATTCGTATTAATTAATTGAAAAGCTATTTTTACAGTAGAAACTTATCAAATTATTATTATTATTATTATTCCACCCATCATATAATATCGAAAGAAAATTATTTCCATTGGAAAAGTTGAAATTTGAACACACAAAAAAGAAAAACTTCTTTTCATTTTAAAAGATTTGATATATTTCGAAATAAGTATTAAATTGAGAATAAAAATAATTAATGACATTGTCAATGAAAGTGATAAACAAGAAAACAGAAAAACAATGATCAAAGGGAAATATAAAGCACAGCTGCGCGTGTTTCAAAATTTTTTTTTCACTTTTAAAATTGTTCACACAAATTCTTTGCTATAAGCGCTACGGCATTATTGCTGTTGTTGTTTGTTGTTGTTTACTGCTTAAATGTAAAATTAAAAAAAAAAATATTCGTTTGCCTATTCGAGTCGAATTATACAAAATCATCTAAGCGAACGTTACGAATAAATGAATAAAATAAATATTATATATTATATGAAAGGAGAAATTTCCATACAGCAGCTGCTGTTGGTGGTGCGCTTAGCCAGAGGCGACGTTGAAAGCCGCCAAAGCGGCGCCGGCACTGAGTCGGCGCTGTCAAACACAGACGGACGGCCGCTAATTACGACGGCCTGAGTTATCGACGCTTGATTGAAGCCGTTGCGCCGGCGCGCCCAGGGCCGGGCCGTAAATCAACCGGGCCACAGAATGCCGGCCGACACCAAAGGATTGCCGCCAAACCGGCGGCTAATGTCTCTCTCTCTCTCTCTCTTGTAAATAAATATAATTCATCTTCTCTCAATGCTGCTGTTCTCCTACCTTCTTCTTCCCCTATCCCACCACTTATATATGCACATTTCAATTGATTGATTGATCGATCGATCGATCGATTGTATTGATTAAAATTATAAAATTAAAATAGTATGGCAAAAAAGTAATATTATAATAAAATAAAAGACTCCTACTTGAAATATTCGACCAACCACCGAACGTCGCTTGCCATAGACTGAATAATTGCCGGACAATGTTGCCGAACCGTCACTGAAGAACAATTCAATTCTCGCATTACCAGTGACCATCACCGACCCCGGTTGACTATCGACGTTGACCAATGCCGGACAAACTTTCCCATACCCAAGCAGCATGATCAACAACAACACTAGCAAACGTCGTCGAGGACGCCGCAAACCAACAACTCCGTGCAACAACGGCAGCATTGCTTTTTATTGTTTTTTTTTCTATTTCTACAATTCTGCTCTTTCTGTTGTTCACATACAATGAAAACTCTGTGCTTTTCCAACTTTTGAAATGCTGAATTAAAAAAAAACAACAAATTATTAAATTTGAATACAAATAAAAAAAAACAACACGCTTCTGCTGTTACAACAACAAACAACCAAAATACGCGAACAGCAACCAACCAACCAACAACCATCACCAGCGTGTGTATGTGTGTATCTCTGTTGTGAATAGTAGTAGTAGTAGTGTTTGTGCTGCTTGCGCACTGGTTGGCTAATTTGGTTGGTCGGGATCCGTACACTTCAGACTTCGAATGCCACTCCATTTCCTGTTGATTTGCAATATTTAAATTATTTTAAAGCATCAAGAATAGCAGACATCAGGGCTGGCGAGTGGAAGAGAGAATTTCAAATAAACCTTGGAACCAAATGGAATTGTTGCTTTGGTTTCAGATATGTAGCTTTTAATGAGAAAAAAAATAATAATCTGATGATCACCTAGTTAGTGATCAGCACAAATGATGACGACCAGAATGTGGTGGACGTGAAGAATGAGAAAGTGGATAATAAATGAAATCAAAAACGCTGAACCAAGAGAAGAAAGCCGACGCCACCTGGCGGAAATTGTTGCGGCCAAAACTGTAAGTTGCCGGCGCTCGTCGGCAGAGTACAAAGGCGCCGACAAACGCGACCGCGCGGTCGTAAATCTCCGCGCAGGCGATCACGTGACCGACGTCGCACCTTTTGATTGGCGCGCCAGTGTCGCCGCCGCCGCGCGCGCGCAACGCCGAACTTGAACCTTTTGTTGAACGGCGCGCAACAACTTTCCCCCTTTGTTTACTTTTATATGCAAAATTTTTTTTGTTATCCTTCTCTGTTTTTTTCTTTCTTTTTCTTCTTAATTATCTTTTTCAACTTACCGTACACTGAATGAAAAAAATTCAATTTTTTTGTATCATTTAATTTTGAAAAATGAACTCTTGTTATTAATTTTTTTTCAAATAATAAAGTGAAAAATTTGGGTCGAAAAGGTTATTCTATTCGTTTTCCGCTCGCACGAACGCTGACAATAAATAGACAATTCCGCTTTTGGAATTTTCAAAATCAAACGAAAAATTCAAAATTTATTTAAAATATATTTTGAAATTTCAACAACAACAACAATAATAATAATATTGAAAACGATCAACAGATTATCAAGAATTTTTTTAAAAACTGTTTATCATTTGCTGAAATCAAAATTTTTTCTAATTTTACCATGTTTCTTTTTTTTAACTATGAATAAATAGAAATAGTGGGAGAATCTGGTGATTTTTTTGACAAAATTTTTGACGTTGGTTTTTGATCATCATTATTCGACAGACAACGGCAACAAATATTGCTTGTCAACTGGTGAAACAATTGTCGGAACGAGATGCGTCGGTTTTTTTTGCTTTTTAAGTTTTTTTTCACCTCCAAATATTTAAAAAAAGGTGAAAAGACAAGCAACATATTTCACTTTGATGGGAAAAGAAAATTACAATTTATTTATTCAATTGTTCAAAAGAATATTAATTTATCAATTTCCATTTCACAAGAAAAGAATATGCATAATAGTTAGCATTTGTATTTGACGTGATGAGAATTTGAAAATGAGTTCGGCTTTTGAATGTATTTTCCAGTTGAAATTCAACCCATTCGCCCCGAATATATTTGTTGTTGTCATAATTGAATTATATTGCTTTGCTCAAATTGATTAGAAAAATTCTCTCAATTCAATTTATATAATCATCAAAAGATAAATTTAAACCGATATTTGCATTATCAAATGGCTTTCAAATGCACTGAAATATAGAAAAGTTGTATATACTATGTGTAACAATTGTACAATCTACGAGAAAATATGTAAATATTTTTTTTCCATTGTTAGCTTTCTTTTTGCATATTTTAAAAATTATGACGACGCTTGAAAATTTTTGAAACAACAATATCAATGTTGCTTTTGAACAAACGGTGCTGTTCAATTGTCAACAATTTCAAAAAATCATTTCCCTGATAAATCATCTTCAAACTATGATGTCAATATAGTGTTGAAAATAAAACATTTTTTATTTTTATCCAAATTTTTTTTGTTCTTTATTTTGAGAAAACAAAAAAACGCTTTGCTCAAGCTTTGCAATAATAATAATAATAATAGCAACAATAATTAATACTGATGCTGTGCTGTTTGTTGCATTGGTCAAATTTAAAATGATTCTTTTCTGTTTAAATTATTAATTACTCCATTAAATGGAGTGTAGAAAATTGCAGTTTGTAGAAATTGTGCTTTTGAAATTTTAATTGATCGTTTGCCAAAAAATTATTTCCAAAAGCAGAACAATTGACGCATTAATTTTCAATCATTACCATAAGCAGTTGTTGTTTCTACATGGCAAAAATAAGAATTATTTCTGTTTAATTGTTGTCAAGGATGGAGAAGAATGGAATAAAATATTATAATTATTCAGTTGATTTGAAAACTTCTTTTTATTCTTAAATATACATCGAATGATTTATGAGAGTTACTTTTTCAAAATTTCTTGAAATTTTTCTTTTTTAAATAACCATTAATTATTGATAAATAATTGTTCACCAGCGTGGAGCAAAACTTTTAAATTATTTCTAAAAACTGTTTTGCAGAAAAACTGACGTAAACCGATCTATCAACATTTTTATGTACAGTAATTTTTTTAAATTTTCCACTCGTCTACTGAGAATCTATTTTTTTTCTCGAAACATAACTGTTGAAAAAACTTTTCATAATCACAAATTTTTGTTGATTTTGTTTGTGATAGTATGAAAAAAATTATAATAAATTTATCGAATGAAATGCTGTTCATTTGTAGACTCTGAAGAGTGAGGGGTATGAGAGCGGGAGGGGATTATGAGATTTCACTTTTCATTATCGATGAAAGTAAAATCAAGTTCAAATAAAAGCGATTCCATTTTCCAAATGCTCTTCCAAAAATAAGCGGTTCGTTTTACTTATCGTTTGTTTAGTAAATTTATATTATTTCAATAACTTCCAGCTTTTGAAACTTTTTAACTTTACCAAATCCAAATGAATATTCATTCAATTATTACTATTATAATTATAATATACGATGAAATAAATTTCATAAATAATACATTTGTAAAATTATTTTTTTTAATTAAAATAACATTTTTCTTTTCTTTTTCTTTGAAATTTCAAGATTTGGAAAAATCGATACACAAGTGAAAAGAAAATACGTTGAAGTATCGGGATTATTTCTTCAATTAAATGAAATTGAACAGTCTCTCTCTCGTTTGGACTTGCTGAGCTTAATTAAAACTATTTTGAAATTCAATTTTCCAACTCTGATTATTCAAATTGGCCAACAACTTCATTTAACACGATGAATTTTTCATAATTCTACCATCATTCTATAAATTATTATTATATAATTCTTAGCATATTGTAAATTATTCATTTTCTATCTGTTATTGAAGATGAATGATGAATTTGGATAAAAGAAATTTCTTCTAATAATTGCAACTAAGTTGACCAACAGATTATTGCAAATTGCAACAAAACTCAAATAAATCTCACATTCTTCAACTATAAATAAAATAAAAAATTTGATAGATGAATAATCTTTCAATGTTTTTACTTTTAATAATTCAATCCACCATGTGCACAATGACGCAGTTGAAAGTAGCAGTAGTAGTAGAATTGTTCACTTATTCCGCGATTGAATTTGAATATGCAATTTAAACATAAATTTAAACTTTGAGAAGTGGAGGAAAATTGAAATGAAAAAGTATTTTTTTTGGTTTACAATTAAAATCCGAAAGCAACGCTGCTATAATATGCGCATCAATTGATTGACGAAGCGTTTTAATTTTTTTTTCTTTTCACTCGTAGACAAAATACATTTTTTTCGAAATATTTTTCCAACTAGACTTGTGAAAAAAGTATTCCACAAATAATATCTTTTGATTAATCAATTTGATTTAAATCTAACTCATACAGACAGATAGATATCTTTAATATGTTATTCATTTTTTGAAATCATAATTTTGATTATATTGAACAATCGTTTTTTCTCAACTGATATTATATTATCCAATAGATGGAATACATTTCAAATCGGAATACTTCTCTTATTAAGCTACAATTAATTGGTCGATTGGACTGACTGATCGTGTGCAAAAGAGCCTTCTAACGGCAAAGTTGTGCCTTCTCCATTCACCGCTATTATGCAATCACGAGGTTAAAAAAATCAATGTCCAAATCTGACTAGTATTTTTTTATGGAAATTTTAAGATTCTCCTGCTATAAATAAATAAATAAATAAACAGCTTTCAGAATCATCCAAGTTCCAATTAAAACAACCAATGTCGGGAAAATTTTTATTAATTCATCAAAAAATACATTAATAAAAATAAACATACGGTATGGTCATCATCAATAATGCTTCATTCATGATGATCAAACTTCAGGTCCTTCACCACCAGGAATTAGCATGGCGATGTGAGTGCCGTTGAGTAGAATCTGATCGAGTCTGGTGATACGTTTCCCTTCGGTAGTGGTCTCGTATTCGATCACATCTTCCAGGACAATGTTCACGTAGTCGTCGAATCCAAGCAACGTGCCGACCAACTCTTTGTTCCCTTTCATCACGATCCACAATTTCGATCCGATGCATTTGTCGATCAATTCCAACGGCAGAAGAGTGGATGGATTCACTGCGGTCGAAGGTGTGGCCATTGTTGTTGTTGTTGTTGTTTACAGCTGTGAAAATTTCTTGTCAAAACAAAATTTCATATTAAATCCAACAACATCAATAAACAATTTTTCAAACAATCCAAAAATAATTATCATTTGTACAAGTGACAATAACAAGTAGAGCAAAAAACAAAGAAAAATACTCGTGATGATGATCCAAAGTTGAAATTTGCATTTCACTTTTCATTTTAATTGCATCACAACAACAGCCCGAATATTAATTAATAAAAAAGGACAGATAGTCTTCAAAATTAATAATTTTTTTAAAAAAAGCGTACGCTTTTTGTCACTGCTGCATTAAAAAAATAAAAATTAAAAATCTGCACCCACATCTGCATGCAACAAATGTGCGTTTCAAACAAAACGGTAAATGATAATAATTCAAAAGAGCAAAAGAAAAAAAATACAAATTTTAAGCTTCTCAACCAGCGAGAAGGTGAAGATCAAAATGCGCCATATTGTGAAAGTGAGCAAAACACTGCGCACCGATTAAGCAACAAAAATAAATAAAAAAATATATATCATCACCATGATTATCAAATTGTAAAAATAATAATAATTTCACAAAAGAAGAAGCAGTTTTGGAATGAAAAGATTAAATAAATGAAAAAGAAAAGCAGCAAACAAACAATAAACAACAACAATAGCAATAAAAATAATAATAACAGTAACAAATGGAAAAGATAAATTTTAAATTGACCATCCATCCAAATGATGACTGATCATCATCTAAATGTTCTTAGCAGCAATACTACTACTACTACTACTAGTAGCAGTAGTTGTAGCAGGCCACTCACCAAGCTATATATGGCTATAAATATGTCCAAGATGTGTGATCAAATGACGCTGGAAGGGAGGTTTTCAAACACATCTCCACAGCTCTTGGGACTGCTGTTTTCAGCAGACTGGCTGGCGACGATGCTTCGTCGCGGCATTGGCTGTGGCGGTGGTTGCGCTGGTGGAGGCGACTGTTGCACTTCAACCATACTACAATGATGCGCAGCATTGTTGACAGCATGGGCGGTAACCAATTCTGTCGGCGGACACCCGTTTTGTAGTAAAATTTCAACACATTCCATGCAATTACGATTGTGGGCATACCAAATCGCGGAACGCGATTCTTGATCAAGCGCTTTCGGATCGGCATTCAACTGTAAACAAACAAACAAACAGTGAATAAACAACAACAACAACAACAACAACACATACACCTCTGTATGCACGTACCCAAATTAAGAGTTGAGTAATTATTGGATTGCCAACAGCACAAGAAAGATGCAACGGTGTGCGCAAATCGCGCGAGCTTAAAGTCGAATTGATTGTCCGACTGGTGCAGTGAGCAAGAATCAAAAACACCGCTGGCAAATCTTGCTTGCATATCGCGTCCATTAACAACTGATTGAGCGGAACTGAACGGTTAGTCACCGGCGCCAAAAATTCTTTGGTCTCATATTTTGCCCGTATCCACTGCTCTTTCACCTCTCTGGACAAGTTGAATACACATGAATCATTAGAATATAATTTGAATATTGTGATGAATGAAAGTCAACCACTGCTAACCTGGTACTATTTGGCAATGGTTTCACTTTATTGCCGGTGTCGTATTCCCAGATACGGTTGACCAAATCATTGCCGAGCGCTTGCATCACCCGAATGTGTTCGACACTGAAAGCAGAACAACGACAATAATAATAATAATAATAATAATAATAACGATAATTTCCACAAAAAAAACATACGCCCATTCATCCAAGTCCAACGATCTGACTTTCGATATGTGAGTGCCAAGATTGCGATGAATGCCAGAACACTGAATACAAATCAACGTACCCAAATTCAGCGATGCCCAATCTGGATCTTGAAGAAAAAATCCCAATATTTAAAAAATACAATATTTTTCACATTAAACACAGCGTAATGATGGAAAATTTTTCAAACTCACTCGGCGCATTACAGTCAGCACAGTGATCGTTGCCAGGTACCTTTTTCAACGCTTGCACAACGTCGCGGTCGCCTCGACTTTTGAAATTCCGTTTGTCGCTTTCGTTTCCCAAAAGGCAGCAAAGAATCTGCTGTTCAATAGCCAGAACCCATTCGTCGCGTTCCTGCGAAATAAAATGGAATATTTTAATCAATTATTTTATTAAAAATCAACAAACAAAACTCACCTCCATGCTGAACGCTTCAAAATGCCACTGTCGACTGTCCAGCGAGACGATTATAAACTCATATCCATCACATTCTAAAATTATCAAAAACAATTTTTCTACTATTTGTAAAATATCTCTGCAAGCACAGACACGACCTTCCATATCGTGAGATTTGGCGGTACTAGGCTTCCGTGAATGTTTCAACATTTTGTCTTTCTTTTTGACATTCGGCGTCTCAGTTCGTACATTACTGATGCCAGTTTCGTCGCCACTTGGTGCTAAATAATAATTTAATAAATAATTAAACACAGAAATAAATCAACTCTGACCACTGAAACCAGCTTCACAGTTGGATGGCAGATCAACTGCAGCAGAAACTGCTGCGACTGTTGGCAGTCTGGCTATTTCGGCAGAAAACTGTGACTCCACTACACCAATACTGTCTTCTTTGCCACTGCCCAGAGCAGAACCACCTGTGCATATATGCATACAGATGAAATGAAACAATTAATAATATATATAAGTGTCTATATATTTTACATACCAGGTTCCTTTGATGGATTTGCCGATGTCCGATCGCCGTTGGCAATAACCGACTGCACCATCGTGCGAGAAGACTGCGGCTTCTTGCCTGGAACCTTAACCGTCGTACTTCCCAAACAAATCTCTTTGCCATGGACATTTTCCATGTAATCCTGATGATAAATGGTTTTTAAAAAACAACTCCCTTCATTATTATCAGTGTTAATTAGACAAGCGAACCTTCAAGCTTGGATAATAAGCCAGCCGACCATCGCTGTATAAGCACACGTATTTCTTCTTCCACTGGGCCTTGTTGAGCGGCTTACCGCTACGCTTGTAAACAATACCCTGCTTGATTGGTATTGCTCGTCCCTGACCTACCGTTCCGGTGGAATCGCCATTTTTTGGTCTTTCTTCTTCTTTTCGATTCTAAATAAATAAATAAATGTATATATGTGCAATTTTTCTTTAAATTAAAACAAATTGTTTCTTTACAAAAATGTTCGATATTCGTCGATTCTTTCTCTGAGCATTCGGAGTAGATGCAGGAGTACCATGCTGCAAACTGTCAGGAGTATCTGCCTGAAAATTGTTCGACCCTGCTGGACGATCTTTCGGACCACTACCACTGTTCAACGCAGATCGTGGAATTTTAAACTGGTCCAGAGAATGTTCCTGAAGATATACATATATATGTATGCAAATCAATTTAATTTTAATCAATGATTTTATATTTCTACCTTCGTCACACTGCCATAGGAAGGTCGACTGAACGGTGTCTGCGCCAGCGAAATTGATGAGGATAAATTCGGAATGTTATTACCATTATTAATGATGTTGTTGTTGTTGTTGCTGCTGTGGTTGCTATTGCTGCTACTGCTTCCGGATAATGTGGCCGAAGCTGGTCGTCGAGAAGACGAACCAGGAGAATTTCTAGTGACGACAAATCCAGAAGAGGTCGCTGTTGGAGAAACAGCAGCAGTATTGTTGTAGCTGCAACGCTGAGATGCGGAACCGGGTGTGCCAGAACTGGGCACACTTCCAGATCCAAGCATCAAATGGCCGCTCACTGCCGACGACGACGTCTGCTGATTCAAACGTTGATGAATAATTTTGCAACAGGCTGAAATGGAAATGTGTAAAACAGTGAACAACAAGCATTTTATATTGCAAAATCAATTTTTTGCTTTTAAATTAAAAAAAATACAATACCATCATGAAAAACGTTGCCAACATTAATGCCATACGTAGCGAAAGTCTCATAATAAGCACATCGTTTGAGGTCGTTTGCCAATTTCCGTGCGCGAGATTCATCAATTACTCGTGGATTGTTTTCAGTTATTCCATCTTAAAATAATTATAATAACTGATTCACAAAACCAACTGCAATCATACTCAACAGTGTCATTTTTTCTCTAAAAATTCGTTTCAGAAGAAACAATCTTCTGGGTAAATTTTTTTCAATAAAATATTTTATTACAAGAAAAAATAATAAATAAAATAATACTTTTTCTTTACCTTTCGTTCCGACCAAAATGAGCGGAATTTCGGCAGTGTTACGGTAGTGGGCCATTTTTGCGTAATAATGATAAACTGCGTTGAATGACGCTTCATCTTCAAGGCTGAAGACGAAAACAACAGCGTCGACCCAGTGGGCAAACTGAAAACAGGGTGTGGTCAGAAAAAAAAAGATATAATGTTTCTTTAATATATGTCGGAAATAAATATAAGTTCAAATCTGGTGCTAAATTTCAACATACCTGCTGCTCTGGAGGTCCACCTTCGTCTCGAATCAAAAGCAAATACGGCTGACCGTCTATTAATACTTCTTTTTTAAATCGCCCACCTTGAAGAAAGTGAAAAAGAAAACTTCACAAAATTGATCTTATCGAAAAAATCATAAAATGATGAATATGATTCACCTTCGGGCGATTCTTCTTCAATGAACGATCCTGTCAAATAACGATGCACCAACGAAGACTTGCCACTTGATAAGCTGCCCAAAAATCCCTGAAAATATACAATTTATAACAACAATAACAATAACGAACGATAAGCATCAATCGTCACGCAAAACTTACTAATCTAAGTTCTGGAACGGCTCGACTGCAAGTCCATTCTTGACTGTTGACAAAACTGTCTAAAGCAGAACAATAAAAAAATGTATTTTTTAAGCCTGAACAACAAATTGTTTTCCATATATTTGAGAGAAAGAAAGAAGGGAATAATTTCAATTTTTAACGAATATTAAAAATTTATGACTTTTCTTTTCCTTTATCTTCCCCTTTCAAACATTTAAACATATAGTTCAATTTGCATATTTTGTTCTGCTTTCATACTCAACATACAATCATCAACTTAAATGACTGAAATAAACTAACACTGGTATTGATTGCGTAAGTAATAAGTGAAAAAAAAATCTGCTTACAATTAACGAAAGCAGTGTGGTCATCAGTTTTGAACCCTCGTTTGAAGCAGGACAATGTGAAAAACCCGGACCGAATTGAGACGATCCGCATGTATACAAACAAACAAACATACATACATACATATAAGTAAATCACTAGAAAAAGTAGAAGAAGAAGAAGAATTTTTTTCTCCGATAAATTTTTATTTTCCACGTAAATAGTCGCCACGGATTGCAACTTTTGCTACGCAAATTAAAAATTTTCTGAATTCATAATTTTCTGTGACTACTGGTGCAAAGACGGCAAACAAAAATTCCAACACAGGGAAATTTTGCTTGTGCAAAAGAAAAAATACCGTAACAGCACGACTTCACGTTGAAGAATAAGAAGAAGAAAAAAGAATAAAATGCACCTCACAAATAAATATGAGAAAATCTCTGAACAATTAATTTTCCGGTCAAGGTGATCGTAATTGTGCACTGATGATGATGATATGCTGCGTTCAATTTTATAAAACCTACCCCGATGGTATAAAAAAAAACTGGCAAAATGTATCAAGTACAAAATTATCCATAAAAAGAAGAAAGAAAGATGAAAAAGTATTACTATAAATAGCACTACTGGAATAACTTGAAACAATAAAATAACCCACCCGCAATGCAAAGAAAAAAAATTAACGTCAAATCTAATTTCCCTTTTTTTAAATATATGTCGTCATTTGAAAATATGTCGATAAATTATTTTTCTTCTGTGAATAATAACAACATTCAATAATCAAACATTTATTAACATTGAGATTGAAATGGAAAAATATTCCATAATGAATTTCAAAAAATTCACAGATGAAAAAAAATTATTTATAAATTAAACGGACAACAATTACTACTACTGAATTAATAATAATACTTCATCAGATTTTTCATCAATAAGATTTTTGTAAGAGCTAAAATCAATAAATAAATGAATAAAACAACAGAAAAACAGCTGTTCTCTCAATGGAACAGCTGCACTTTATAAAAAATAAATTACACATAATAACCACGCAGAAGAGCATAAGGTAAAATTAAAAACTAAAAATTATCCAACTCTTCTTGTAATTTTAATGTAAAAAATTGATAGAGTTGAAAATTTTTAAGCAACATTAATTTTATATGAGCAAATCTTTCGAAACATTCGTCAAACTGTAACTGTTCCACCTTACAGAAAACAACAATTGTCAAAATATAATTAAACAGACAATTGAAATTTGTTGCAAGAGAGGAAATTTTTTCATTTCCATATCACTGAATTAATTATTAAAATTAATAAAAAAAACAAAAGATAATGGTACCCGAGATGAGTGATGAGTGTGAAGTACGTCGTCGTTTTTCTGAAATTTGCAAAAGAACAAACGAAGCACAAGATTGCCATTGTCGTGACAAAAATGAACTCATAATTTCTTCTTTTCTTTTTCAAAAATATATTTTAAAAAAGGAAACAACAACAACAACAACAAAATTTGAATAAATGGCAAAGAATAATTTGCAATCGAACTGAGCAAACACACAGCTGAGCAGAATTGTAAACGAGAAGTAAGTAGTGTGCAAACGAAGAGAGTTAAGTTGGATCATGCTGCTTCTTCCGTCAAGATTCATAATTCAAAGCAATAAACCATATCATTAAAATATATTATAAAAGATGCCGGCAACAACGTTGGCCGACGTCAGCTATATTATTACACTAAACAGTTGTTGTTCGTCAGTGTGAAAAACAAAAAGCATCACCACCACCAACTGCGCGCGAAACTTTGGTGCAAACGGCTAGCTCTACACCGCCGCGCACATGTCTCCATTCCAATATCAACTCTTTGTGGCAACTTATCGATCAAAATAATAATAAAATAATTCAATATAATTAATTAATTATAATGAGATTAATATTTTGTAAAAAAAATTGTGCAAAAAGTAGTTGTGATCAACAAGAAAAAAATGCTGCTAACAAAGAATTTATACATTTTTGCAATTTTGTTCATCTGCTATTGTGCAATCTTAACAATTATAATGGAAAGTGAAACAAAGAAAACCGAATCTTACTAATTTCGAAACTTTCCACCATCTATATCTATATATATATAGAATCAAATGCAGCCCGCAAATGTAGCAAAATTATTCATTTGCGCGCTGTTGCTGCTGCTTATTGCTGCTTTGCATGTGATCGACGTTGCAGAAAAGCGTTTCAAAATTGGATGTCGCCATGGTTTTTGCAACAAGAATTGAATCAGAGTTGAAAATTACTTCTTCTGTGAAAACAAGCTCAAAATGTGAAACAGTAGAAAAGCATTACTACTACAAGACGAATTAAAATCATCAAATGAGAAGAAATTAATTGAAATATGGCTTCAATTTTCTCAATTCTTCTCTCATTTGCCAAAAGCGTACTTTTCAGACAATCATTCATTCATTCATTGAAAATCTTTCATAAAATTAATAAAACTGAACAAAATAATTCAAATTTTAAAATTAAAAAAAATAAAGAAGAGGAAAAGCATATGCTTTTTGTTCAATATTTGCCAAGCGGATGTTATCCATTCACCAACAAAAAATATATACTCCTTCCTTCCTGCACGGTTTGAAAAGAAACGTCATTATTATCAGGTGGAAGAGATTAAAATTTCAAAGAAATCACATTTTAATCTGCTGCTCTTTATCTTCGACATACTCTATCATTGGTGCATGTTGTGAAAAATTACAAAGAATGAGAAAGAATAATGAATGCTTCGACAGAAATGTATGTGGTTGGAGAATTGAAATGAAATTAGCACAGATTTGGAAAACCAAGTACCTGAACATCAATTAAACCATGACTTGAACAAACATTGCACCACTACTAACTAAAAGCTGAACCAGATTGAAAAGCAATTTCTATATTCAATCATTGTTGCCGTGAACTTCCACGTCTACATGTTGTCACAGTCGCTGACAACAGCAGTGGAAGAGATGAATCCAAAATCAGACCACAACTAATTTGTTCATTCTACATAAACGTACGTTTCATTAAACAACAAAATTGCAAGGCATAATTACTACATGCTACAAACAACAACAACAACAACTTGAAAATCATCAACAGATGATCTAATTCGACATGGATTAAATGAAAATTTAAAAATATTTTAAAATCGACAAATAAACTTGAAAATGTGCTAATAAATTTACCAATACTTTTTACTTTAATCAAGCATATATATGTAGAAACTTACAAGATAAATGTTTCAGAAAATGTGAATGAAAAGAAAGAGATCGACCAAAGTAAACTGATCGTCGACTGTTGCATCGATAGTCAATACCACGGAGAAATACCATCGAGAATAGTGAAACAAATTTTGTGCAAATTTCACAAAATCAAAACTGATCTATAATTTATTATTTTATTTTTTTATGATGCTGCAATAAGTGCAATTTGCCAGACAACGCTGCAGCTAATAGATAATTGGCTTGCAGACAAATCGAAGTCAAAATTTAATCAAGAAACACAAACACCACCCTGCACACGCACATCCCTCAGTCGCAGACACAGACAATAATGATGCCATCGTGGTCGATAAATGAAAAATGCAACACGTCCATACTTGAAGCGATCGACCGAGCATGGTCTAATCTGGAAGCTATTCAAAACTAATTAGCCTGTAACCAAAGACTGCTTGCCTACCGACAACATCAACTGAGCTTTATCACAGCAATTTATTGCCTAACAAAAACAACGCTTATATCCATCCATCCATTAGAAGAAAAAATAAAATTAGTTACTTAATTCTACTCCAAACAATATTTGAACTTTGACACTGTTTCACGTAAAGATAAAAATAGCTGATAATAAATATTTTAAAAAATTGCACTATTAATATTTGATATGATGAACTGTGCAAAATAAAATACAAATTTTTCCAAACAAGGCTTTCCTAATATCATTTATAGAAAAATTAATAAAAAAAATAACACAAAAAGGACAAATTAAAAAAAACACTTCCAACATTTCCACCTTGTGGAAAAAATGCAATTTTCTAAATTAAACATATTTTCAGTTTAAAAAATTAATAAAATAAAGCTTACCAAAAGAAACAAAGATAAAACAATTATCGAATTAAGCATTGCAAACGGGAATTTATTTACCAGTTTACTGAGTCGCCAATGGATTTTTTTTATTTATTAATATCAAAAGAGGAAACGCTGTTGAAAGGTGAAAATTAACAAATTCAATATCACTTCTTTTCCTGTGAAAAGCTATTAAACTTTAAACTAAACTAATGAAATAAATGCAAACAGATAAAAGCAGACACCAAATCGCAACATGTTTATAAAAAAATGTTCTGCTTATCACTGTAAATAAAATGTTTTCTTATCAAAACATACAAAAATTTAATGAAAAATCAATCATTTTGACAAACATGCAAATTGACTCTACTTCTTTTCAAATTCTTGATTAAATTTAACAAGATAATTTTTATAAATTAATTATTAATTTCATATTATAATTTGAAATTAAAGCCTTTTCAAAATTTAACATGCTGTAAACAAGAAATTTCTACATCGAGTTTCCAACTTATTACTGAACAGCATTATTCAAATTATCTTCTTCAGCTATGCCATAACAGTTGAGATAAAGATGGAATGCATTCGATCAAGAAAGCATTCACCTCGCACATCAGCAAACACGCTCCTCTAATATCTGTGATATTGAATATACTATTTATTCACCAGGATTTGAGAAGAAAGTAAAAATAAATTATAGAAATGAAAACGAAATTCAAAACTATCACCAATAAATATATCGTTTAAAATTATCATGCATCATATTAAATCGATACTCACTTCCTTCTGAAAAAATATGCACTTTCAGTGCTCCAAAACTTTCTACAGTTTATCATTAACATTTGTAAAAGTAACAATTAAACTTTTTCCAAAAGAAGAAACAATGAATAAATAATGAATTGAATAATAATTCAACCTTTACCTTTTAACTCTTTAACGGTGTCATAATAATAAAACCAGTGTTTTGACAATTTACTATTTATTTCAAAAAATCGAAATACACGTAATACAAAAACATGCACTTATTATCAATTGTTGTAAACAAAATATTTAAAAAAATGTTTGAAATACTTTATGAAAATTATACAATTGTCTAATTTGCAAAATGTTGATAATTTTCGCTGAAGATGGAATTAGTGCAAAAGTAACCAAAATGCATAATTAAAAAAAATATTTTACATTACAATTATGCTCGATCATGTTATTTTAAAAGTTATTCACAGATAAAAAATTATTTAAAACCTTTTGCACGCCTTACCTTCAATCTGAACAACATTTTCTCTCAGCTGCTGGGCAAGAGGAGCGTCTAATATCAACTCCAAAAGATCATAAATAGCATATATGCAAGGATGAACACTTTCAAAACGTTGTATTTCGTTTCGTATTTGCTCGGAAATTGTTGATGCAGAATCGTACGTGTACTGGCGTGACATCATTTTTAATTTAAAGCAAACCGGAAGAAATGCTTTATACAAAAGGTAAGTGCTTGAAAGCAGCTTATTAAACTTCTGTTTTTCATGTTGAAAATATTTCTACTAAAGTAAATGTAAATTAATTTTATAAAACAGCCTATATTAAAACAACTTCACATAATCATCAGACATAATTACTTCATAGCAGATGACAATTCATACATCTGTTCCAAATATTATTGTTAAAAGTTAGTTTCGATTACTGTAAAAACTAAAACCAGTCAAGATTAACATATTTAAAATCAGTTGGTTTTAAACATATTCTATACGTTTTTATTAAAGAAAATCAAATATAATAAAAATTAAAACATATTAATACAATTCTCGTGCAATTTTTTAAAATAATACTTCTTTTTGTTTACAGAAAATAGGATAAACAACATAATTACGGTAGTACGAAAGTCAAGAACAATTGTTACAGTATACAAGTACATTTAAAAACAACAAGAATTTATGTAATTTTGGAAGTATAAATCAATATTTTAATTACTTATTTGATAAATTAATTTTTCTAAAGTAATATTTATATCTTTCAATAAATTTAATAAGTATAAATAATGTTGAGCAATCAGCATGCTATGTACTTATCGATATACTTAAGTTATCTAAGTATTAAAAGATATTTATGGTTATATATTAAAGCTAAGTATTTCAGTAGCTGATGTTGAATTACGATCCCTCTTCAATGTATTGATTAAAATATTTGAAGATTAAAAGCATAACATATAACTAACTCATTTTTGAAATGTTCGCAGATCAGTATTTCATTTGAAATTTACAATTTTTGCAAATTGGGATTCTTTTCCGAAGAAAAACTATCACAAGCAAAGAAATAAAATAAATGAACTACTGGTGTCAGGAATCAGGAAAATCCACAGATTAATAATTGATAATATATATAAACGTTGAGAGAAGAAGCAACAAATATGCTATAGATCTTTATTAAATAGAGAAATTGTTTCATTTTTGACACATTTGAAATTCTAACTTGCAAAATGTTAACGGCAAACTGTTCTATCATGCATGTCAAAGTTATTCGTTAAACGTCGAGTACTGCTAATCAAGTGCACACCACGTCATTTTTGAACTCAAATTAATGCTTGCTTGCCACAACTAGATTCAATTTTCAAAATGTTCATTCACTGATTTTTTCTTTCCTTGATAAAATTACACCGACAAATTCTAGTCTTTCTTTCTAAGAAAATTTCAACCTATTTTTAAAATGATTGAACAGAATTTACTACAAGTAATTTAAACTTCACAACTACATGATGATATATATTTTCTGACCAAATTAAGTTAGAAACATTATTTCGATGCATGAATAAATATCTCAAAACAATAAAAGAAAACAGTAAAATAACACCTATCACTACATCAGGCTTATAAAACATCAGATAAATTTTTCCCAGAACAAATACTCGCAAATGGACCATACCAATAAGGCATAAAAGAATAATTAAGCTAGAATCTAGAAGTTATCAATGCTTAATCTTTTGTAACAAGTTATTCTGCTTTTGACAGCAAGTTGACAGGTTGTGCCTCACCATGCTACATGTGAACTTACGTGGATTTGAAAATGAAAACAAAATTTCATATTCTCAGTAATACAATTTTATTTATAAGTTCTGACATGAATTACAATTTCATTTTCAAATGTACCACTGATATTTTCCAAAATGTCAATAACTGAAGTTGGATGACTTTCTAAACAAACATTATAAAAACATTTAAACGTTTCATGCTTCAAGTTAAAAAACCTACCATTTTATTCAAGGCGCTTCCAGTCATTGTGTTGGAATATTTATTATTGTCTTTAAATTTCATTTATTTCAATAAAACTGAAATTCACACGTTACTTACAGTTAATATACAATAGTTCGAGACAACCATAAAATTGAAATCTATATTTTCGCCTTTTCCAAAGCGTCTTCATATTTTCGCACTATTCCCTCTAGTAATGATACCTCTTTCTGAACATCTTGGCGAGCTTTTTGAATATTCTCGAGAATTTCCTTTCGTTTTTGCTCATAATCATGAGCATGATGTCCAATTTTCTTGGGACTTTCTTCGGCATCCATCAATCCACTGTACATATTGGCGCACGGATTACGGAAAACAATTTCATCGTATCGTTCATCAATCAATGGTTTTTTAATCGTATAATCGACACCTTTTTCAGAAAATAACTTAACAGTTTGATATATTGTAACCTGAAATTGGAAAAATGAAACACACATACATAACAATAACATTACATGGAATCCTTACTGGCCTTTCACAAGAATTTTTGAAATATATTTTAATCACCGCTTTGAACTCTCCCCATCCTGTTTCATTCACTTCATAAGGAGGCTCCGAACAAACTAAAAAAACTTTTAAGAAATAATACTATCTGCACAATTTACGTAGAATAGTAGTTTTACTCCTAGTAGGTTCAGCAAAACTGCTATGCAAAGTAAACGATATCTTTCGAATAAACAATTGCAGATTTTCTTCAAAATATGGTTTCACGTACAATTTCCAACCATGTGTACGATCATTCACTAAATGACTTTTCGGGAGACTCCATGAAGCACAACCATAAACAATTGGTTTAACAATCTTGACGCCAGAAACTCTAGCGGTACCAGCTGTAGGAGTGCTCTTCTTCACTTTAGCAGGCGAACGAGACATCCTTACATTATCATACAAATTGAAATCAACTACAGTATATAAATCATTAAGTACAATCCTACTATATGATACTGCGATTATTTATTTGTTTGACGCGCAAATTAGAATTTATTAAATTATTAATGTTAACTTTTAATTTATCATTATTATTTTTACATTTTATATTAAGTAAATTCTTAAATTAAAAAATTTTATGCTAATTTTATTTCATGCGTTTCTCACTTTATTTAGATTTTATTTTAACAAATAAAAAAGAGAGAAAGTTTCAAAACTGTAAAATCAATAGTTTAAATCGCGAATTCTTTATATCATTTTCAGTTGCAAGATTCGTACTTGACAATTATTGGTATACTATTGTGTGTTGGATTGTCTGTGATTAAAAATTAATTTTTAAATGTTCTTTTTTCATTTTCAAATCTAACGTATTGTTTTAAATTAAAATAGTGAATAGTTAATTTAAGTTAAATATATTCTTTTTGAAGGGAAGTGCTAGATCTATTTATGCTGAAATACGAGTCTTGTTTTAAATTGTAATGCATGCCTTGTATATGATTGTTTCATACGAGTGTTACTTTTGAATATATTAAATATGCTTTAAGAGAATGTTTTCCTGCAATTTATTTTATTCTGGTATTGGGCCAGCGAGCTGCTTTTTAATGCAGCGGGCAGGATATGCTACACTGAAAGACAGTAAGTTTCTATTTGAAAAAGAATATGCACTGGCATGTTATTATTCAAAAAAACCTTTCATTTTAGTATCAGTTCGTCTGAAATCTGTTAAAAATATTCAAAAAATTACCCAAAGTATGAAAATGGTAGCGGCAGCGAAGTATTCTCGTTCTGAAAGGGATCTTCGCCCTGCGAGACCATTCGGCGAAGGTTCTAAAGGTATGTATTTTATTTACCATTTTTGATTAATTTCTATTTTTGTTAATTTTATAAATTTCATTTAGAATTTTATAAATTTCTCAGTTTAAACGAAGAAACACCAAAAAAGGCGAATCATCTGATGATTGTTTTAACGAGTGACCGTGGTTTGTGCGGCGCCGTTCATTCCAACTTGGGCAAAATGGTTAAACAAGATATGCAAGACAAACCTGACAATGTAGATGTGAAAATTGTTTGCATTGGTGACAAGTCGAAGGCAATTTTAACTCGGTAAAGAATTTGTTTATTTATGCATACGAGGATTCATTTTTTTCCATAGTGTTTTTCCGGAAAACATACTGATGACCGTGAATGATATTGGGAAAAAGCCTCCGACGTTCGAAGATGCCCGCCAAATAGTGCAGGAAATTTTGAACTCTGGTTACACCTTTGACCAAGGGGACATTTATTACAATCGCTTCAAGTTTGTCTGAGAAAGTGTTGAAAATTTTCATATATTTAAATTTTATCTTCAGAACTGTCGTATCTTATCAGTCTACGAAGTCGCCAATCTTTAGTCGAGCAACGATCATGGATTCTCAGAATTTTAATATTTACGATTCCGTTGACGAAAGCACATTTGAATCTTTTTTCGAATACAATTTGACTTCATTGCTTTTTTGCGCACTTAAAGAAAATGCATGTTCAGAGCAGAGTTCAAGAATGAGCGCCATGGATTCTGCCAGCAAGAATGCGAGTAAGAAATTCATCTTAGCATATAAATGAATTGGATAATTGGAGTATTGCATTTTTCTGTCTGTCTTTCTTTTTTTAGGTGAAATGATTCGTGTTTTGAGCTTACAGTACAATCGCACTCGACAGGCGGTAATTACCAGAGAGCTCATCGATATTGTGGTTGGTGCTTCGGCCTTGTAAAAATTTAAGGAATATGATTCACAGATCCAACTCTGTTGCCTGCCAGTTTTCTAAAGCTATTATTTTATTTTGCTGTGCTTTTTTCTTATCTTTGGTATTCAGTAGTTCAGTTGATTTGAAAATGAAAAAGGAATATTTATAAAATTATAATTTTGAAATAATTTATTTCATTTAAGTGCACTTTTCAAGGTGTTTTGTAATGGAGTAAAAGTGAAATGTGACAGAATATGAGGAAAATATCATATATGAAGTAAATATTGTCAACAATTTTGATTCACAAGCTTTTGCTATTGCAATAGTGTTCAATGAACAAAAAGATGAATAATGTAAATTTCGAAATTTTACTTAAAAATGTTCACGGTTTCATTTAAACAATTTCGTTGTGCTAAACGGTAAGGTACAATGTTTGTCGTTGTTTATGATCAGAAATAAAATGGAAACAGAATTGTTTCATAGCCAGTTCTGTGATTTGCATATTCAAATTATACATCACAAAATATGGAACAAATATACAATAAAATAATGGGGTATAAAAAAAGTAACAATACAATAATCTCCATTCTATATGTACAATTATTGTTGGTTGTTCGAGTTAAAATTATAATTTTCAGGGAGTCGGAAAACGTTGGTGACATTTTCAGACTGACCGAGCGGTCTCAGAGCTACACTGGGCGAAATGGCGACTCTTCGCAAGTGACAACTGACCACTTCTCGAATTAAATTCAAATACGAGGCGTGGTTTTGATTTTCATAATGCTTTTTCAATTCAGGACGAAGCAAATATTTCGGCTTGAACATTTCACGATACTCGCAGGTCAGTGGAATGTGGTTGGGCACGTCTTTGCGAACCAAAAGGGACGTTTCGTACGCCCAACAGCGGGCAACATTTTTCAAAGTATAGCCACCGCCCCCGACGACCAGCATAGGCAAATTGAAATCTCTGACAAAACTAACACATACTCCGTGATCTTCGATACCCAAAGAAAAATGACCCAACCGGTCACAAGCCAACGAATCAGCTCCACATTGTAGCACAATAACAGAAGGTAGAAAGCTTTCCACAGCCAGACGCAACAACGGCTTCACCGCTTGTTCAAACGTGGCCAACGTGGCGCCCTCTTTCAGTGGAATATTTACGGCAAAATATTTTCCTGGTCCAATGCCGATTTCATCCGGCAAACCAGTGCCAGGGAAGAATCCTTCGGAAAATTGGTGCGATGAAAATGTCAACACGCGATCACTTTGTATAAACGCTTCTTGGACACCATCCCCATGATGGACATCAATATCCACGTACAACACTCGAGGATAATATTTCAACAGTTCCAATATGGCAAGAACAATGTCGTTTATGTAGCAAAAGCCGGAAGCTTTGGACATTTTCGCGTGATGCAAGCCACCGGACCAATTGATCGCAATGTCCGCTTTCCCATGGTTCAGATGGGAAGCAGCCGCCAAACTGGCGCCGGCATAAGAAGCACAATAATCATAAAGACCATGAAAAAATGGACAATCTGTATCTAAATAACTGCGAACGATTTCCTGATTTTGATGGTGGAAATTGTGAATGTTCAATTGTTTCAAAAAATCCACATAAGCTGGAGCGTGGAATTCTTTTAAATTTTCATCACTAGCCGGCATCGCCATATAAGTATCCATATATTTGGTCAATCCGTACTGATAAACCAAACTGTTCGTCACGGCTACTCTTTGTGGTTTCATTGGATGACCAGGTCCGTAGTGATGATCACCAACATACGGTGATATGAAATAAGCTACGCGTTTTCTCTTAAAAAGAAATAAAAATCAACAAAAATTTTTACCATGTTTAATTAATTGTATTCATTTAATTTTAAAAGATGAAATGGTCCAGGTTCGGGCCATATTTTCACCTCGTTTTCTTATTGGTCATTAAATGCGCAATTTTATTGGACCTTCGGGCCGTTGTCTTATTGGTTGATTGAAACAAGCTCAATATAATTCTCGAATAATAAATATTTTCATTATTAATGTTACGTCACTGCTATTGAAATTACGTAATTCTAAATGAAATATTCGAACCAATGAAATGAAAAAAATATTACAGCTAATCACAACTGAAATCCAGAGATGGTTCTAGTTGACTCTTAGAGAAGGTCCCGACCTGCACCGTTCGCTAGGGATTTTTGAGGGCCTTTTCCCCCTCCTTTTCTTAGGTGACTCTCAAAGACAAAATAATGAAAATATTTATTATTCGAAAATTATTTCAATCAACGAATAAGACAACGGTATAAAGGTCGCATAAAATAGCGCATTTAACCACCAATAATAAAACGAGGTCAAAGTATGGTCCGAACTGGACCAAACCTAAAAAGATCTTTTAAAGTGAGCACTATTTGTCGACAACGAGCGTCGTCTGGTGAATAACAAAGCAAATTACTAGCGCCGCACAGTGAGCGAAATTCAAAAAGCAGTACAATGATGTTCAATTCTAATTTATTGATGTAATTTTGTAAGATACATTTTTAAATGCAAAAAAATAAATACACAAACAAGAAAAGTTTAATTTTAACTTTCTCAGCGTGAACGGTATTAATAAAATTTATTTCTATTAATGTTGATTATTGAAAATAAAATAACATTTAAAGCAGGCACATATTTCTTTTAACTGTTTGACATAAGCTTTTTTTATGAACTTATTTTATGCAAGCTACAAATAATAGTACTGAAAAAGCATAGCGGTTATAGTATAATTAATATTTTGTCAGTTTACTATTGTTTATTAAAAACGTTTAAATTAACATGAAAACAAAAGAAATTGACAACGGAAAGCTTTTTTCGCATTCAGAAAATTATAAATGTTGCTTATATAATTTCTGTTAAAATACACGCAATGCATTCTTCTTGTTTGCCACTTTGCAGTTTGGTGCCAACTGCAATTTTGATTAAAAAAATTTTCAGCTTCACACTAAGTTGCATTGGTCAAGTTTACAGCCGTATAAAAATATGTCGATAACATTAATGAGTAAATATTGGTGAAAAACTTTTCAGCAAGAGATTTGCGCCTATTGTGCCCTCGAAATGTCCCAATGTATATGCGGTGCTTTACTTCTTTGTTAATCAGTAAATTCATTTTTATTCAGAAAAATGAAAAAAACCTCAAATTATGCTGATTAAAAAATCTTAGCTGCTATATTAGTATTTTATAATAAATTCATACAACTGCAAAAAAGTATTTGCTCAGCAGATATTGCTAGTGTCAACGGCAAAAAACAATGTCCACTTCGAAAGAGAAAATAAAATTAAATGCTAAACAAAAAAGTTTAAATATTAAAAAAAAGTATCAAAAAGCTTCAAGCTGAAAAAATCAACAGGTATGGAAGCTATGGCAAAAAATGCAAAATTAAATTATAGTGAAATAGTGTGAATTAAAATCATTAGCACAAAACATTAATTTATGAATAATGACACGTATCATTCTGTTAGCCAAGCATTGAACAAATGAAACCATAACTAGAAATAAAAATTAACCTATGAAATAAAATAATAAAAATCTTAAAAGGTACTTCTTATTTTAGAATGTTTGAAGCAACATAACATAGCAGTTGAAAACTGCTACTAGTTTCCTTTCCCCAATTACAATTTATTCAAAGCAAACAAAATTTCACTTTCGAAAAACCATGACTAATCTATTAATTTAACTCAATCGACGAATACGTTTTACATAAAAATATTAATATTATTGTTTATTAAACATTAAAAGTATTAGATTGTAAAAACTTACCGATTCCACGTCCATTGTTTTAAAGGACCGTAATTCCTTTATCCCAACAAGCTGCAATTGAAATTCAGTCGACTGGTTATCCTAAATGTTCCGTTTGTCAAACAGCTTATATTCTCCAAAATCATTTAACTGGCATATTCCACATTTGCACTTTTATTAAATGAAAAATTAAATTTTCTAAGAAAAATTTTCTGAAATGCATTGATAAATAACAAAGTAATAAATAGAGTAAGAAAAATAAATAAATAAATAAATTTATAATTGAAAAAAATGAAATAATAAGCATAAAAGTGAACATAAAATAATATGACATCTGGTGCAAATGTGTACCATATTTACAAAAGACAATATCTCTGTACAAGAAATACAATAAAAAATGAAATAACAAGGAACAATACCGTAGCTTTTTAATGAAGATTTTTAACGTTTAGGTAACAATAAAAAATAATTGCTCACTTGTTTTGAACTAATCAAAAAGTTTTGTTGAATAAATGAAAATTTCTTGATATACTGCTTAAGTTTTATCTGATTTATACTAATATTGCATCTAAACAATAATGAACATCAACAAAATTATAAACAACTTTTGCAAAAATAGTATTACAGTACTTTTAAAGTAAAATTTGAAAATTAATGCATTTAAAACTTGTTTAAAAGTGTTCAGAATTTTAAACTATGTATATTAATAAATTATAATGCAAAAAATTTATTTTTGTAAATAATAAATGCATGTGAATAATTCATTTTGAAATAGACAATGGCATACTGTAAAATGTCATGAAAAAACATGAACTTATTTTGTTTATATTACTGTCGTTGGAAAATATGTCTGACATCGTCATGCATAAAATGTATATGAAATTAATTATTTATTAAATTAGAATTTTTTAATTAAAAAATATATATAGCCTTGATTTTTTTAAAATTACAGTAACAAAGGAATATTGTTTTTTGTTGTTGTATGTGATGATTTCCAAAGATGAATACTTAAAGCGCTACATAGGTGGAGAAACTCAACCGAAGAAGAAAAAAAAGAAACTTGTTCGGAAATTAAATCGGTAATCTATTGAAGATAAAACAGTTTAATTAAAAGCAAGTATACAGTTGAATTTTTTTAGAAAACTGCGTAAGGTAGTTGTGCTGATTTGTTTGATCCATTTTATTTAGTGGACTGAATTTAGCTGATTAATAATTTTGTTCATTATAGAATTTAATTTTCTTCAAAATGAGCCTGTTTTATTCATGTTTTGCTGAATTGATAAGAAACGATCTATTTTAGTGTTAAAATAGTTGAAGAGGAAGCTTTTCTAACTGTTAAACAAGAAAAGCAAGAAGAGTCACTATCTGATGAAGATAAGCCGGTTCTTGCGCTTCAAGGCAACAAAACAGATGAATTGCGGTTACTGGGAAAGTTTTCTACTAGTCGGTGGATCCAGGCAGAAGGTATGCATTGGAATGTTTTGTAAATGAAACTGTTTAAAAGTGGCTCAGTATGGTTGCCATAATTGAAATATAAATATCGGAAACGTTTTTAGATGCAGTTGAAAGTGGGGAAAATGCGAGTGCATCTCAAGAAAACTATGATGGACTGCGACGACTTCGACACGATTCGGAGAATTCAGGTGATTGTTGTTTTTAAGAGGAATAAATAGAAGAATAAATTCTTTTTTAAGATGAAATTTAAAATATTTTCCTATATTTGTATTTTCCCAATAATTTTTTCTCGAGAATTTGTTTTTTGTTTGTTTCATTGTTGAATGAATGCAAATTTTCAGAAGAGACCAAGGAATGTGTTGGAACTGAATCGGAAAATTTCGCCTTCAATGTAAAATGGAAATCTTCATCGGCCAAACAATTGGTGCTTGATGAGAGAAAAATCAAGCAGGAAGAAGATGTTGAAGAGAATAAAGTTGCTGATAGACGTGAGTCGCCAGATTTGGATTTTTTGAAACGTAAGCGACGGCGCAGTGTGGATCTTTCTCCGCCTCGTCGTCGACGTCGGAGACGTGAATCTTCTTCATCTTCGAGTCGAGAAGCCAGTGCAGAAGAGCGCCCATTTGAACAGTAAGAAATGCACATGCATGCTTAGCGTATGTTAAAAATGAAATTTATCATTTGCAAATGAAACGGTGATATTTTCAGCAGAAGGAATTCAAACAAATCTGCTGATCGCCGGAGGAGAAGCCGATCGAGGTCGAGATCAGAATGTTCTGATCAATCACTTCCAAGGCGTCGCCACCAACGTCGTCATAGTTCATCTTCTTCATATTCACCGAACCGGAGAGCGGATAGAAAAGTCTGGAAAAGCAAGGATTATTCAAATAAAGACAGAAGAGCAAACGTTGAAAGCAGAAGCAGATCTCCATTTCATCGACGAAGTAAACAAAGCAATGAAGGTGCTGGTGATGATCGTCGTAAAAATTCTGTATTGAACGCATCACAACCGACTTGTGTAATTATTATTATTTTTTCATCACTTTACATTGGGATTCGATTTGTTCTTTTATTACAATAGTCAGATGACAGTTGGATGGGACGTGATGCGGAGACTGTGGTCAGGAAGAAGATGACTAAGCAGAAAAAGGATGAAGAAACCGAAGAACAGAAACAACGGAGAGAAGAGATGGAAAAGCGTTATGAACTTTGGAATAAAGGGTAATTATTAATTGATATCAGTGTAATATGGGTTTATTTGATAAATGTGTATTGATGATGATCGATTTTCCGTTTGTTCAGCGTAAAGCAGGCCAAGGAACGTGAAGAGAGATTACAAGATATGGCGAAAGAGATTGACAAACCGTTTGCAAGGTATGAAGATGATGCAGATTTGGACGAGATGTTGAAGAAGATGGAATATGAAGAAGATCCAATGTTGGAATACATTCGACGGAAAAGGAGAAAAAAGAATCCTGAATTGCCGAAATATAAAGGACCACCGCCCTTGCCGAATCGGTATTCAATCTTGCCCGGGGTGCGTTGGGATGGCGTGGATAGATCGAATGGATTTGAAACTCGTCTTCTGTCACAAGCGAATTTGAAAAAAGCTGAACAAGAAGAATTTTACAAGTGGACAGCGGGTCATTATGAATAATTATTCATAAATTCATCATGCACTGTGACGTCAGTGTACATTAAAAACCACTGCTTTTGTTTGCTGTTGAATTTTTCAACTTTTTTTCTTTACTATATTTAATACATTATTGTGTAATACATTGTTTAAAAAGGTTTAAAATGATGAAAATTTTAAAGTTGTGATTAAAATTTTAATTCGATTAAATTTCTTCAGTTCATCAACTAAGAAGATGAAAGCGAAAAAATAGTTATCGTATTATTATCATTATGGGTTATTTTTTTTAAATTTTCATTTCTTTCAGGAATAATTTGATGAATTGATGAATATTATTGTTCTAATAATACTAT
Source organism: Trichinella spiralis (assembly GCF_000181795.1). Classification (NCBI taxonomy): domain Eukaryota; kingdom Metazoa; phylum Nematoda; class Enoplea; order Trichinellida; family Trichinellidae; genus Trichinella; species Trichinella spiralis. The sequence continues at coordinate 1,786,897 of NW_003526940.1, forward strand.
TGGCAATAATGATTTTTTCATTTTTTTACAAAATGATACTGTCATTATTGAAAAAAGAGGTGGAAGAAAAAAAATTGTCAGCAAATGAAGTGAGGGAAGATTTGAAAAATAGCTACAAATCGAGCATGACTGGTAACGGTGATGAATTGAAAAATGATGTTGGAAATGGTACAACTGGAAAAGATATGGACGACGATGATGATGATGATGACGATGATGAAGCAGATTTGAAAACGGATTCAACTCTTCTGTTGGTTAATTCGGAAATGTTTGATATAAGCATTTCTTTGAGTGACGAAGTTATCGATGATGAATTTTCAATTGGCATAAAAATGGAAGATTTTGAAAACAGTGATAATAATAGCAGTGGTGGAAGTGAAAGCGAAATATCAATTAAAGAGAAAGAGATCGAGTTGAACCACCAGCAGGATAAGAAAAATCTGTTTCAAGCAATTCCAAGTGCAGATGAAAAATTGCATAAAAGATTATCGGATGTTGATGAACAAGGAGAAAATTTCAATGCTAGCAAAGCCGAACGTGAACAACAGTCAAAATGCAAGATGGCCACCACTGATGGTAGTGGTGGTGGTGGTGGTGGCACGAGCGAAGAACACAAAGAGCCTAAATATCATCACAGTACGCGCACCCATGACGAAGCAAAGACAATCTTAGGACAGAAGAAGAATTTGACGAAAAATGATGATTCAACTTTCCAGACGGTGCAGTATGCTGAAAGTGAACTGCTTCGAATGAGGAAAGCGGTAACGAAAGAATCTTCTTCTCAGAATACACAAAAATCTGATGCAACTCAACCAGTGACTGGTAAAAAGTAGTTCTGAAAAGCATACAACGACGATGAATCAGTGAAAAAGATGCTCAACCAACACATTTGCATACACGTGTTTGTATGTACAAAGATTATTACACAGGCTTGAATTTCAAAGCCTGAAACGACTGAGATGGGAACAGACTTGTTATTTATCTATTTTGATTTCGATAGCACACACATCAGTAGAGAGCCAAAGGTTTTCTTTCCGGATACAGTATACGATCTTTTTTCTGTTTCAATTGTTTTAGCTGAATAAAAAATGCTTCTTTCAGATTTGAAATATTTGTTCTACAAATAACTAAACATGATCTCGTCGTAAAAGATCAAAATTGTAACACTGCGTACAAAATATTCTTTCTGCTTTAATGTGGTTTTGCATATTTTTCAAATTAACAATAAGATATTCATTCTTGTACAAATAAGTGTCAATGTATACATTACACAAACACGCTATATATATCGATATATGCATGTATATATATATATAATTCTTGTTCAAGTATATAAAAGTATAAATGAAAAACAAAATTAAAGAATTATATATATATATATTCTTAAATATACCAACTCGTAAAAATATAATAAAAACATCAGTTAGTTTAGCTTTAAAAACATGCAAAACAAATTTCTCTCATCACACACAGGCATCGTCGTTTAAAATGGTTTTCTTCTCCTTGTAAAAGAATTTTTTAAAAGTAAACAATAAAATGTGTATAATAATAAAAAACAAAATATAGGATGAAATAAGAAATTGATTAAAAATAGATGAATATAAATAAAAATGAGTATTTGTTTGTTTGTTTGTTTCATGATTAGACTGCCGATCCCTGATGATGACAGAGAGGCGCATGATGTATAATTATTATTTGTATTTAATTGCAGCAAACTTTGCAAGCAACCACGACCGCACACCACTACTGATGGGTGAAGTGAAGCTGACTTTGTGATTGACAACTAACCGGTCAGTCCTGGCATCGTGTGCAACACCTCATCCAACAGTTGCAAAGCCCTGTGCAAGTGGACCTCAATCCAGCATGGTGTCGCTTTGATTGTCGTTCTTGGATAATCCGGACCCCAACCTTTGACGAATGAAAGCCTCAAAATGCACAGACGTCTCAAATCATCGACGCCAATCCCTGCGGCAGCGGACAAAGCTGCAACATTTTTTGTCAAATTATTATTAACTTCCAAATTCATAAATATTCAAAAAAAATATACTCACACACTGCAGGAGGTAAACCTGTAACTCCAGGATCATTGACGAGGCCGGCTACAGCCGCCGCTTGGGCAGCGGCAGCGGCGTGAGCCGTGGCAGCTTGTTGCAACATCTGACGATGACACTGTCGTAAATCGAATACCTATATTCATCAAACGATAATAATAATTTTAAAAAATTGGAGAAAAATATTTTTTTTAAAATTACCTTGATGTAGGCTTTGGGATAGATTTTATGGACGGCATCGCCGGGTGCACGACCAGCTTCACGATCCAAATAATAACTTTGCACAAATACGCTGTATTCACTCAAACAGCACAACCACACATCACCTTCGCCTTTCAAATCCAACCGCACACCACGGCCAATGTGAATTCTTAATTATTGACCAAATACAGAAAATAAAACAATCGCTGTAGAAGACTGTGATATGCAAATTTTTTCTTCTTAATCTAACTAACCTGGCTTTTTCGCTAACTTCAGTACGATGGACATTGGACAAAGCGCCCAGACAAAATCGATTCACACCCGACGGATCCACATAACCGTCCACAGTGACAGAATTGTGCGACGAGGGGGTTTTGAAAGTTTCGCCAACTTGAGTGTCCAATTCATAATAAGCAATTGAACACCAAAAATCTGGCACTAGAAAAATTTTAAAAGAACAATAATAATATTCAAAAATATCTATTTTAAATCTCTGAAATTGAGCTAAATAAATAAATAAATAAATAAAGCAAAGCAAAACAAACAAACTTGGTTGAGTAGTCAAAGGGGTATTCATTTCCGCTTCAAGTGCACTCAGTCTAGCCGATGTGACAACTATAAAAAAATTAATTCAGCACAAAAAGAAAAAATAGAAAGCTTTTACAAAAAGATGGATTTCTGTCCACCGATGCCAGAGGCCAAACTATAGCAGATCCTGGAAAAGCATGAGGGGTAGTAGTAGCAGTAGAACACAGAAATGAGAAAACTTAATCAAACAATAAATTACCATAAACACTGGGCTGAAGAGTTGCCGTTGGAGCGGGTAGAACGTCTGAAGAAAAAAAAAGAATAATAAATGTAAAAAAAATAAAGAAAAAAGGGTAAATATATTGTTGTCATCGGCATAAATATAAATGAAAGTTGCGGAAACCTTGTCTTTGGTATTGATGAGGGCTAGCTGGCGAAACCTGCTGCTGCTGCTGCTGCTGTTGCTGTTGCTGTTGCTGCTGCTGAGATCCCCAGTTCGGAGTTGTTGAAGGTGCAGGAACGCTGGTGTGGCCAGAATCAACTGAACTAGGACCCATAATTTCTGAAATGATTTGCATAAAAAGTAAAACCAAAAAAACAACCCCCCGCCGCCGAACAAATCAGTTAATAATTTTTGATTTATGAATAACAAATAATTAATGCTTTTAAATATCTCTAACGCTCACCAGCTGTTCCTTGAACTACAGGATAAGCTGAGCCGGCAGACTGACTCATCTGCGGTAAATGGGCAATGTTTTGCGTCGGAGGTAAATCGGTGTTCGCATCCACTTTGGCAACTGGGCTCAGCGGAGACTCTGACGAGGGGGGCTTGCTGACCCCGGCGCCGGTCGGTGATTCGACAAGCCCGCAGCCAAATTCACTTTTCAACGACGGAGACGTAGCTGTAATAATAATAATAATGAAACAAATTTAAATAAATAAATAAATAAATGAACTGCTATTCTGAAATTGAAAAAATCACAGAATGAGTTTAATAATAAAAAGGTTTTAAAAGTTGAACAACTGAAATGCGCTTAATGTGATATAATTAATTCATTTGTCAAAGCGAATGGAGCAAAAATTGCATAGTCAAAATTTGAAAAAGGGATTATTAATAAATTGTGCACAAGGTTGATAATAAATCAAAAGAATTCCAGTTTGTAAAATCTTGTCGATGCAGAAGATAAAACGGCAAAGAAAAAATCAATCAATCGATGGATCGATTATTGTACAATAAAAATGAATGAACAATAAAAAAGAATAAACTGAATTTATGAAAATGTTCTTTTTTCATGGTGGTGGTGGTGGTGCTTAATTTTGCAAAGCAATAAAGAAAAAATAAAGAAATAATATTAAAAGTCCAGCAACTTACCGTCAAGCCGCAGGGCAGAGAAATCTAAAAAAGAAAAAAACATATTCATCATTAAAATTAAAAAACAACAAGAATTAATAATTCAAAATTATAAAAACTGATAATAAACTAGTAGAAGTGAATAATAAAATTATAACGGAAAATATATTTTTCACCTTCTTGCGATGAAGAAGAATTCTGAGCGTTGCAATCCGGTGAACACATTCTGTTTTCTCACTCAGCAGCCAATCATCATCAATCAGTCAACAAATCAACAAATAAAAATGCACGCGCATATACACACACACAGAAGGTAAGATATTCAAAAAAATTAATAATTGAAAAAAAAACAACTATCCCTGGACTAATAATTATTGTTCTCTTTTCTGCACTTTGAGAGCAGTACCTATATGTGAAGTGAAGATAAATGAAATTTATTGAAATACAAAAAATAAAATGAAACAGTTGTTGAAAGCGAAATTCAAAATTTACTCTCAACAGATGTTGCAGACAGACACAAGCACGCGCATTAATTACGCGAATAAAAATCCATTACCAACAATGATAATAATAAATCAAAATAAAATTATGATAAATAATAATAAGAATAAGAATAATAATATGCGCACGCCTGTCGGAGGGGGGGAAGAAAAAAAAATGAGCACATGTCAAACAGTGGGCTGTTTGAAATGTTGACAAGCGTGCGCTTGCTGCTGCTTGTCGACAATATTCCGCCCCAAAAGGCCCAAATTTCACTGAAATGATGTCGCGTTTCCAAAAACGGCAACCGAACAAAAACTGGAAATTATCAAAAATTCCAATTGTCTAATTCTTAATAAAATTTTTCGCTTATTAATAATCATAAGACGCTTGTCTGCGCACATTTGCTGCAAGCAAGCAAAATTCAGTTCAACAAGTCGATACGCACCATAACATGCCCGCCCTCCTCGCTACGCCATTTATATACTACACCTTCTTTTCAAAGAAATTCAAATGCAAATTTTTAAAGTTGAATAAAATTTTAAACTGCGCATCAATTAATAAATAAACGCGGGCACAGTTTAACCAAGAAAAAAGATCCCTTTTTTTCTAAGAATAGAAACAACACAACTGCGCTAGAAAAAAATTACAAAATGGTGTCAAAAATAATGAAATATTAATTGGAACTTGAATCCAATCGACCAAATATACCAAAAATAAATAAATAAAACCCGTCGAAAATAATAACGCAAATTCATCTGTTTTTCCAAACGGCACAATCTGGTTGAATGAATGAATAATATGCAAATTCTGTTATACACACGCAGAGAGAGATAGACACAAGTAAATAAATGGTCACTTTATCGAAGGAAAAAAACGAATCAACAACCTGATTATTATAAAAATAAATTATTAAAATATTAAAAAAAGAAAAACAAGGCACTTCACATGCAAATTTCAATCGTTCACAAATCAAGTGCATGTGTCACACGCATTGCGGAAAATTTTGAAACCGGCTTTCAAAAACCGGTAGCCGAGTAACAAATGCAAAGGTCAAATAAAAAAAGAAATATGCATAAATAGATGTGATAAGAAAACCAAGTCAGCTGGTTGTGATTAGAAATACTTCAATGTATGCTTCGAAATGATAGATATTTCGACATCACTTGTAAGCTGATCAGAAGAAAATAAGTAGAAGAAAAAAAAGTGTCTTATAAAATAAATAATCTCATTAACGATTAAAAATATAAATTTTTTTTATTTAATGATAAAAAATTTTTTTCAATTCACATCTATGTAATTAGTTTACGAATATATTTTTTTTCAAACTCACCGAGATTGCTAATTCCTGGCGATACAACACGTTCGTAATGATACGGGTTCACGCATACCAAGTCCACCTTGAGGTCAAACGCGTACTGACAGTAACTGTTGCTTTTCAGTTCATTTTTATGCAAATCTGGCCAACGCCAGATGCGTGCATAGACAACATGGGGAAAACCCTTACGGCCAGCTACCTTGAATACAGAAAAAAAAATAAAAACAAACAAACAAACAAACAAACATATAATTTACCTGCAAACGTCCGTCCAGGGTACGTTGGATTGTGACACATTTGGTTACATGACTTCCGCCAGTGGTAATTGCCTGAATGAGTGCGTCCAATTCGTCGCGTTTGTCTTTCAATTTTTTGATCAAACTTTCAATAGCGCGACGACTAAATCCCTCATCACCACCCTGGAATGAAAAATGAAAAAAATTGATTTGCAATTATATTTTTCAAAGATGCTGTGCTTCTCGTGCAAAACACAACAATCAAAAAACAGTAAACATTAAGGCACATACATTAAGATACAAACAACAACACTTTTGTTAGTTACCCTCCTGCTTATAAGTTCTTTTACAAAGTAGAATACAATAAATATTTTCAGCTGTCAGTGTAAAATATTTTTCGAAAAGCATTAATAAAGAAAGAAATTGAAAAGCATTGATGATGATGAAAATGGAAAAATCAACAGCTTCTTAAACAGCATCACCACCGCATAACGCGCTTATTATTAATTGAACATTCACTTTCACTTATAAAGAACAGAGCCTAACTAACTAACTAACTAACCACCAGCTGCTACTTTATTTTATTCAAATTCTTTTCTCAAATGGGAATCAATCAATCGTTCCAAATCCCACCCAATCTTTGTTGAATGCGAACATTGAAATTATTAAATGCAATTTATTTATTAACGTTTAATTTGTAGGAAAGCTGAAATATATGAAGCTGAAATATTTTTTCATTGCAAACGTAACTGATCCAAACAAAAAAAAATGGAACACATGCTGCAACAAAAATTCCAGCGCATATATTAAAGCATTACCACCAATCACACACACACATTGATACTTTTGCACACGATGACTCACTCATTTCCATCCACTTCAAACAAAAAGAAATGAGCTTAATGCGTGTGCTTTGAAAGCGTGAGAATACGAAAAATATAATACAACAACAAATTAGAGTACTACAATATTTAAACCGCTTCCTCCCCCCCTCCCCGACTGCAATTTGCCATCAATTACAAGGTATTCAAATGAAATTTAAATAAAAAATTTTTTCTTTTATTCATTTACAACTAATTTCAAGTTGACACACTTTTTAATTATTATTCATAACAAGTGAAAATATTTTTTTTTGAAAACAAGCCATCATAAAAATACACTACTCTTCGCATGAGGCAGAGATGGCATTCGACGCTTCTCGAAACGAACCAACCACCAAATACATAAAAGAAGCAAGCACACTGATGATGTTACCATGGCAGCAATAGCAAATTAAATAAAATATCTTTTGTGATTACAATTTTAATCAACACTTGCCTCTTTGCATTTTTTTTTCTTTCAATTCAAACTGAAAAATACAATTACACTTGAAAACATATTATCCAACTTCCCTCAAAGTTTACAAAAAAATATTCTTAATTAAACTAACATTGAAAAAAAAATTTAATGTTTCCATTTTAAAATTACAACTTGAACAAAAAGAAAAATTCAATTCGAAACAATCACATCTCAACATACCCTTGCCATCCATCCTGTATGTAGTCAAAAATAAATAAATAAATAAATAAACATTTTTTCATCTTTTCAAATTATTAAAAACATTCTTAGCTTATTATGCAAAATAACAGCTCACTGACTGCAAGATCTATTGTAAATATGTTCCCTCACTTAATAGCACAATGAAAAAAAGCAAAATGAAAAAATTTCCTTTTCAAAGAATAGCCACTAGAAATAAAACGCTAACTTGACCAACAACAGCAACAACAAGCACATGCGCACAACTTGAAACTTTTTGAATATTTTTTTTCCTTCTTAATAAAAAAAATCAATCACTAGAAAATGTTTAAAATTTAAAAAATTCAACAAAGAAAAAATCACAACAACATGCGCTTAAAACTGAAAGGAAATATGCCATCTAATAATATCATTTTCACTTAAATATTTACAGTATACTAATTACTTTCTAATTGAATTCAAAAAACAAACATACATGCTCATGATCACGATCATCGTCGACTGAAAAATTTCTTTCAACTGCCAATAATTTGTAAAGCCGTATAAAATAATAATAATAATAATGTAGCAAAGCTACACACACCGACTGCGAAGCAATTCGACACCACCGTCGCACGCTATCAAATATGCAAAGCCTATTTCAAAAATGCCAGCTATTTATCATAAATATGACAACAACTGAGCTTCGATTGTCACTTTTCGCTCATTATAGCAAAAATTTCAACAATTGAAAAAAACAATCATCACAAACAAATAGCGAGAAAGCAAAAAAAAAAAAAAAGAAAGAAAAAGATAGCAACAACAACAATCTGTATGGCAGATCATTACAACCTTTTTCGTATCATTGTTACAAAACAAAAAGCTTAAGCTTAAAGTTGAAGAAATCTCGACTCACCTGCCTATGACACATCAGACTGTGCACAATGCTGGCACAAGCATCGGAAGATGATGATTGATGTGACGCAGCAATGATGCTACTTGAACACTGTTGTTGTTGCTGCTGCTGCTGCTGTTGTTGTTGTTGTTGGTGATGGTGTTGAGAATGTTGAGAAGGCGGAGCGGGAGGAGGAGGGGGTGGCGGAGGGGGAGGAGGATGTTGATGATGATGATGATGATGATGCTGTTGTTGTTGTACACCGGTATGCTGTTGTTGATGATGCATTGGTTGTTGCATATTCATGTTTACTGGATGATGATAGGCAGATACACAAGTCGACATCATCGCACCTCCTTGATTGGCACAAGGATTCTGCATGAGCATGGCAGTGGGTGTTCCACCACCGCCGCTGCCTGACGTCAACGCACCCATACATGGACTGGATATTGGGTGCGTGATTTCAGATGGCGTTTCCATATCACCACCTGCTATGCTTCCTTCAATTTAAATTCAAAAAAAAACCAACAACATAACATAACATAGGATTGTTAAATTTCATTTTAAAAACACCAACCTACCTGGACTTGCATACGTACAAATGGACAGTTGTGCCTTGTGGCGTTGTTGTCCATCATTGACTGAAGAAACTGCTTCAACAGTTACCCGCGTTTCGTATTCGTGAGTATTCGAACTCAATGGATCGCTATTTAAAAGGGTAGCCATATTTGGATAATTGTTCACCGGGATTTTTCCTGCTGAATATGCAGACGAAGCATATATCGCTCTTCCGTCAGCACCTACTGCTACTGGCGCTGCAGTCGGTAGTGGTTATTTCGACATTTGTAATCTTTCATTTTATTACAATTATATGTTTTCACTTCAAATATTTTACGAAAAA
>NW_003526940.1:1796361-1827172 GCF_000181795.1 Trichinella spiralis
TAAATGGAATCGCGTCCTCACTACACGTCTAGTAGTTGCTGTAATTTGGTAGTTGCTGCCCCATGCACCTGTCAATAATTAAACGTTGAAATCCCAAACATTTAAAAAATTACAACATGAATATGGGTGGCATAGACCTGAAGAATATGCTTTCTGTTCTATACCGCATCGAACACAAAAGTCGAAAATGGACCCGTCGCATTTTCTTTTGGATCATCAGCACTGCCATGACAAATGCATGGCAACTGTATAAGAGGGACAGAAAAGAGATGCCTGGACCATGCACAGGCACATTGGACCTATTAAGCTTCACTTGCCAAGTTAGTCAGTCCTTGTGTCTTGTGAACAAGCCTATTGCAACTTCCAGAAGCCATTCTCGTGCGTCTTCTCCAACGCCACCCCTGGCGTCAAGACGATTGGGAAGACGACCAACTGACGTCTCAAAAGAAGTAGCAAAGGACCAAACTAGCCACTGACCAAAAATCACTCAAACACTAAGAAGGTGCAGACTGTGCTCTAAGTTAGCCACGTGCCTGTGCAAAAAATGCAGTATTTGCCTATGCCTAAGTAGCAACAGAAACTGCTTTACAGAATTCCATAACTAAATAAATATTTCTCTGCCTATTACTGCATGATTGCGTACATAAGAACAATAAACGTATGCACAATTAGTTATAGAAACGTGTACTCCTTTGAGGCCCAGTGTATCAATTTTGATACAGCTCTAAAAATGGCAATAATATTATTCAAACAATAAATCCTATTGGAAGTTTCATAAACACACCATAACATGTTTAAAACGCATATTTAAAAAAAGATTATTTCACAGAAAAAATTGCTGGTCTGAAAGGGTTAAAATTCATGTTAATTTTTTCTGGCACATCTGTTATTTAAAAAATACATGAATATATATATATATATATAGTAATATGAATGCGCAAAATGAAATCACCAACATGGAGATTATTGATTAGTGATAGAATTAAAATATTTAATACGCATTCAATCCAAATTTTTTTTAATTTTTTTCACGCGTAAAATCACATCCACAGGCGGGCCACATACAGCCGGTTGCCCATGATTTGGACAGCTTTGATGCAAAAGATTACGACAAAACGATTTTGCATTGTTGCCAATTTTGCAGTTCAATTTTTTAGTAATAAATTTACAAAAGCGTAGAGCTGTGAATGTTTTCATTTGATCAGCCTAGAATTGTAAGCATTTGATAAAAAGCATGATTCAAATGACAACAGCTTCTTTTTACATCAAAAATTTTTAAATAAATAAAAAAATATATGATAGTGCACTGAAATTTTTAAAGCACTCCAAAAAACTGAAGAACAGCGTCCGTACTGCAAATATTTAAACAGCGAATATTAGGGATAATAATATGCATCACGTTAAAATATTACTTTTTCTATTTGCTATTTGCTTATTTCTTCAATACAGATTATTGCATTGTTCAATAATAAAATTGCGTAATAATGCCACTCTAACAGGATAATAATAATAATAACAATAATAATAGTAATCAACATTATTTTTTAAGAGTTACCTGATAATTTTATGTTGTGCTATCAAAAGTGTATATTTTTTTATTTAAAAATCTCAATTTTATGCTGCAAATTTAATTGCATTGAGTAATTTGCAGCAACTTGTTTTAGTGTTGAAACAAATATACATACATCTTTGTTTAATAAGGATGATTATTACAAATTTTTAGTGGATAAACTGTACAAAAAAGTAACCTTTAAAGATTTTGAAACACACATAAATATTAGCTTGCATTTTGAAACTAACAATAAAAATATTAATAATTTTGCCAACTGCAAAGTTTGAGAGTAACAGCGCAATATCACCATGATATAGAAAATAATGATTTTATTATTTTAAAAAATGGCAAATTATTCATTCAATCGTGAAGTTTCTTATTTAATTTTCTTTTCATTATTTTATCTTATATAATACACAAATATATGAAATTAAGCATATCTGGAAAAATATGTTCATAGAAAAAACTAAAATTACCAAATGTCAACTTTATTTTTTATGTATTTTTAATCATAATACTTCAGTTATGAAATGAAACTGTGATTTATTTTAAAAGTTTTTTCAGCTAAAGATCAAGGATTGAAATTTCTTATAATTAGCTGTTTCAAAAATAATTATAAATATTTACATATTATTCAGTATCATTTTTATTTGATAATAAATCTAATAAAAAATACCTTGCTAATACTATCTCAATGTTAAATTGGGGCACTGTGAGAGAGCAGAAAGCCAGTACCGCAGAAAATTTAGCTTCTGGTTGACGTTTCATTCTTACGACATTTATTTAACAACTTTTTTTGAATAGATGACATATATGACTGAATTGACAATGGTATATTTGTACAGAAGGTTTAATTGTTCAAATTAATCATTCTATACAAATTTAAATAAATAATGATTACATATATATATTCATATTCACATATTAATATTCAGAAAAAAATCAGCAAAAAGGTTTAATGGGGCATTTTAAAGTCATTAAAATTAATATTGCTTTACTTTTTGCAATAATTTTGCTTCAATTCATCTCTAATGCAAGCTCAGCTCCAAAACCATTTCACAAGCCAGTAAGCAAAACATGATAAGTATACCATGCATGAATTATACATTATGATACATAAGTATATATTGCATATTAGAGAATTGCATTTATAGAAAAATTTAAACTGATACATTTGTTGAAAAATAAATTTCATTTTTACTGCAATAATAAAATAATCAGAATAGTTTATAAATGCCATTTTTTTATTTATAAACATTGAAAAAAGAATGAACATTAGCAGTAATTCTAAACTGAATTTTAGAAAAAAGAACGTATGCCAATTGCAGTTAAAGAACATTTGAAAAAATTAATGGTAAGCAATAATTTTATTTTGTATTATTCTATTGGTAGAAGAATAAATTTGATTAACGTTTTATAAATAAAATTATATCCCAAAATAAAGAATGCAATAAAATATTTCAGCATTTGATTGAAAAATGTCTGATGGTCTCATAACAATTTTAAGTAAATTTTTAATTACTGAATGTTACCTTTTCGATTAGATCAAAAATTATCGAATACAATTTCTGAACTTCATTGCAAAAAAACAAAAAGGCACAGAACATTAGCGCGGATCATCCTTTCCCGCAATTTCAAAATTTTTCATTTTATTTTGCTATATTTTATTAATATACTGCATTTACATTCCGTACATTAATTTATTTTAGGAAAACAAAATTGTTCAACGATCAGTACGTGATGACGAAGATGTAAGATTTTGAAACTTTAGTGTTTATACTTTCATAGTGATCAGCTTTTTAAAGCTAGTCTAATAAAATATGAAATTACAATTATTTTTATTAATGCTTTATTATTTTAATGCTCCTTTTGTATAATATTCATGAAGATTCAAAATATGAAAACCTAGGGTAATACTTACATTGAAGTGAATAAATTAAAGATAAAAACATCTAATAATTAATTTCATACATTATCATCATAAATTATAAATAACACAATGCAAAGCATTAGTATATTATTAAATTCATTTCATATTAAATTTTGAATTCATAAATAACAATTTAAAAGTTTAAACTGAAATTTTAACAATCATTTCTGCCCATCAAGTTTTTTATATAAAATGTGTAATTTCTGTGTGCTTAAAGTATAATTTTGCTCATAATGTACTTGCAGGTAAAATAAAAATGATTATTAAAGTTATCATGCATATTATGTTCTAACAAAAATAATTTTATTTTTAGGATATTGTAGCGGAAACGAAACAAGTGCTACAAGTAATACAATATTATCATGTTTCGCTTCTTTTTATTTTTCTTTTATTAATTAAAGATTTGCATTATTTAAAATTTATATTCAAAGTGGATTTGGAAAAATTAGTATTATTCTTATATTAAGCATTTTATGTTTTTGAGAAAATAACAACATGGCAACTATTTGCAGTTCATTGTTAAAAAAGAAAATGTTTTTTCTATGCAGAATTTTATGAATTACTGCAAAAATGAAAAATTTTTTATTATAAATTAGCCAACATCACATATATTAGTGAACAATATAGAAATATGAATTATAAGTATATAATAATTTAATTAAGTTAGAACTTGATACTGAAAAAGAAAAATTTTGAAAAATTGCATTATTACAAAATTTTATGAGTTACATAACTATTTAAAATGCATAAATTTTATGATTTGTAACTTTTCGCTTGATATGAATTTGAAAAATTTTTTTCAGTTTTGTTTTACCGAAAAAACTATTTTTTTCAGAAAAGCCACGATTCATTTCATCATTTGGAAGTTACAATTCAAAAATTGGAAGAGAAACTTGAAATCGAAGTATAGTACAGCATTTTAGAAATTATTCCTTTATTTATTCTTATTACACTTTAAGGAAATTTTAGAAACATAAAATTACAATTTACCAGTATATCAATAATTTTTGTTTCATAATGAGGTAATAGGCTATTTATTTTTGAATTAAACGCTTTTTGTTCAATTGCTTAAAGCAATATTATTAAGCAAACATATTTGTAAATAGCACTAATCTAAAATCTCCAGTTTTGAATCTTATTTGTTCTCAAGAGCTGTTACTTTGTGTTTTCAATAGGTCGACTTATGTGTAATTTACATACTGTTTACAATAATATTTGATACTGCAAAAATATTATGCAGATGTTATGCAAATATACTAACTAAAACCGCAAAAATAATAAATTTATCGCCGCATTAGTTAAATATTTTTCATGTAGGATATTAGAAGAAAAAGGACAATTTAAAATTTCTCTTTCTCTTCTACGCACACCACAAAATTTCAATGATACACTCAATATCACTTCCTAAGATGATCTTATCTTTAATAATCATTAAACTTATTTTGCTTATTCATTTTGCTTTATGTTTTATATGTAAATTAATTCGCATTTATTTCAGGAAATGTTATATGATCCATGGGACAAAAAAGACACCGTAAGTTTGCTACTGCAGTTGAATATATTGAAAACTTTTTCTTCAATGTAAAATAATAAGTGACAAGTTAACTATAAATATAAAATGTTATTAGCATATTATTACACTAGCTTTACCTGCAATTTTTATTTATAAATACCCAATTTTATAAATAATAGCTTAAATTATTTTATTGTTTTTGCTTTTTATAAATAAAATAATTTTTTTGATGATATGTTAATGTTTAAAATTCTTTTTAGAGTGCAAAAAGATTGGCCTTGGAATTTCTTATTCGTGTGGCCAAGCAGTTTCAAGAGGTAATCATTTCTGTCTACTATTAACTTTGATTGCAATTAGCAAAGCACATTATTATTGATAGTATCAAAAATATTATTCAAAAAAATGTATCTTCTTACTTGACATTATTATTACTTGAAAATATTTTTATTTCTAAAATTGAATTTACTCTTTTTATAATAAATAAATTCAACTAATATTTTAGACAATTTTAATTTTTTATTAACAGTAACAAAAGCATGTTTCTTTTTAGGAACTGTTAACTGAAACGGGCATGATGGCAGTAAGTTATATTCTTTGCATCATTAAAATAATTAAACAAGAATGTATAAATTTAAAATAGGTAAATCATTTCCAACTATTTTCCGAAATGTCTATTTTAATACGGTAATGATAAAATTATAATCGCAACACCAAAACTTTATTTAACACAGTAATAATAATAGTGAACAGTTCGTATCACTTGTGATCGACTGATTATTGCCATGTTTATTGTTGCTTGAGTATATGTATATTAAACAAATAATAATTCAAAAAAAAAGATTTTATTTAATTTCAATTACACTGATCATACCACGTACATTACGTTGAAACGATTTTCATAAAAGTCTATCTGAAATTTGCATATAAATTTATTTCATAATGTTCAGTTTTATTGTTACAATTTTAGGGCATTCAACGGCAAAGAAAAAAATGTTACGTGAAATACTACATACTGGACGAATACTGTGCTGTAAGAAGTTTATCTTGAAATTTTTTGTAAAATCAACCAATTGATATTTTAAAAAGTTTTTTTTTAATTTATTAATTTTATTTCTTACCATAGAATATTGTTATTGAAAATATGATGAATTTCAGACTAGAAAAGATGATGATAAGTTATTGCTGAAAATTGAACGTAAATTCTACAAATGTCAATCCCACTGCAAATCTACCACAAAAGTGGAAAACTTTTACACTAAAGATTTGTGCGTCCTTAAATGCTTCGAAAAGGTGATGAACAAAAGTTCAGCTAGAAATGTGTCAAAAATTTATTTTAATTTTTGCATATTATTTTTAATAAATTGTTTTCTCAAATTCCACATGAATAATTTTCAGTTAAATATTTTTTGTTTGTTAACTGTGCTGTTTGTTTCAACTTGATCCATGTTTTACAGAGGCTAGACAAATTGGCGGAAAAATTGGGTGTGCCATTCGATGAAGCAAAAGTGAATGCAGCGGTAAACAAACTTGAAACTCTCGATCAATCAGCACTACCGTTTACTTCAATTTGATGAATCTAAGAATTTTGAATTATGAATGGATTTATGTATGATAAATTTAAGAAAAGCATTTAATAAATCTATGTTCAAAAGAAATTTTTCAATAACAAATATATTTATTGCATTATTTTTCTGATTTCAATTCACACAACAATTACAACTCATTCAATATTCACTAATTGTACTATATATATTTTTTTTCTTGATTTAATGTTCAACTTTAAACAAGCAAAACAAATGCATGAATTCTAAGCACATACAGAGTGAGTCAATTGAAAAAAAATCAGTCAACTTTACAACTACAAGTGAACAGAATTAAACTGTATGCATAACAAAGAAGTGTGGAAGAAAAAACTATCTATCATACAACAAAAATGTAATAACAAAATAATTTACATACACAATCAACATGGAAATATTTTTTAAAATTTGAAAAAACAAACAACAGATTATTCACTGTTTCGGTAGAATTTCATCACGAATTACTTTGCCATTTTTGTCTTTCACTCGAACACGCCCCGAAGCGTAACGTGTCTCTTCCGTCCCATCGGAATATTTGAATTTCACATCACCACATGGAAATTCTCTTCTCTACGATTAAAAAAAGAATATTATTAAAAATAAATATTTCATTTCATTATGAATAAAAAAATAACCAGATAATCTTTGTGTCGAACTTCTTTGCTTCCGTCTACAAAATGTACCACCTCAGTACCGTCAGCAGCTCTTTCCACTGTAGTGCCGTCTTGGAATATTTTTGTCTGTCGACCGTCAGGATAAATTGTTGCCCGGGCTTCATTCGGTATTTCGATATCAATACGACTGTCCGGATAATGGACTTCCACACGCCCGTCTTTGTATTTCAGCTTAATAATACCAGAAGGTTCTCGAACTTGCACAATTCCTTTCGATCCAAAATGATATACCTTTATAAAATAATAATAAAATTCAAAAAGTAATAATAGCAATAATTACAAATCACTCACTTCAGATCCATCCGCCAAAAATCTTCTCGAATCACCATTACAATAATGATATGTAACTCGTTCACCATCGGCGCTCAGTTCTTGTATAGTACCATTTCCATAAATAACTTCAACTGAACCGTCTTGTCGGATACGTTCAAAAGTCTAAATTTCCATTCAACAGAACAATAATAATAATAAATTATTTAAAATTTTTCAAAAAAGAAAAAAAAATATATATACCGCTTGGGGTGGGGATTTTCCAAGAAATCCTTGATCTATGAACTGCGACACTTGTTCACGACTATTCAAAGGACAATTATCATTTTTGTGCACATGATGCACCACCGTAGCAAATGGCAGATGCTGCTGTTTGACTGTTGTCGTTGGTGACAAATCCGTCTGTATAGCTCGGTCTTCGGTACGGCTGAACTGAGGCTCATCTTCGGGAATCAAAAATCGCACAGTTTTCTCTTTTTCCTTATTATTCGACTTTTTCAAAGATGAATTTTTCTCCAACGGACCACCTCCTTTGGGTACCATTTTCACCGAACAAGGGAAACTTCCGGCAACAGTAGAAGAAGATGGCGCTTTGGAAATTCCACCTTGAAATTTTGACACCTTCAAACGCATCTGAGTATTTTCACGATCCAAGCGACTGTTCAACTCTTCAAGGGTGTGGCATCTCTCTTTCAGTGTTTGCAATTCATCTTTGGCTGCGGTCAATTCGGATTCCAAAATACGAATACGGCCACGCAGTCCACTTGCACGAGCTTCTTTATCACAAATCTCGTTTTGCAAATCAGTAATCTAACAAACAACAATTCATTATTACTATTCAATCAATCAATGACTTTCATATCAATCACTTGTAATCGTAAAATATTTGTAACATCATCGCCTTTTTTGGCAGAAGTAGCCAACTGTTGTCGAAGATATTTACGTTCGTTGCTATAAAATTAATTATAAAGTAAAAAAAAACAAATAAACTTCAGAATTTTCCAAATTTAATTACTCAATGCTTTTAAAGTGTTCTTGCTTTTCCTTGTCAAAGTCTTCCATTTGCTTTTGCAAATCTCTTTTCGCTGCTTCAAGTGCATTAGTATCCTGCAAAACAGCATAAAATGCATGTAAACGTAGAAAAATTAAATTTTTTAAATTCTTTCAAAAAAACAATACCTTAGCCAATTTCGCTTGAACACGCTCAATACCTTTAGCGTCACCTTCTAGTTGAGTGATCATTTTTTCCAATCGCTTTTGCATTTCGGAACTTTGACTGACGCTTGATGATGTCGAAAGAGTGGAAGTATCGTGCACACCTTTGAATGCTTCTTCACGAACAGTAGGAGCCTATCATGTATAAAATTGCAAAACTGCTTCACATTGCATTTTTGGAATTTCGTATCATTAAAAAAATGAAGCTATTTTCTACCAATCAAAAATAAATTTATTTCTATTTATTTACTAATACCAATGCAAATAGTTAGTTATCTTTGATCAAATGCTTCAAATTAAAAATACTCATTGCTAGTAGTGTTTAACTTACATCATGTCGCAAAGCTGGACCTGCTGAAGCTACAGCAGAAAATTTTCTTCCAGGTCGGTTTAACATTTCAAAAACTGAAGTGGCAACCGACTGGTCATTCGATGTGTAGCCATTGTTCGCATCTAGAATCACTCCATTAATCAACAATTTATTCAAGACAGTCATGCAACATACCAACTCTGGGTGTTATGCTGTCTACGGTGGCAGTCAGTGGTGGAACGATTTCCGCTTTGGAAGTGGGTATTACAAAATCCGGAGATGTTGAATGTGTATGTTCATCATTTGAAACTGGCTTTCCATCGACACTAATTACCGCTGGAGAATCAGAGTGCAATTTCGCCGCAACGTTCGTAGTATGTGCTTAAAAACAATAATGAATTAAAACTGCTTAACTATTCATTCACAACTAACCTGAATCTCCAATTTCTGGACTTGAAAAGTTGCACTGAAATAGAAAAAAAAAGAACTTAAAAGTAACAAACATAATACATTCATACAAAAATGTTTTATTTCACGAATCCCCCACATATGCTTTCTAAATTCATCTTTCATATGAAAAAATATGAAAATGGAGATAAACAATTCAAGCGACAACTGAACACATCCAAAGTAAATTATCATTAAAAAACATACTTGAATAAAAAATAAGATGCTAGCCAACGCCAGAACAGTTTTAGAAAATACCAACTTTAACTAACTGTTATCGCAAACAAAATTTTTATTCCATATTTAATCATAACTACAAAGTTAACATATTTTAAAAAATCAACTTTGTGTCATTAAAAAATATTTTAGTTTCAATAAAAATCATATATATTTTTTCACATAAAATGGAAAATTAATTCTGCCTTCAAAATTAAATGCACACAAAAATTATCTTAATTTAAAATCACTTACAACAGCATTCAACAGTCGTTGGTAAGATTCGGTATCGTTTAGCGAAAGTTCTTGTGCAAACTTTTCAAAGATTTCAAAATGACGCATTTCCATATTTTCAATCTGAAACTCCGCAAATCTTAACATAAACTGAATAACTGAAAATAAGAACTGTCCATCATACTTCGCTTCTTTGACTATAGTTAAAGCGACTGCTGTCAGCACTCAGTGACTGATTTTGCTGAATATTCAAATTTAACGACAAAGCTTCATCTACAAACATAACAAGTGAATATTCAACGAGTAAAATAAAAAATGAACTTTACAACACAAGTAACATATTAGTGGGAAAAAAAACAAAATATTTTTTAGCGAATATAAATAAAACAAAATTCGTGATAAATAAAATACCTTGATTGTGTTTGTTGCTCTGATGATTTGGTAAATTCTTAGGACTGCTCCTATCTGCACAAACTTCTGGTGATCGGCTCATTTCACGTGCCTTTTTATCAGATAAATGTGCCTTCTTGGTGTTTGCTTTGTTATATTCAATTTTGCTATACTTCAAGTGACCTTGTCCTTTTTTTAAATAAGGAAACTTCGGTCGACTGGACATAACTTCATTAAAGCCGCGCAATACAGTACAAAAATACCGTATAAAAAAACGCAAGTTTGTTGATTTAATATATGCAACTTTCAGCTTGATGATAATCGTAGATGTTTTTTAAGAAAAAAATACTTTAAAAACTTTTAAAATTTTACTTTTTTAATTCGTTCACAGATCTTTTAAAAAATATTTTCAATCTACAGTACCCTACTTTTTGTCAATCAACAATTTTTATTCTTCAGAATTAAAAGATCCTGTTATGTGCTTGGTATAAATTAAATTTTAAAACTTATAAAATAAAAATTTGAATTTATTTTAAATTATTTCAAAGTTAATTTCAAATAAACTATAAACAACAATCATGTAGTTATAAAAAATATTGTGTAAGATATCATTGAAACATTGGTAAAAAATATTCAACAAAATTTGCAACGGGACGAAAGCAACATCAAAATGTTGCATAATATTTATTTCACTTTGGAATAAAGCAACAATCTTGTTTTATTTTCGAATTTTACAAACACTTTCTTACCATGCACACATGTACCTGCAGTGTACTTTTCGAATAATCAATAGCGAACTTGCTGCACATGGGGATATACATTAGTGTATTTAATAAACAAAGCCTGGGGATTAGCCTCCAGCCAGAAACCAACTATTCAGCAATTATCTGATGTTTCAATGCACTCTTCAGACAATAAATAGCGTGTAATAATAATACATTTTCAGCATCAAATCTCTTCGGATGATCTATATGACCCAACTGCCCTAATTTGTCATGTATTTTTACGCTTGTGCTTTACTTTATTGATCGAATCTGATTGTTTTAAATGGGACTGGAAACTGAGTCAATGCTACTAATAATGCAGACAATTATTAATATTAATGACAGGTGGAATTCTGACCTAATTTTTCAAAAAAGTGTACGTCAGTTTTCAGTTTGGAAAATTGGGTCGACTGAATTTTCATGCAGATGACAAATTTTAAGTTTCGAAATTTTAATCTCATTCTTAATAATTAAATGCTAATAGTAGGATGATCAAACCACTGCATTCCATGAGAGAAATAATGCTTGAACATTTACAAAGGTAAAAGTGATGCTGAATGTCCTCAATGTCAATAACACAAAATACAAAAAAAAGAATCTCAAAACGAAATATTGGAATACAAATTTCTTAATTTATATTTTTAGTAAAAAATAACTCAATTTTGCCCATTTTCAAAATTAACATTCAATTCTTGCTCTTGGTGCAGTTTTCGAAGTAAGAATTACCTATACGTATTCAACACAATTCACTGATTTATTAATTTTACAATTTTTTGAATGTTAATCAAATAACTCTTTTTATTCAAACAAAAATGTATTATGGCCCTGGAAAGGGCCGTTGGGTTTAAAAATTAAAAGTAAAAAATTAATGACGAAGAGTTAACCACCGAAACCATAGATGGTTCGCCCTTGTCTTTTCAACGCATATACTACATCCATTGCCGTGACGGTCTTCCTTTTCGCATGTTCGCAATAAGTGACAGCATCGCGAACAACATTCTCAAGGAAGGATTTCAACACGGCTCGAGTTTCTTCATAAATCAAGCCGCTTATCCGTTTCACTCCACCACGGCGGGCCAATCGACGAATTGCCGGTTTCGTGATTCCCTGAATGTTATCACGCAAAACCTTACGATGACGCTTGGCACCACCTTTTCCAAGTCCTTTGCCACCTTTACCACGTCCAGACATCGTCAGACTTCACTCGTCAACCGCAAAACTAAAATGTGACGAGCGACTCTTAGTGAGCTGCTTTTATACAAATAAAATGCGTGAGCCAAAAGAGACCTCAGCGGCAATTTAATATGATTGGTCAATTTCAATCTAAACTTGTTTGATTGGAGAAATGTCTCTCAACAATGAGCCACCTGTCGTGCAAATGTGTGACCTCGATTCGATTTTTGGCGGGAATAAATGACCCCGAACAAACTGACGCTTTTGAATGTACTAAATTTGAACATATCATTTTTAATAATTTGAATAGACAAATGAGTAAAAATTTCTTTATTAGGAATGGCAAGACGTAAAGCATGTGCAAATGTGCGTTTTAATTCCTTATTTCCGTTCATTTCTGAAATATACTTGATTGCTTTTCCAACAGAATTCCTTGTAGCAGAAAAATTAATCATTACAACAGTCGGGGTTACAGATACAAAGATCGCTAAATAAGCCCCGAATTCCTTATTACAGTCGTTTTATTAGTTAGCAATTTAAGCGCGTTTGTAAACGCAAAAGAAATAATTTAAAAAAATAAATTATGAACGATCATTTAATTTTGTAATGAGTTTTCTAAAAATTAACGAGCAATGGCAATATGTTAATTTTAGCATTTTTAAAATTCAGATGTAACCGCAAGTGATTAATTTTGACCAATTAGTAAATTGTACTTTCGGCAGTTAAAATACAGTAAAATCTTTTCACTCGTTTTACTTCCTGTTTTTCAACGGTTAAATTAGCTGTACGTATGGATTTGCAATACAACTCGCTATGAAGTAAAACCTTATGATAACAAAGAGATTTCCAAGGACAAGTTAAGCTGCACCATTACAGTTAAATTCATGTTTTGAGCTTAGCACAGACAACCTTGAAAAATACCATAAACAAGCGCATCAAATAACAAAATGTAAAAATAAAATGGGTGCGGTTGATGTAAAGTTATGGATGAATTTTTCATATAGCGCCATCGCAATATTTATAAATAAATTTCGCGTTTACAGTATGGTTGTTTTTACAATATAGATTTGCTTAAATAAAACTGTTCAATGTATATTCTGTGTTCGACAACTAATATAAATTTTATACTGATGTTCAAGTAAATAGATTTAATTCAACGAAAGGTTGAAATTTGATGGACAACCAAATTGCTAACAAAACTGGCGATGATGCAAGAATTTATTTCAGCCGTAATAAGTCAACACACGACAATACAAACTGAATTAGAATCACGACTGTAAACAACTTGGTGACGCAGTTTTTTAGGGTCCTTTTCATATTTTTCTCGGTTTATATATAGTTTTTAATTTGGTTAGTTGATACACCATTTGACAGTTGTATCGAATCAACTGCTTCTTGGTCAGACGCAAGGACAAACGCATTGTACATATTTTGGCCAACTGCTGTAAAACAACTGCGCTCTTTTCATTGCTTGGCATAAAGTTGTATGAAAAGTTCTGTACAAATTAAGCATTGAAAGGTCAAACAATATTATTTTTCTAGTCATTTTTGCCAATTTTATTCATATAATTATTTCTTCTAAATAAATTTTTGACTATGCATTGCATTAAAAATTTTTTTGTTTGGTTTCTCCACTAACAAAGTTGCAGGTCAACTTTCCCCAATTTTGTCGCATTATTTTTAACTTATAACATTAATTATACAATCGTCATCTGTTGTATTATAAATCTTGCTTGATCCTGCTACGTTTACAAAATAAATTATATTCTTATTTTAACGAAATGAACAACGTCAAGTGATAAGAATAAAAAATTTTAATACAAAAAAAATTTAATAAAACGGCAGTATAAAAATTTGGGCCCTGAAAAGGGCCGTTGGGTTCGCAAAAGGAAATGACCAATTTACTGTGATGATTTCATTCCTTTTGACAGACCTTCAGCTTTTTTTGGCAAAAGGCTTGCATTGATGTTCGGCAAAACACCGCCCTGAGCAATAGTTACTCCGCAGAGAAACTTGCTTAACTCTTCGTCATTTCGTATTGCCAACTGCAAATGTCGAGGAATGATTCGAGTCTTCTTGTTATCCCGGGCGGCGTTCCCAGCCAACTCGAGTACTTCGGCGGTCAAGTATTCCATGACAGCAGCAAGGTATACAGGAGCTCCGGCACCGATGCGTTCACCGTAATTTCCCTTTTTCAAGAGACGATGAACGCGACCAACAGGGAACTGGAGTCCAGCTCGACTAGATCGAGTCTTTGCTTTGCCTTTAACTTTTCCACCTTTTCCGCGGCCAGACATCTTCAATCGACGAACACCAAGCAAACCAACAACTAACAACAATGAACGTTTCCCCTGAAATTGCGCTTAAATACTCAGGAAATCGAAAAGTAGGTCACGATGCACAACGAAACAATTTTCGCTGAACGCTATTGGCTATTGCGCATGGATTTCAAATCCGGTTACTGAGAAACGCCATTGGCTATTTTTCCCTTAGTTTAAGTATAAAAATTCTCATTTTTAAAATTTCATTTCATTTTGACCTTCCAGCCGTGTTGAATAAGATGGCTCCGAAAGTTGTGAAGAAAGCTGGCAAGGCCCAGAAAATGGCCAAGTCTGGTGATCGCAAACGACGTCGTTCCAGGAAAGAATCGTTCGCTAGTTATATCTACAAGGTTTTGAAGCAAGTTCACGCTGATACTGGCATCAGCAGCAGGGCGATGTCAATCATGAACAGTTTTGTGAATGACATTTTTGATCGCCTTGCCGCTGAGTCGAGTCGTCTTGCTCACTACAATCAACGCCATACGATAACCTCAAAGGAAATTCAAACGGCTGTCCGTTTACTTTTGCCTGGTGAACTTTGCAAACATGCCGTCAGTGAAGGTACCAAGGCTGTTGCTAAATACACTAGCACAAGGTAAACTCACTGTTACGGCATGTGTTGCCGGCATCTTTAAGTAGTAAATAATAAAAAACCCAACGGTCCTTTTCAGGACCACAATTATTTTTGCTCAAATCAATAAATAAAAAATAAAATTCAATAAATAAAATGAAAAAATTTGAAAAAACTATTCTTTTGTTAAAATTTCTACACAAAGTACAGTTATACCAGTTGACCTAAATGTTTAAACATTAGTGTGATATTGTAAATTGATAAAATTGTTTATAAAACATTTGAAATTATCGTTAACAAGTGTGTAAACCGAAGGAGGCATAATAGTACCTGCGTTGCAAATTGTTTCCCGCCTTTTCTCCCCAGCCAATCATTTTTGAAAACTCAGTTCACCAATTACGGTTCAAGGTCAATCGCAGTTACACATATAAAGGAGCGAGTATTGATTTCGTTCTCAGTTGAAAGTTTTGGAGTGAAGATGGCGCGTACGAAACAAACCGCACGAAAAAGTACTGGTGGTAAAGCCCCTCGCAAACAGTTGGCCACTAAGGCAGCTCGAAAATCCGCACCAAGTGCTGGTGGTGTGAAAAAACCGCATCGCTATCGTCCAGGGACTGTGGCTCTTCGGGAAATTCGACGCTACCAAAAAAGCACTGAACTGTTGATCCGTAAGCTGCCCTTCCAACGTTTGGTTCGTGAAGTTGCCCAAGATTACAAAACTGACTTGCGATTCCAATCGTCGGCAGTTTTGGCTTTACAAGAAGCAGCTGAAGCTTATCTTGTGGGTCTGTTTGAAGACACAAACTTGTGCGCTATTCACGCCAAGCGTGTCACCATCATGCCCAAAGATATTCAGTTGGCTCGTCGTATACGCGGCGAACGCGCCTAATTTTGTCACGCCTAGTTTATTCATAACCAAACGGTCCTTTCCAGGACCACTTCAATCTGTTTTTATTAGCTACATTACGTTGATTAAACATCACTGCTGAGAAATGAAATATTTAAACGAATTTAAATTCTAAAGTTGTTTAATATAATGATGATTATTTGTATAAACTTTCCATAAAAATATTCTTTGAATTTTATTTTTTATATTTGATTTCGTGCGGTTAACGGCAAAGAAAAGTATTCGACAAACCAGATAAGCGCAGTTGTTATATTTTCCAAAGATATTTTTGATTAATACAAAGGAAAATGCCATTTGGCGCAAATTTTTATTAAACAAATAATTTAATTTCATCATGTAAGTACATTAAAAGCGGTTTAAAATTCTCTAAAAGTTATCTTTCATTGTTCAGCAGTGAACAAGAACAACATATAGTAGGTAACTTAAACGCAAACAAATATCACAACAGGATAACAGCATTAAGCAAATGAAAAAGACGCTCAGAAAGTGGAGCAATTCCATAAGGAAGTGTCTGCTCATCGTTTTCAACGCCCCCATTATATTCTAATTCCAAATCAGCAAAACTGAGAACTTCACGAAAGCCATTTACTGTTTTGCTGATTATGGAGGACATTAATCTGGTTGTTGCTCACTCCATATTCACAATTCTATTAAACTTCCAGATGAAGTCACATGGGCTATTCTGAACTCATCCGCGCCCCAATTAACCCAAACTCCGACCCCTTCTTGTGATTGACTGTAAGCTGATAGGTTGCATGGAATTGATCGGTAATTGGCTAATGGTTTCTACTACCTTATTAGCTAATCTCTATGATAAGTGATTGGGTGAATAACTTTGCCATTTGATTAGCTATTAAGTTTTGATCAAGGATTGGGTAATTGTTGTTTATCAATCCTTTTTTTAAATATGGGTGCATTACCATTAAAATACCTAATATGTACATAAAAAAGCATTTACTATTTTTTAAAACACAGCTTTTTNAAGANTACGGTGTTAGCTATCTTTAATTGCGTTAAAGGAANTTATAACAATAACNAAAGTTAATATGCTTAAAACTNAATGTTTAACTTCTTTANCATTTGCATAATATTCCTTGTGTATGTTGTTAAGAGCAGTATNTTAAGATGTATTGCAATATTTGNAATATGGCTTTNAAATAAGTAGTTATCTTAGATGATANACATTAATTATTCNTTCAGTTTTNACATTTCANTTGTTCACCATAAAATAGNCATTTGNCAGTCTTGAATTTTCTTTTAAAATAGCTTATGCACCGTTCCGGTTGGATTTGTTTAGCTCAGAGTTAGGCTGGCGTCAAAGCTTTAATGGCCCAGCAGCATTTTTACTTTCCTGCTTCTCATAGTGTAACTTTTTCGCTTACTCCAGTCTTAGTAATANACAGAATCCATTTTCNCGCGTCCATTTTCTGTTCATTGCCGTCCAGTCCACAAAGCCGTATCCATCACAATTTCAGCAGGGAAATTTCGGATGATGATATCTGATGTTGTTTTGCTCAACAGCTAATAACCCTCGAATGCTAAGCACTGAACTCAAACGCAAGACCAAAAAGGAAAATAAATTTGACGGTTTAAATTCCATTTTAAATAATCATTTTGAAACAACATTTAGTTTCCATTTCTTATTTTATCTACAACTGAAGATCAACTTTGATTGATATTTCTGTGGCACCCATGCCTTTTGTTGATGTTGACAGAAGATTATTAATCACAGACAAATGGCGCACATATGCTGACATCAAAGAATGCGATGTCCACTGCAAAGTGAATTTGAAGCAGCTTTATCGCTTTTTTCCGCTTTCAAAGTGCTTTACTTTTATCCATCCGCGTTGATAAATACTGTTTCAAAGAATGTCAACCAACAGTTGCTTTTACATGTCATATAAATTACCTTCTTAGCTAACAATTAAATCAGATTTATGGCTAAGGTTCTTAGCTGTTTGTCAGATATTGTTTTGATGAAAGCTAATTGAAGGCTATTCAAGTACAAAGGGAAAATGTAAAATGGATGAATNGTCCAGCTGCAGTTTTCAGCTAAAAAGTTGGAGTGGTGGTTGCTGAATATTAGCATCGAAATACNTTTTCTGATTTTNGCCTGAATGTTCTCTGAAAATGNTTTNTACTTNCGCAAAAGAATTTAATCTTTCCNAATCTTTCTTTCGCTTTTCTACACAAGAGTTATTGTTTTTCTTCTTATGTTTCATTTAAATAAAAAATAAAATCTGGAATTTTGTTTAAAATAAAAAATTTGTGGTTATACATTTTGTGTAAATTGTATTAAAATTTTTCTTTCAATNTCTAAAGTAAAACCCCACTACTTGGGTTGATTAAACATTCAAGTTGCAATTCTTTGTANTTACTATGGGTTCAACATTCCAGAANCAAAAAATATCTGTTGCATTTCGAAATTCTGTTGATTTTNCAAAACAAAACGTGAAAGCAAAGANAATTATTTTTTTTGCTCTTTTACCATCNTAAAAAGTCATTACATGTCAAATTATGAAAACAAAGAATGACTTAGATAAACACGTTTATTTTAACATCTCTATGTTCAGTTATCTCTTCTTCAGACTGTTCATTTGTTACTTCTATATTTTTGTAGAATAATGCAATTAAGATAAATAAAGGATATTTAATTTNGTAAAGAACAAAACCGTNCAGTTCTCNTTTTTCATTTATTTCACTCCTCAGTGCTTATCATTAGCTTGTGCTATTTTCCGTATCGTAGGTTTGAGATGTGTTTTCGAATGATGAGAATAAATAATAATGAATTTCAGTTTGTATCTTGAAGAACCGACATAAGCCAATACACAAAGGGAGATGCCACACGTTCAAGTGCACAAATCATAATGACAAATACGGGTTGTGAATAAACATACAAACAATGGCTTAATGTAGCACATTATTATTGTAATATTACAGCTAATCCATTTTTTCAATATAACGATTAGTTGGTTGCGTGGAACAGCGTCTACAAGTTTAGAAATGGACTTTTTCCACGATATCGTTGTATTGCCCATCTTTCCCATGGTATATATTGAAATAAAGTTCAGATTTGCTTGTTGTTGTAAAATGGAAATTTCTGTACTATACATTTACTTAGTTCTGAAGCGCTTATATCGAATAGCAGAAAAGTTTCTGCGAAAACAGTCTGTTCATCAGCATAGATGTGAAGAAGTAAAATGCAAAAGCAAATTTACAGGAATAAAATTAAGCAATAAGATAATCTTTTGTTAACAGTGAAATGTAAAACGCAAAAGTTTTAAAAACATCATTTGTAAAGTTTAAAAACAAATATACACAGTTTCACGTTATAAATAAGCTTTTTCTTTAAAAAACGGTAAATGATTTATGTCCATATAAGGTAATTTAATGGTAATTCACCCCATATTTCGTAACAAGTGAATTCGAGAACTACAAAAAGAAAGAAAATTTAATCATCAAAAGAGTAACTTCGTGAAAATTTGATGATCAGGCTAACCGCCATCGAACTCATATTGGAGCTGCCATATAATACTCTGTCGCTTGGTGGAACAAAATACATTCCTTGAATTTTTCAAATCTGACAATTTTATTGAAATTCAGCTTCAATTTTACAAGTATGTTTTATAGCATTATGTTGATCCACTTAGCATCGTGACAACTGCTATTAGTATAATAATCTTTGAGATATATTTTACCCCTTTCCTTGATTAACTTTCAAATTAGCTAATTACAAACAAAATATGCAGATACTTTGGAACATGAGCAGTGCTCGTTCCTTCCATCAAAAATTTCAAGTTGTATGCTCTGCTCAGAAAAAGTATACACTGAAGCACCAATTCTCTATAACATGCAATTCGGCAA
The DNA here is from genome assembly GCF_000181795.1 of Trichinella spiralis. Taxonomy (NCBI): domain Eukaryota; kingdom Metazoa; phylum Nematoda; class Enoplea; order Trichinellida; family Trichinellidae; genus Trichinella; species Trichinella spiralis. Next base: position 1,816,293 of record NW_003526940.1, read on the forward strand.
AATCAGAAGCTATCACGAATGCAGAGAACTGAGATAACAAAGCAACAATAGCAATAAATTAAAAATTTTTTCCTCTGGCTATTTCAAATATTGAAATTATTGCAACGTTGGTCATTTTGTTATCTTCAATTCGAATCACTTCCTTGTTTTTGAACATCTGCCTCGGTGCTGACGTTGACGTTATTTGTGAATAAATTACAGTTGTTGACGTCACATTCAAGATTTTTCAAACAATTTCTGAATTTTACCCGGAAGTGTTGTTAAGCATTAGTGCGTGAAGCAGATGCTGAAAAACTCGATCACATCTGGACAGCTTGCAAAACGCAAATGCGGAAGTTGTAACTTCGCTTAGCTTGTCACTTCCGGGAGTATGATTTTATTCTAAAATTCATTCTACTACTGTTCGTTAAGCTGTTCTTGTGCTTTTGTACAGTAAAACAGACAAAGAACTGATTGCTAATCACAAGAAACCTTTAAAACATAGTGTCACATATTTAATAATATATTTTCAATTATTCCTATGAAATTACTCATTCATGGTGCTTCATTCAAAATAAAACACTAATCTGCAATTTAATTCACTATTATTTGACTGCATAAAAGTAAAATTTTTTGATTAAAAGCAAATAAATAGGTTTCTTTATACGCAAGAAAATATTGTCAACTTTTGATATTGGTCACTTCCAGTTTTAGTTGAAGAATGGTAGCTTGCTACCCAGTGGCTACTGTTCATATTTGTTTGCTTTAAAATCGCATTCAACTTAACAGTTTTGCAGCATAAATTAATTAAACCATTAGCCTATCACTTTTTGAATTATTCAAAGACAGAAAATTTGCACATTTCAAATCGAAAGCAACAGTTGTGATATAGCCGCTTTGTTGCTTCCGTGCAGCGCAACCACGAATGTCGGATTTCCGCGTATATTTGCCACTTCTATTCATACACCTCGCCGATGCCTTATAATCCTACGCAATTGTCTGAAAGCTGCAAGGAATAATATTACGGATCGTCTACTAATTTGAATGTTAAATATTTATCCCATATTTATTTTTTTTATTCATTTGATTGAGTGTATAACAGTCAAAACCATCGGTGAGTTCTTGCATGCAAGCTTGCCAGATGTGGAAAACATAGTGACTATAGTAGCTTCATGCACTACGTATTTACTAAAATTTTCCGTTATTCTTACGCAGTGTTGGACTGTGCTAGCATGAAAGCGAATATTCTGCACGTTCAGAAATGTCCGGACCGGTTACCAAGCTTATCGATTAGCGGGGCCAGTGCTGACGTAAGCAAAACTTCCGCTAGCAGCGCCTCCTTTCTGTTCAACCTAATATTTTTATCTTTTACATTTTAGAATTAGTAGCGGTTATTTAGCTTCCCAGTTGTTATTACTACTGTTGCAGCGTGGAACCTCATAAGCATCCTTGGCCACTCTTCATGAAAGCTTAACATTGAGAATTTGTCTGAAGAATCAACGTAAACAGATTTAATTTATTCACAAATAACGTCATTGTCTGCGTTAACGCAGGCGCTGGAAAACTAACATTGAAGATAGCAAGAGATCATACTAGTCATTCCAACATTGAAAATTTCCGGAATAGAAAATTTTCGTTTTAAGCTCGTTGCTTCCGCGATGGCGTTATTAGCGATAGATGAAGTGACCGTGTGCGGCCAGCTTACGAAGGCAGATCTGATAAACAGAATTACACTACTAAAAGCAGGAAACGATGCAAAAGCACAGTAGTAAGTATAAAATGTATTGTTGTTTACTGTTATTTACGATTAGTGTACTTTGATGTAGGATAAAGAATAAAATGGTTGTACAAGAATGATTTAGACCAATTTAGAGGTCATGATAGTGATCAAACAAAACCTACACATCCTTGATTTCCTAGTGGATCTCTATTTGGCATACAAAATAGAGAAAAAGGCAATTTCTGAAAGAAGAGCGACAAGGGAAACCATGGAAATAACAGCTATTTATAACCAAGAAGCCGCTTAATGCATTCGTGGATCTACAACTGTTTTGACACTCCAAAGAACAATCTTCTACCACACAGCCAACCTCACACTTCCAAACTGCATTCCAATATGATGATCACATTAAAATAACACAAACAATTTGGGCTTTTTACATTCATCCAAGACCTGGAAGCTATATACTAATACTCACGACAGGAAGCAACAACGAACCGCAACTATTGAGGAGAAACAAGGAGACATGAATGATAAGTTGAACGTCGTGCATAAACAGCACCGAATTGTTGTTTTCCATATTGAAATTCAGCTGGAGCGAGCGGATCATAGCTTATGAACGGTATAGACATCAGAGCAATTAAGCAGTCGGCAGTTTCAGTGGTACACCTCCAATCAGAAGATATCACCTGTGACTACAAAACCTCCTTATGCCTGGAGTTAGAGGCATGTTGGTGAATAGGCAAGAACAGGAATGCTACTTCCGCTTCTAACAAGAAACACAAGAAGACCAATGTGCTAGTCTCGAGAATCTGATATCACGGTCAGGCGAAACTAAAAAAGAAAGAGGAAAAGAAAAAGAAGAAAAACGAAAGCTTTCCATTCAGCACTTTAAGCAGAAAGAGGTCGAATTTTGTTTCCAGGTAATGACATGAGACTCTTGGCATACAGCCTTTCATGAATATACATTGAAAGTGCCCTCTCATTGGCATCAACAGCAACTGTTTACAATCCATGCATTTGTGACATGTCAACGGCTGAGAAAGGCCCACTGCCCGTAGAACAGTGAAATCCTCAGCACGTACTCTTTCTTACTGTAATACATTATATTGCTTTATTATTCTGTTTTTCTTCATCTTCATGTTGAGTTTAGTAACTGCCTAATGGTAGAAAAAAATGTTGATGATAGAAAAAAGTATTGGCTGATCTATCTGTTGTTTGTTACATTTCATTCTATATGCTTCTTTTGTAATGCAATAAAATATACATTCAAATGTATTTTTGGGAATATTTATTAAAAAATGAAAATATATATCAAGTCAGATATGTAAAGTGGAAAAGTTATGAGAAGTGGGCTTATGATAAATAATAGAACTTGGCAAGATGTAATTATTTGTAATTTGTAAAATCATGAAAATAATAACATTTATAAACTGGAAAGTAATTTCACAATTTTTTGGGTAGGGTCTAAGCGCATCCGCAATTATTGAAATGCTACACTAAAAGCGCATGGACTCAGAACAGTACTTCTGGGAAACATGCAAAAAAATTTGCTACTGTGCTATTACGTAATTTTTTTGCATCTTCTTTTAGCAAGGTGTAGTAGGCACTTAGCAAAGTTGATAAAGAGAGCAACAATTTGTTGGTTGTTGTCAGCTTTTCATTGCAACAATTGATACGTTGTGCCATATTGTCTCGACCGTCTTGAAACAAGCACTTGGCGAGGAGACATTAAAAAACAATGGCAACACCAGCAGTATCCATCTCCCCGACTTTGACAAGAGCTCCAGAGCTGTTGATGATACTGCAGCCATACGACTAGATACTACTTGCAGGAAATTCCTTCCACTTCCGCCGTGTTCATCATTATTCTGTGGCATCAGCAGGGTAATTATTATGTGACAGCTCTAATATGAGTTTGATCACTGTTAGCCTGATGTGCATTTATCGTCATACTCCATGTGCATATAGTCCTCACTATCTTTGCATTTGTAACCAGTCTTAAGTTGGTGATTAATAACAGCCGTGAGAAGAAACTGACTGCTTTGAAACTCAATTACGGGAATGCGTGCCGTCTATTTCAAAGAATTTTCTGGTAATAGTAGCTATCCATTAATGACAACGAACCACCATTTCGTAAATTTAAAATTTGCGAAATGGCGTACAGTTGAGAGTCTTGTTCAGGAATCCTATCCAACGTGTGGCTCACAGTCATTATTCACTCTGTTTTAGTATGCAATGCCAAGTTGGTGTCATCGGTCCGTTGATGTCAATAGACATTAGTATATATACATAGATGCAGTTTTGTTGCAAAATTTTAAATTTACGAAATGGTGGTTCGTTGTCATCGTTCGTAAGAATATGTAGTGAGGAACGAGCAGTTTAAACTTCTCCATAATGTGCGCAACAATGTATGGCTTTCATGAATTCTTGAGTTTTGCTGATTCTGAATTATCATATAAATGGTAGCGCTAAGAGCTGTGATTAGACACAGAAGAGCCACTTTCTTACAGAGTTGTTCCACTTGCTGAAGATAGTAATTTTTTGCTGTATGTTTTTGTGTTTAAGTTTTTCCTTTCTTTTTATATGTTGTTTTTGTTCATTGTTGAACTATGAAAGGATGACTGTCAGAGAATTTTAAGAGGTGTCAAGAAATGTTGATATTTAAAATTCTCACTGCTTTATTTACTGTTTTGTTGTGTTTGAATTACCTGATTTTTCTATTATCACTTTCTGTATTACATTAATGTGGTAGATTAAGGTACATAAGAAGAACAGAAAAATTTTGATCATTAAGTTGTGAAATGCGCAAGAAATTCAATATAAAAACACAGAAGATGGTGCTTTCATGAATAGTAATATTGTTCAGGATTATTAAATGATATTGTCATTTTAATCAAATTCGAAAACACGTAAAATTTTAAATAATAAAAAATATACTTGAAATTAAAAATACTGTGATAACTGAAATACTACGGCTATTTATAGTTAATAATTTTTCGCTGTTGAAGTAGGATACATTTTGAGTGAACGATAATTAGAGTGCTAGAGTGGCACAAGGGGCATTTACGTGAGATCGAATCGTACTAATACTTCTTTGAAGTAACTGATGAATGAAACTAATAAAAATCTCAGGCTAATGAAAGAATGAGAGGGAAAACTTCTCGTCCATTGAAGCATAGCATAACGCTGTAAGCTGCATTTTGAATTATATATTCCAATATGCAAATTTGGCATATGTTTTGGATGCAAGTTAATAGCTCTGTTTTACTGGCTTTTCATTAATTGTAGACAAATGTTTTTCAATTTTCATTATTAATCAGTAGGGAGACTTTAGTTGCATACACTGAAGATTGGAACGTGGCTAATGTAGACGGGACACAATCTGAAAAGGCTAAAATAAAAAATGCAAGCTTAAAAACATTCTTCATTATTATTGTATTTCATAAAGCAAATTTAACTCGGTCTCATAAAACTTTAATTTATTTAAAATGTACATAGTATTATAATTAATAAATTTCGATTTTTACTTCACTTTTCTACAAACATTCGTTGAGAAGTTGGCTGCTGTCATTATGGTAGAAACTTTCATCCTAAATGTATATGAAAACCAATTAATAAAACCAAAAGTAAATTCTTATATATATATATATATATATATATATAGATTTAACAACTTTCTGCTTTGGCTGATAAAAGTACTTTAAAACAAAACAATTAAACAGTTACTATTTTCCACAAATGCAATACTGCGTCATTGGAAATAGACGCAACAAGCCAAGGTTCATTAGCATTCCAGCATAAAGACTGTACAGGATTTCTGTGACCACGATGTGAAAACTGTAGAAAAAAATATAATCAAAAATATATTTCAAAATAAAATCAATAAACTTCACTGAAAACAAAACATATTACTATAAGTTCAGGTGAGCAATTGCTTTCACTGAGCGACGTTGAGTGACTACAAAAGAAAAATAAACACTACAAATTAATGAGTAATTAAATAAAATACCTCATATCATAAACATTAACTGTACAGTCTTCTGAACAAGATGCAATTATAAATTCACTCTGTGGTGCCCATCGTACCTAATCAAATGTAAATTGTAGAAAACAATAAAACCAAATAAATGAATAATATTAACAATATTTCAACTCACCTCATTCACTTCACCAGTATGATCCAACAGTATACTAAGAGACTCTTTCAAATTGCGTAGATCCCAAATGGCCACGGTCTAAAATGAAAAATTGTACATTTTCATTCCTTAACAATAATTTTACATGAAAATATATTCTATAATTTATTATGATAATATTTTTTCAAAACATAAAAACCGTAATTTAAAAACACTATTTCGCTTATAGTTATAAACCTTATCACTGGAACCTGTAGCAAGAAGATATTCAGAAAATGGATTAAAGGAAACACAGTTGACATCCTGCTTATGGGCGCACACAGAAAGGGCAGGCCTTGAATTCTCGCTATTTCTATTATCCCATCTAAAAAGCAAAGAAATAAATAAATAAACATTAAAATAATCAAAAGAAAAAGAAATCCATTTGTTCAATTTAAAATATTACAGAATTTTAAGAAACAAGTTAAAACTATAAAATATGAAGCTTACATGAAGAGATTTCCATCGCAACCGACGCTACAAAATACTGCACTTGTAAAAGCATGCCAATCAATGTCTTCCACACCTGCAGAATGAGATGAAAATATTCTCGTTGGATTCAGTGTTTGATGGTCATTATCAGAAATAACATTCCACTCATAAATACAACAATCACGAGATGAAGAAAGAAGAACCCCTTCTTTATGCGGATTCCATGCAAGACCAATGCCCTCTTGTTTCTGACCTTCCATAGTGACCAAAGGTTCAAATTTATCAAAAGGCCCTTCAAAAAAGTCACTTCGTTAATGTAAGAAAGCAGCAGAAATTTAAAACTAGAAAACAAAACAAATTGAATAATAATTCGATGCACACAAACATACATTTATATATAGCAGATGCTGATATTATCAAATAAAAACAGTTTTTCTTTCAAAAGTTAAATTCAAATTACCCCTTTTGGAAGGATGGTTCCGGTAATCAAACAAATAAATATTTCCATCACTAGCTTGAGATGCAATTATGAACTGCCTGTGCGGACAGTAGCGGATTCGGTTCACCTGACTTTTATGCAAGATTGTTACTTGGGAATGCATTTCGGCATACATTTCTTCATTCTCCGTTTGAAACTGCAGTTCATCTTCGTTACTCACATACTCAGGATAATCACGCAACTTTATTTTCAAAACATAAATGGCATTTTCTTCATTCTCCAAAATTGTTCCAATCAGCAAGCGATAAGTGCGTTCATCACTATAAAAAACGAGCTGTTTTTATAATCGTTAATCAATCATCCGAAACAGTCGACAATTTAAAATTAGCACAATCATAAAAAATATATTCAAATATAGCACTGCTTTTATTATTTATAGCGAGAAAGTTGAATTCTGAATCACAGAAATAAGCAATTAACAGTACCCACAATATTCCACAACAGAATGAAGCTATTAAAAAAAGAAAATTTACCAAAAATGTCATAAGCAAATATACCGAATCACAATAAATACAAATTATTAATTGATCTATAATTGCTATAATATTATCATAATTTGAAATCTTACACAGAATATAAAATCTGAATGCAACTTTAGCAATATTAAATTGCAGTTTAATAAATTTCATCACTTTCACGTAACTGTTAAAAGTGTCGACGTTATTTTCCTAATGAAAGACAACTTACTTCATTTCTGGAAGCCACTGAACGCATATACTGGGATCCGGGAGTTCATGACAAATGAACTAAAATTTGTGCAGTTTAAAAAAATTTTCCACCAAAGTGCATATAGAGTGAAAAAACAAAAATAAAAAAAAGACTTTCTACTTCAAGAAAAACAAAAATTTCAAAAAATAATCTAAATTAAAATAAACAACCATTAAAAACGACAAAATCTTAGGCTACAGAATATAACAATATTAACGTTAACCTACCTTGTTATACAATAAAAGTGCATTTTTCCGCCACGTCAAATAATCTTCTTCATTGATTTTAAATTCATCAGATGAAACTGTTTGATCATCAGAAAAATTATCAACGGAAGAATCAGGTCCAATTTCAATACTTTCTTGGTCATTTTCATTCATTTTAAGCTACAATCTGAAACAGAATTTTTATAAGTAAAGGTTTATTAACTAAATTAATAAAAATTAATATTTAAAAATAACAATAAATAATAAAAATTAAATTTATTAAAAATTAAAGAACTATTTCATAATTAAAATAACAATTCCAATACGAATGTTCAAAATTCGGAGTAAACTTTTTTGATTACAATACTATAAGAAATGCAGGTAATGTTAACAATGTTGATGCAATGACAAGTTTACAATTGCGCATATCATATAAATATGCATAAAAATTATTTTGAACTGTTTTGTTAAAATATTATGATATTTAAATTATATTTTACAAAATTTTGAGGCTAACAATATTTAGAAAAGAAGCATATCAAAAATTCGACAGTGTTCTTTCGATTGTTTCATAATGTCAACTATGAATACTCTTTTTTTGCGTTGGAAAGACTAGGTTGAATCATGGTTTTTGTGGTTAATTATTATTTTTCATTACTTTCCCAATTTCATTACTTATAAAGCCCAGCAAACTCGCCAGTGCAGTCATATTCCTGCGAAATGGCACTCATCTCAATAATATTCTAAAGATTGTCACATGCACCTTAATTTTTGACTCCGTTTACTTTATAAATAACAACTGAAGTGAGTGCTTTCAAAGCGGTTTTCACGTTACACAATTCTAATACGTAACTGTATAAAAAACAATTAATCTGCTACATTTTAAATAATGTAATTTCGAGTAAATTATAAATTTTTAAATTAATGTGCACGAAAAAAGTTTTCCTCGCATTTTCCGTGGGCTTCATAAAGAAAAAGTGTCTACAGTATGGCATTATTACTTGACGATAGTTTACTGTGAATTATAAAATTTTGAACCATCTATCGTTGGTGATTTTTACATTAAGCATGTCATTTATTATGATTTAAATAAAAATATAATTTCAGCATAATTTTTACATTAAGCATGTCATTCAGTGGAACTGTTCGGCTGACAGACTTGAACGATTTCATTGCTCCTTCGCAAGTAGCTTGATTTTTCGTTGACAATTATTGTTATTTTCACAGTGAAATTTTAAGAATTGCATCAAGCCAATTTTGGATAAAAGATCTACGGCAAATCAGTCTGAAAGAATGCGTTTTGATAGAGATGAAATCAATAAGGTTTATTTTGTTTATCATAAATAATTAGCTTATTGTTTCTTAATATATATATATATATATATATATATATATATATATATATTTATTTATTTATTTTTAAAGCTTATTTTGATACTATTCATATCCTTAATTTTCAGTAACTTACTTTTTATGCTTTTTATAATTGTTATATCAGAACAGTGTTGGTTGCAATTGTTTTTGAAGAAATGTGGTTTTAGTCCAGTCAAGAAAAACGCATTTTAAAGCCTGTTAGTGTCACGTTAGATGACTGCCTAGCTTGCAGCGGTTGCATTACTAGCGCTGAAACGGTTCTAATTGAACAGCAGGGTCCGAAAGAATTTCTAAAAATGATCGAAGAATTTTCCAACGATAATAAAGTATGAACATGCGTTTTAAAAATTTGATTAAAAAATTGTTAATGCAATTTTCTCAATCCAAAGATTTTGTATAGGTCATTTCCAAAGAATTAAAGTCACTTTTTGTTGTGAGCATTTCACCTCAGTCGAGAGCTTCATTAGCTGCGAGCTACAATTTAACAGTAGAAGTTACACAACGAAAATTGTGCGCATTTTTGAGGAGCTTAGGTAGTAATGCTTTCAATCTCTTTTAGGTATTTTGTTAAAAATGATAAAAATAATTTTTCTTTTGTATTCATTTTAGGAGCTGACATTTGTTTGGATACGACATTTGCTAGAAATTTTAGTCTCCTTGCTACGGCTGAAGAGTTTGTCGATTATTATCGAAAAAATTATTTGAATTGCACTTCAACATCTTTGTCCATTTCACCGTTGATAACTGCAATTTGTCCAGGTTTTCTTTTGTATAGCAGTGATTGCATTTTTTTCTTCTGATACATGTATATATTGTTTTTTGTTCAGGTTGGGTTTGTTATGCTGAGAAAAGCGTTAGTGATGTTGTTATCCCTTTGATGTCAAAAGTGCGTTCTCCTCAAGCAATTGCTGGCTCGTTTGTTAAAGATTATTTATCCAAAACGATGAGTAAGCAGCTGTTTAAATTTTATTTATTACTGATGTGTGGTGAATTGCACAGCATTTAGATATCTTGCCAAATCGTATTCGTCACGTGACGATAATGCCATGCTTTGACAAAAAGTTGGAAGCATCACGTTCTGCATTTCTTGCCGACGATGGTTCAAGTCGAGAAGTTGATCTTGTATTAAGCACAAGTGATATTTATATGATTGTAATTGAAAATTCTGATTTACTGTATGACAGATATTTTCGTTCAGGTCAATTTAAAGAGATCCTCGATGAAAAATGTGCAGATTTTAAAAATTTTGATTCAAGGGAACAACCGAATTATTTGTAATTTGCTTTTTTTTTAGAAAAAATATAATTTAAATTAAATATTTTTAATTACGGTGATTTAACAGATGCTTGTTTGACATTTTTGATGAAAATACATTGTACAATCATGAAGGATCAGGCTCGGGTGGATATTTGGAATTTGTTTTCAAATACGCTGCCAAAGAACTGTTCAACTTGGATGTATCATCTGTAGAATATGTTGCTCAAAGGTATGTTTATTAATTTTTCATATTTTATATGTAACGGTAACGTTAAAGAAACAAAGACATACAAGAAGCTCGTCTAATTCACGACAATAAAGTACTTTTTCACATGGCTTTGTGTTATGGTTTTCGCAATATACAAAATTTAATTCGAAAAATTCGGGCCGGAAAATGTGCTTATCATTTTTGTGGAAGTGATGGCTTGTCCGTCAGTTGATTTGTTGATTATTTAATTAATTTTTTATTTGAAGAAAATTTCCAATTGAAGGTTGTTTGAATGCCGGTGCTCAGAATTCCTGGTATT
>NW_003526940.1:1828101-1839265 GCF_000181795.1 Trichinella spiralis
TAGCCAACAGCACTAACAACAACAATAGTAAACAACATATCAGTGAACGACATGAACAAAGTGGTATCAGGGCGATTTCAAAATTACAAATTATTGTTTGTGGATAAAGATTGACGCTAAGGACAGCGGCTTTGTTTATTGAAGCTTGAAAAATAAACTCTTATTTGCCAATATCTTTAACCGTACATAGCAACAGACTACGGGCACCAGCTTACTCGCCACAATGGCATGGATGGTAAAATGCTATTCATATCATTGAGGTACAACCTTGAATGTACCATCCGTACCCCAAGTTTTTACGGTTGCCATCAGTCTATATAGGCCATGTGCTCATCTACCCGGCAATTTTGAACGTGATCTTTTCTATCGATCCCAGCCGGAACTTCTAAATCTGCCCACACTACACCCCTGCCGCCTTCTTTATCCTATACCAATATAAAGTAATTGTTAATAACTAGGAACACATGCTGTACATTCAGCGCATACTTTTGAACATCTCCAATATTTCTGTTTGCGGGCACGTTTTAATTTATATATCCTGCCTACCATACCACCGAATTGGACCAAATCCCGCAATGATTTGGTACAAGATGTAACTCAGGGTACTGAGCCATAACAAGGAACAGAATAGAAAATGATTCATTCAGCTTTCCCGCTGCTCCAGTATCATCTGGTGGTTGGCGTGTTGATGAGCGATGATTTGTTGATATCCTTCTGTTCTAATTTTATCATTCTACTTCTGGGTACTTTCTTGGTATTGACATGAAAATAATGTTCACTTCTGGGCTAACAGCAGTGAAGTGAAAATATAATACATTTAATAATTTAAACATTTTTCTGCTTTCCCAGTTTTATCTAAAGCGGATATTATTTAAGGGTCACTGAAGCGAAAAACAGTTTGAAAGTATATCATATTAGTATGTACTGATATGAAACATGAAATACGAATGCTGCTCATGATCTCACTTTTCCATTTGTTCATAAATAAAAATAAAAAGCGTTATTTCAGATTTTCAGAAGAGGTAGTGTTGATGATAAACACGATAAAACAAAGCAGCTAGCCTTTTGATAGTAAAACAACATTATTGAACCATTTTGTTTTCCTTTCAACACTTATCAGTAGCTTCTGCTGAAAAATTTATTTTCATATTTAAATGTATATTTTACTGTCATATTTTCATGATTTATTTAACGTCTCATTCATAGTTTAAATATGACAACGTAATTGCGGGAATTCATCTTTATCAGGTTATGTCAGTATAAATATGGGAGTCTTCTTTTCATGTACTAAACATTTTCATTGCATGTCGTTATTTTAAACAAACATCGCTTTCAAAACAGACTAGAATGAACAGATTAATAAAATTAGAGCACACCGATATCAGTAGACTGTTTATAACAAGCTTCACAGAGTGACGATACTGCAGCAACGGATTTTCTGATCAGTCAAGATGATGCAATCATAATTAAAGCTTATTTAAAAAGTAGAAATCGTATTACCATTTTTCAATCGCAGATTTTTATATAATTATTTATTGAAGAGCATAATAGAAATATAGACAGTATGTTACACAGATTTCACGCCAAAGTTGAAGTGGTTCAATATTTGTTATTCTTATATTTCTCATTTTTATTTCCTAGAATTTAACTGAATGTGAGAAAGTAAATTTTATGATATTTTTTTTCTTAAAATTTAGCTTATTATGAGGTAATTCTTATCCACTATTTCTGCAGCATTTTTGAAATCATTCTTTTTGTTAACTTCATCATTACTGCAACGTAAAAAATGACAATTCAAATAAGAATTCAGTATTTTAATAATACAAATTCAAATTTCTGATGAAAATTTTAATATAGAACAATAATTATTTTAATTATGGATGTTCAATTCATTATCCAATGTAAAATGCATATCCGCAAAATAAACAGCTCAATTATACTATGAACACGCATCCAAGTTTTCTTTCGTTATCATCTTTCTGAATAAGTCAGCTGCTTCTTTGCTCAAAACGCAAGCAACGCTTGCTCCATATTTTGCATCTTTCGCCTAATTGATTTTAAATTTAGTAAAGGAAAGAATGAAAAATTAATTCAATCATACCGTTCTTCCAGTATTGCTTAAGCATATGAAATCAGAATCTGATTTCGGAACAGACCATCTTGCACTGTCTTGTCCTATTGGAATTTGAGTATCTCTAACAGTTATTGGCCCTAATACATTTTCCACTTTTAATGTGCCAGCGCATGATTTTCTCAAAACAGTTGCAGTTGTTCCAGGTGTGTAAACTTGGAAGGATTTTTGCATAATTTTAACGATATAATTTAAATATATATCTGAAAATACAAAATTTTTTCTGTTTAATATATTTTTTATTAATTTTCTGAATTCAGATGTACCTGATGAATATGCTACTGGTGCTGATGCAAATATTTTCACAGTTCCTGGTGGAGTCAAAGTCGCTATGCCATCACCAGAAGCAGATGCAGTTGGCTGATACTTATGCAAGCCATTAACGAGTTTTTGAATTTCAGTTGAATCATAGAAAGCGGGTACTGTTGCAGATTTCTGAGCAAAAAATACGATGGGTTGTTCATAATCGATTATTTTTGCTAAAATTAATTGGGTTTTTGAAATGAATTTTAAAAAATATAACTGTATACCAATAGCCCTCAAATTAACATCAGAATATGACATGCATAAAAATGCAGCTGCTTCTTTTGTGGTCTTTTCATTCGAAAATAGATCTCCTATAGCAAGTGCTAAATTTGGAAAATACTTTGCTGTGTGTACCAACCAAAATCCTTTATTATTATCCTCAGCCATTATTACACCTAAATAAGAAACCTGGATGTCATGATTTTAATGTGATGCATTTTTTATCTACCTTTTCCAGGACTCATTGGAAGTTCAAATTTAAAATGTGGAGGATAATTGCTGTATGCTACAATATTTGTATTGGGCTTGTTTCCTGAAGCAATATAAATATTCATCGTAGAATGAATTGGTTGCTGTGCGTCATCAATATTTGCTGCAGCTGACCAGTCTGTTGCAGCATTTGGTAGAAGATGATGTGAAGATTTCCCTCCTGGCAATTTATAGACAAAGAACCTGAAAAGTATTATTAAATAGTTAGATTTATTGTGCACTTGAATTTTCATTACCAATCCACATCATTATTTTGTTCTTTGCATTGGTAATCAATGGGTGTTACACCTAACTGCAAGGTATATAGAGCTATAACATAAAATATGAACATTTTTCTAATATTAAACAACTTTTGCTCAGAGTGCACTATATATATACAGATGCGTTTAGACACTAAATAAACAAGAAAGCAAAAAGATTATGAATTTTTATTGTCATGATTTTTGTTTTGCGTGATCGTTATTTTTTTTCATTGTTTAATAGTTTGTTGAGTTTGTAGTATAATTTTGAGTGTACATTGAATTGTTGCATCTGTCTGAATTCAAATAACTCCATATTAATTGTACAGCATCAAAATTTGTTATATTAATGCTCTTTTAACAGCTAATTAAATTTAAGGATAGAAGCTTACTGCGATGTTATCAATAAAAAATTTCTGCTTTTGTCGTACGTAAATTTTGTTTTGTGTTTTATCAAATTTTTAATGTTGCATCAAATTTATTAAATTTGTTTTGTGTTTTAATTTTGCTATCCTGTTAAATAAATTTAACACTGCTTTGAAATATGTCGTGGAATATTTTTTATCATTTTACTTTATTTCACACTGCAATTATATTCATAGCCTCAACTAATGTTAAAATACAGTTTATGAAAACCACTTCTTTTTTAATGTTTTTTTGCTGTAGATATTTACATTTATAATTGTGACAAAACTAAAAATTACTGTTTTAATTTGCTTCAGTAGATTTTATTATTAGTTGCTTTGAATATAATTTTGGCATATTTTATTGAATACTGTCTTAAATAGAACTATTATAAGATTAAACAAATTTCATTACATTGAAATTAATGCTTAAAGATTAGCTCAAAGGAGGCGATTTATAATTCATTTCAAAGATTAATTACTCATAAATACGTTAAAACACTTTTTATAAATTTGATGGATGAGCAACTTTTGTTAAAGCTAAGTTTAAAGTGCAACTTCAAAATTTGTTTTAAAGTTCAACTTGTTTAAAATACTGTAAGAAATTTTAAACAAACTTTATGGCTTAAAATTGGAGTTTAAACTTAGTTTAAAGTAAACAGTTAAAAATTCATTTTAAAGTGAAGTTTATTTAAGTACTTCAAATTAATTCAATTACTTTAATGTGTGTTTAAAAACATTATATCTCAAATCGTAGCTGGGCTCCTATGAATTTGTATTGAAATTTTTATTTTCTTGAATATGTTATTTCAAACAAAGTGTTTATTTATGAAATATCTTCCTGAATAGATGAAATAACATATCTCTTCTATTTCCCTAATTAAATTATTTGCACAGTGTTTCCGAGTGGCAAATTTATCTTCCAGTGAATACTTGCCTTCGACGACATGCAAATCTCTTCTGTTTGTGCTGTAGGTTGATTATTCTCTTCGAATTTCGTTGTTATGCGCGTTTTCTGTCTGAATAAACTGTATTATTTTACTTTGCAGGTATAGTATTTTTATAAAGATAGTTTAACTTAGTAATTGTATAATTAGGATAAGATTTTAAGCATTCCAATAAATTGAAGTACTATTTATAAAAAATAAAAGTGAATTTATCATCAAAAAATGCTCTACAGTCGCTTTTGCAAATATTCATTTTATTGTAATTTAAATTGCAAATACAAAGCGCTTGTTGTTGACGCTGCATAATGGAAACAAAATGGATAACGTTTGCAAAGCAGTTGATGAGAAAGTATCCACGATCCCGTGTGTTTCCAGACCGTCTCTGATTCTGGTTGTCCCGTTAGCCCAACGTTGCCTAATTTTGCAGATCAGGCGAATGCAGTGCTTTCAACGTACTATGATCGTAGAGATTTACTCTGTTAATGACGAATCCATTTGAACCCTCTTTAGCTGAAAAATATAATTTCCATTTCAGCGGTGTCGTTTCGGCTCATTTTCCACAATTACTCTGCAACAATTTTATAACTTATAAATTTCCATTTGTTTCTTTTGATTGCCAAAGCCATTCCAGGCAAATAAAGCCCAACAAAGCGATCACTTTAATCGTTGAACACGAGCAGAGCAACATTTCACATTCAACAGCATAAAACATCAGTTTATTACACTGAACAAATGGTAAATTATCCGTCATAAATACATAAATCCAGTACTGTTGCCAATATCAATTGTACAATGCTGGCGCTTTAAACAGAGCAAATAAGCAGACAAACAAACAAACAGCAAAAATTATGAACAATTAATTTTACATTTCGTTCAAATTTACTAGCAGTGCTTTTCAATTGATTGAATGCCAAAATTATTCTATGACAATCAAGCTGTATGGGGAAGGTAGTGGGACAGAAAGTTTATTTTCATCACAACATTTCAGTTAATCCACACAATTTTTGGATAAATCAACTGGCTGAACAACCTGAAAAACGTTACATTCAAAGCACAATGATTACTGATGTGATATGCTTTATGGCACAGTAATTTACAGCATGCCTAAGTTGGTAAACTATGAGTTTAAAATCAGCAGTTTACAATGTGATTGGAAAATATTTCGTACAATTCAACGTTCACCAAGTTCAATTAAATTGATATGCGGGAAAACATCATAAATTAATAGATATGTTTTCAAAAATGTGTTAAATATCTTACAAATGTATAATCCTATGTGAAGATTTCTTTCTCATAGTATAAGAACAATTCTTTTTTGAGATTGCAGTCTGGGTATTCTTTACTATCATTTACAACAATGGTGATATGCACATCCATTACTTGTTTCTTTCAATAATCCACAGAATTTTTTGTTTCTTGATATGTTTCCATAAAATGAGAACAGCACTTAAACATGAAAACTTGCTGCCTGGTAAAGACGCAAGCAATACCATCATCTAAATAAAGCAGACTGAGAAAGTAATAGCATCACAAAGTGAACACACAGAATAATAAAACTGAAAAACAATGGAAATAAATTGACCGTAATACATGCAAAAAACGTGGCCGTTTTGCAATTTCAATTGCGTAACTTTATGAAAACAAATCTTTCTATGTATATAATTGGAGATAGTATCTAAACAATATGAGTAATATCTGATGTAGTATTAACACATGTTACTCACTTCCAAATAGGCAAAAATATCTTCATAAATATAGATGCAACCACAGATGAAGCGTAGCAAATAGAAAAAGCGCTAAATTACACTGCATAATAGGGTCAGCATTTTGCATTGCTTATTTCTTTAAATAGCAACAATTAATCTACATTACAAATGCAAGCCAATATTACAATTATTACAATATTACTTAAAAATAACAATATGTTTTATAAAATTTTATTTTCAATTTTACAAAGAAGATTCCAACTTTTCAATGCACAAAATTAATTACATGCACAGTAAACAGTAGAATTATATTAGGTGCATGCATCCAAGTTTTCTTTCGTTATCATCTTTCTGAACAAGGCCGCTGCTTCTTTGCTCAAAACGCAAGCAACGCTAGCTCCATATTTTGCATCATTCGCCTAATTGATTTTCAATAGAGTAAAGGAAAAAACAAAAAGTAAATTCAATCATACCGTTCTTCCAGTATTGCTTAGACATACAAAATCAATATCTGATTTTGGAACAGACCATCTTGCACTGTCTTGTCCTATTTGAATTTCAGTATCTTTAACAGTTATTGGCCCTAATACGTTTTCCACTTTCAGTGGACCAGCGCATGATTTTCTCAAAACAGTTGTAGTTGTTCCAGGTGTGTAAACTTGCATAGATTTTTCCAAAATTTTAACAATATAATTTAAATATACATCTTAAAATACAAAATTTTTTCTGTTTTGTATATTTTTTATTAATTTTTCGAATTTAAATGTACCTGAGGAATATGCTACTGGTGCCGATGCAAATATTTTGACAGTTCCTGGTGCAGTCAAAGTCCTTATGCCATCACCAGAAGCAGATGCAGTTGGCTGATATTTATGCAATCCATTGACAAGTTTTTGAATTTCAGTTGAATCGTAGAATGGCT
Source organism: Trichinella spiralis (assembly GCF_000181795.1). Taxonomy (NCBI): domain Eukaryota; kingdom Metazoa; phylum Nematoda; class Enoplea; order Trichinellida; family Trichinellidae; genus Trichinella; species Trichinella spiralis. The sequence continues at coordinate 1,835,246 of NW_003526940.1, forward strand.
GGGCGGCTGCTACTGCCGATCTCTGAGCAAAATACACGATGGGTTGTTCATAATCAATTATTTTTGCTAAAATCATTTCTGCTTTTGAATTTTATTTCAATAAAATAAAACTGCATACCAATAGCCCTTAAATTAACATCAGAATATGACATGCATAAAAAGGCAGCTGCGTCTTTTGTGGTCTTCTCATTCGAAAATAGATCTCCTATTCCAAGTGCTAAATTTGGAAAATACTTTGCTGTGTGTACCAACCAAAATCCTTTATTATTATCTTCAGCCATTATTACACCTAAATAAGAAACCTTAATGTCATAATTTTAATGTGATACATTTTTCATCTACCTTTTCCAGGACTCATGGGAAGCTCAAATTTAAAATGTGGAGGATAATTGCTGTATGCTATAATATTTGTATTTTGCTTAGTTTGTGAACCAATATACTTATTCATTGTAGAATGAATTGGTTGCTGTTGGGCATCTATATCTGCAGCAGCTGTCCAGTCTGCATCAGCTGGTTTAAGATAATGTGAGGATTTTCCTGATGGCAATTTATAGACGAAGAACCTAAAAGGTAGTATGAAATAGTTTGATGTATGATGTGCGTGAGTTTGCATTACCAGTCCAAAGCATTCGCATCTTGGAAACATTGGAAGTCAACGGACGTTACGCCTAACTGCAGGGTATATATAACTATAACATAAAGTATGAACATTTTTTCAATTTTCTACAATTTCTATTTTGAGTGCCATATATATATATATATATATCTATTTATGCACTAAATAAACAAGAAAAAAACATTTTGAATTTTCTTTTTCATTATTTTTGTTTTGCGTGGTTGTATTTTGTTTGCAGTGTTTGTTGTATAATTTTGAATATCCATTGAATTGTTGCATCTGTTCCAATTCAAATAACTCCATATTAATGGTACTTCATAAAAGATATTTTTATATTAATGCTCTTTTAGCAGCTAATTAAATTTAAAGATTGAAGCTTATTGAGATGTCATAAATCAAAAACTTTTGCTTTTCTCTTATGTACATTTGTTTTCCTATTTTGGCCAAATAAAATTCTTCTCATTCTTGAAATTCTTGAAAATATATTTAGCATTGTTTTTAAATACATTTTGGAATATTTTTTTATTCATTTTATTTCATTTTACATTGCGATTATATTTACAGCCTTAGCTAAAATTAAAATGTAGTTCATAAAAACCATTCTTTTATTTAATATATTTTCCTGTGGATATTTACTTTTATAGTTGCCTCAAAGTTAAAAATTACAGTTGTAATTTGCTTTACTATATCTTATTATTAGTTGTTTTCAATGTAATTTTGGCATACTGTATTGCATATCATCCTAAATCAGACCAATGGAGGGTTAAACAAATTTAATTATTTTAAAATTAGTGCTTAAAGTTTAGTTTATGTGCAATAGTTTAAACTGTATTTTAGAGATTAATTAGTTTATAATACTATAAACACTTTAAACAAATTTCATTACTTTAAAATGTGTTTTGAAGTTTAGTTTAAAGTTAATTCTCTAAAATTTATTTTAAAGATCTCTTCTATCTCCCATATTAAATTATTTGCACAATTTTTTGATGAGCAGATTTATCAGGTAGTGAATACTTGTTGTCGACTGCATGTAAATCAACTTCTTGTTATTTGCATATTGTATAGTTAGTATGTTGATTGTTGTCTTCGAATTCCGTACTTGTGTGCGTACTTTCTGTCTGAATAAGCGGCACTATTTCATTTGACGATTATAACATTCTTATAATGATGGCTTAACTTATTTCATTATATAAATAGCGTTTTGTTTTAAGAGTTTTAAGAGTTAGTTAATTTTAATTTTTAAAAGTTTTAAGAGTTAAAATATTATTTATTAGAAATGAAAGTAAATATTTCATCAGAAAATGCAACACCAACGTGTTTGGAAATATTTATTTTATTGTAATTTAGATTGAAAATGTAAGCGCCTGCTGTTGACACTGCATTATGGAAATGAAATGGATATTTTTTGCATAGCAGTTAATGAAAAGTTGTTTACGACACTGCATGCTCCCACAGCCTCTTTGATTCTGGTACTGGCGATAACTCAGCGCTGCTTAACTTCGCAGATCAGGTGGGATGCAGTGCTTTCAATGTGATATGAACGTCAACGTTTAATCCTTTGCAAAAAGAATTAATGTAAGTTACACCCAGCTAGTACAACCTAAATTCAGTTGATTTGCTCTTTTAAATTTTCCAATTTTTAAGTTTCCAATTAATAATAATTAATAATTAATTAATTTCTGAAAGCTTTTCAGTCTTATAATTTCAAGGACTTCAGGACATACTTTTTTTAAATGTCAATGAATAATTTCATGCCACTGGAAAGAATATCATTCCACTGTTCATAACTGTTCAGCAAATTTACCTTGTCTCTGCTCTAGAAATGCGGAAATGAGCATTGTATGCCATAAAACGGGAAATATTTCTCTAATCTTGTCTAATCCAGTCCCGTCTGACTCTGGCAGATCTCTACAGCAGTGTATTAGAAAACGTATGTTGTTAGTCTTTTCTCTCACTGTTGCATGTGCTGCTGAGACCTCAGGCTACCTACAAGGAGATAACAGAAGGCAGCAGTCTGTACATCCCCACTGGAGCTGTGACTCAAGACTCTGATACCAGTGCACTATAAGTGAGCAAACCTCACCTTTCAGACCGACTGTTGTCGTTATATCATGCCTGTGAACGACTGCCGTTCTTCTTCCGCAGCTGACGATCATCTTATTCGTTGGTAATTTGCTCGTCTGCAAATGAGTCACGTTGATCCATCAAACGAGGCGAGATTCGCTCGAACAAACTGCAGCGTGTTCTGTCACCTCAATAGCGAGTTGGCTTGAAGAGTTTGTTAGGTCGTGTTAGGTTGGTGGTCAACCGCGGATTTTTCACGGTGATTGTTGGTAGCACGTTCTAATAAACACTTTAAGTGTTGTATTACTCTTTAATACCCCTAATGTCTTCGTCGAAGTGTGAAAGAGGCCGCCAGGTCAACACGGATTGCAATGACCAGGGCGACAATCCTGAAGCTGAGGTGTACCCCCTAGCATCTACAAAAAATCCGTTACACAGGCATCAAAGCAAATGAAGCACAACCCGATCATCCTCGCCAGAACGTGACGTTGGTGGTGATCTGGAGGCGTCTTCTTGGGCCTTTGTTGTGCGAAGTCAGCCTTACCTGGCAGCTGCTATGGTCTTCTGACCCAGCAGACGCCCCTCATCAGGCGTCCTGCCACATCCACAGGTAATGTAAACAGCTGGCGGATCACGGTATCGCGAGTATTACATATAAAGAACATAAATAGCTGCGGTTAATATGCGGCTAACATTGACTCAGTGCTGCTTAAATGTAGTTTATATGGACAGGTTCTCCATCTTCCGTAGTCCATTGCAAATACCTCTCCGTTTCCCTTTTTCAGCGGTCTTCTCTTTTCATGTATATACTAGTAGCGGACACAACTGGCCCAAAAACTGATTCGCATCAAAGGTCGATTGGCTCATCAGGCTACTGCTGCTTTACAAAGATGCGTCTTAACTTGTCGCCAACTGCATCTTGGTGATGCAACCATACACACACAGGACCATTGCCTTCATGGTGAGAGCTCTACCAGCCACACCATATACCTCTTAGGGTTTTCCTCCCCAACCGGTGTGGCACTGACCACCTGCCATGTTGCTTTCGTAAGGCTATCTAAAGTCATCAGATTATTCTTCACTGACACTGATGCTGCTGACAAAAACAACAGCAATGCAAATAACTTAATCCCTTTTTTCGGCAAGACCAAATACCAATTTTCCGGGCAACGACACATCATCGTGATAATGATATGCAGGTTACTGATGTTGGCGCCTCTTGTTTCCAACAAACTTTTATTATTCATTTTTTTTGGGATGGTGGATTCCGGGACAAATTTTCACGGTCTAATTTTACTGGTCGTTGAACTCGCTATTTCATTGGACCTTTAATTTGTCGT
>NW_003526940.1:1839550-1865306 GCF_000181795.1 Trichinella spiralis
AATGCACCACATTTCTGACTCTTGTGTTTTCGCCTCTATTGACGCTGAGCCACTTTTATTGTAATTTTATGAATTATTTAGAATTAAATTCCAATACATCTTTTATATAACTTTCTTTTAATGCAAATCGGCATAATCTTGACATTAGCTTCGCATAACAGTTTCGCCCATGTAAAATTGTTTCACGGGTGATGCGCTTAGCAAAAATATACGATGATGATGTTTTTTCTTTAGAATCCAAGAGCAATTGACATTACATTACCTACATCACCATCACCAACGCCATTAGCTCGTATTAAAACACAGCAAATGATATTAAATGTTAATAATAAGCACTTATAATAATTTAATATTTCTTTCATAATACTACTGTATGGATTAATTTAATATATTGACTTCAGATGGTATGCTCGTCTGATATAGAATACATGAATTATCGAACAGCATTGCTATTTGTGCTAAAAACAAAAATTTATGTTATTAAGACTAAAAACATTCAATTAAGAAAGATATCAAAAAATATCCACCACGTTCTTTATTATCAATAATTTGGTCAGGGAACTACTAGTAACATTACCTTAATCAAAATTTATATAAACATGGCCATGCCAACATTAGTAAAGGTTATACAAGTAACAACATGCAATTATAAATGTAACTAAATAGTTAAACAGGAAGAACGGAGCAAATTGTTAAACTTACTATATCCAATTTAAATAAACATTTAATGTTTCAGATAATTCCTGTAGCAATGTGATTAATATAAAATAAATAAATAACAGTTAACATTATGATGCATAAACATGAAGGCATGTTACTATATATAAATGAACAACACAAATAAAAGCAAACGCAGCAAAGAAGGAAATTACAATAATATTCAGATTTTATTAAAACAATGTTCATATCAATAATTGTTATCTTGATTTCGGTGAGAACTTGTATTGCGCAGGTTGCAACATGTAAAGACGATGATAACGTCGATGTAGATTGGTAAGCCTATTGAAGTACTGTCTGATAAAATTCAGAATTCTACCAAAGCAGTCTATGCAAAATAAATCATCAGTTAAAAAATTTCATGCATTGGAAGCAAAATTGGTAGATTAACAATTTATCTGATTAGTACTATTTGAAAAAATATAAAATTACAGAAAAAAAGTTATCCGCATTCATAGAATCATGAATTAAAATTTTTTGTCATCGCAATGCTTATCTGCTATACAATAGTTGCACTTTAGGTACTTTGTATATAAGCCTCCAAATGTGTTAAGCTCCAAACTTTTGAAATCAGCAGGAAATCCAGCTTGGGCGCCTTCTAGGCAAAATATTAATCAAAACGCAGGCCATTCAATAATTAGAACAATGGCAAGTTTTGTACAGTTCCAGAGAGAAATTAATGTTCTGGCATATAGTGACGATCCACCAAACTTGCCTCCTAGAAATGAAAAAAGCAAATCGAAAGGTAATTTTAGATTTGATAAATAACTAAAAAGATTAATTAAATTTATGTACTGTTTTTAGGAGTTCTTTTAGTGCGCAGTGCAGCGAATGAAGCTGCGTGGTTTGTACACACAGTTCCTAATTTTCTGGCATATCTTAGTGCTTATGCTTGGCCAGCAGCGGAAACGCCTAAAGGGCATATGTTTTTGTGTATTTCTTTTAGCAGTGCTCTTTTGAATTCTGTTGGTATGACAATACATTTTATCATTTCCATAAAATATTATATTACAATTTTGTGATTGTAATTTTGAATACCTATCAACTACTCAAATTCTTTTTGCGCATTTGCATTTAATTAATCAGAAATTTTCAATTTTAAGGTAAAGCAATTCGATACCAAGAACCATACGTATATGCAAATAATTTACCTGCTGCAATTTTGAATCAAAATATGGAACTGTCTAATTTGATAAACGGTATTGACGTTCGAGTAACATCTTTTCTGGCACATGAAAGATTTGCAACAAAATCTGCACAAGCTGTGGCAAATATTCAAGCTTTTGGGAAACATTCAAAATCATTTGCAGGTTATTACTTTTCTATTCAAACATCAAATATCTCTATATGATATTCAATTATTTAGATATGTATGCAAGGATTTTGAGAAATAGATTTGCCGCAAGCATCATGGTATGGTCACCTGCTGATGCAAGATCAAAATCAATTTGCAAAGGACAACATAAACTTCAAAAAATTACTTCAATACAACTTGATGGTGTTCAAGTGAGCCGTGAAGCTGATAGCGCAAAGTGGGCACTAATTGACGGAAAGAACACTGTTTGTTTCACAACAAATGATTATACAGTAAATTTTTGATATAAAATCATTTTATAATATATTTTTGAAATATTTCCACAGTTTATATCTTTCCATTATTTTAGGCTACTGATAAACGGACTCCCGGAGCAGCTGTTTGTTTAGAAAATGCTGGTGTTTATAACGCTTTCCGTACAGCAGCACTTAATGTTGAAGCATGCAATAATTGATTCTCAATGGTTCTAACTTTTATTCTCTTTTGTGGTTTGTGAAAATTATCTAGCATTTTAATTTTCTTTCATTTTTATTATTTGAAAATATGAATCTTATTTTAAATTATAATGGCTTTTTAAATGTTTGGGATTTTTAAATTTTTGTCAACTTTTGAAAATAAAACATCTATTTTATATTCACAAGTTTTTAAATGAACTGTTACTACCAAAAGAATTTTGTGTTTTTTACTATCTCATCTGCTTGAAGCTGCAATACAAATTGAAATTTATATATTTCAGGTAAATTATTGCCGCTTTTTTAATTATGAGTTTATTTTGCAACTGTGAAATAATTATAAATACTGCCTATTTTCATCTTAATTTTGGTTTAGGCATTCAGTATTTGTTTGAAGTAGTAAATAATTCACTAAGAAATTGCAGAAATATCCCCCTACTGTTCAGATTTAATAATGAAATTTTACTAGCATCATTTTGAAGGATATGCTTTATTTGCAATGTATTCTGCCAAAACAGTGCCGTGTTACGAGACTGGCATAATAATGTTCATCCTGAACAACTTTGTATGTTAAGCTTTACTTACATAATACGCTTCACTGTTTTAATAACAATTATTATTTTATCAGTTTGTTCAAAAAATAATCTATTCTTTTATGTCTATTTATTTATGAAAAGTAATCTATTCATATGTGGCATGTCTTGTAATAATGAAAAATGAAGTGCAACGCATGCAGAAGTCAAAATTTTGTTGTGATATCATCTTTAGGGGTTTTATGTTTTACTGATTAATAATAATTTTTAACGTTTATATAAACATGGTCATGTCAACAATTGTAGAGGTTATACAGTTAGCATCATGTAATCACCAATGTAACTAAATAGATAAACATGAAGAACAGAACAAATTGTTAATTTGTTATTCATTATTTTGATTTTTTGAATTTTATTAGTTGCAGTGCTCACGCTTTATTTGATTTTCAGTTGCTAATAACCAATAAATATTTTAAATACAAAATTTAATATGCAATATTATAAAAATAATATAGTATAAAAATTAACTTTTAATAAATATGAAGGTTTTATCCATTTTCAAAACGAGACGTAAAAATGATAAAGAAAATGTTGATACGCAAGACAATATTTTATTTACTTTTAATAAGATTATTGCACTTCATCTTTTAGTTTTGCTTTCAAAAAATAGCTTGAATAAAATTAGAAGCAAACTAATCGTTAATATGGTCCTTGCAATTTTATTAAGTTTGTTTTAGGTAAAATATTTCAAAAAGTGAAATAAATTTCAAAATGCATTTTGAATAAGCTTACCAATCTACAGCTGCATTATTATCATCTTTGCAAGTTGCAACCTGTGCAGTGCAACTTTTGAACAAAACCAAGATGACGATTGTTTCTGTGAGCCTCATTGCAATGAACTTTGAACAATGGGTATTTTGGTAATTTTTTATAGGTTTGGTACTACTCAGTCCCGCTTTTCTCTCATTGGTCATTACCCACGCTATTTTATTGGACCGTCAAATCTTAATCACAACTGAAGAGTTTGAATCAATGAGCAATTAGACAAAAAAAAACAATGCGACAAAGACTTCACTGAGGAATTAGACAAAGAAAACCATTACGACAAAGACTTCACGGCCAAATAAAATGAAAACCAATACAACAAAGATTTGACGGTCTAATAAAATAGCGTGGGCAAAGACCAATGAGAGAAAAGCGGGACCGAGTAAAACCACCCCACACATCTCCATCTATTCTGAATTATTATTCAATTTTACCATTAAAAAACCTGAAATGGATAATAAAATAAACGCAACTCATCCATCAGCGGCAATATCATGTAAAATAAATGGTCAATAAAATATAAAGCTTTGTGGTCAGTGAAATTCAAATAAAAAATGGAAGGAACAATTTAAAAAAGGACAAAAAACCCCAGGTTATATTCGACCTAATGTGAATTAATGATAGATTAATGTACACTGAAAAAAGTCATATCATCTTCTTTTTGTTTAAAAATTTGGCTTAAATCTGATTGGCTTTATTCTTGACTTGAATAATTCTGCAAATTTAATCAACGTGTTTCCATTGCACAACTGGCCAATGTTAATTTCATTTATTTGTACCAATTAAATTACAGTTCTGAGTAGACTGGATATGAAATAATCACATTTGAACTTTAAGAAAATTTTGACAAATGACAAATTCTTGAATTAAACTGAAATTTTAAATGCAAAAAAGTTTATAAAAAATTATACAATCATCATGCTCAGCAGTGAAACAAACGCAATTATAATAATGTGGATAAAACCATAAATAATTTTAACACAAAGTAACAAAAAATATTTTAAAAAAACAATCAAGAATAACTTACAAATGCACAACCATATATATGTTACGCTTAATGTTGAAAATTGCCTATTATTGATAATAGGCAAGCGTTTTGCCTATTATTGATAATAGAAAGCAGCTTTTGCCTATTATTGATAGTAGGCAATAAGCATTTGCCTAATATTGAAAAAACGGCTTACGAGTCACGCTGTATGTTGAAGTGCTTTTATTAATGATATTTCTATTTATTATCAGAAACAAATGTATCACACGAGGTTTATATATTATTGCATGACTTCCCGGGGTGACAACGAGAATAGCATAGTACTCTTTTTCTGCTGCAACTGCAGCGACCAGATGAGCAGCCGGATAGGCAGGCACATGCACTTAACATATCCTTGGCCGCCCGTAGCTTTAGTTACTGCAGTTCTAAGAGGAATTTCGGTGTCAGGTACTTCATCAATTGATAGTATATTTTCCGATATCACTTGTAAATCTGCAGCTGTAAACTTTGATGCCAATTTTCCTTCTCTGCAACCAACAGTGTACAATCCTTCACATTCCGCCATGACAACTACTAAGAAGTTTTTGGGATCCGCGGGTCCACGATCCACGTCTGGCACTCTCAGTGTACAATTCTGACCTATTTGGAGCGGTATTAACATTTTCTTAGATCGTCGTGTCATTTTTGCTGCTGCTCTTGTCTGCCCTGAAGCTGCTTCTTTTCGTGCTTTTATAAAAGTCTCAGGAAAATGTTTCATAATATTGCTTTCATTTTCGTCATAGTTTTTTCCATCTCTGTTCAAACTATCTTCATCATTGGCTTCATGAGATGTCAAAAATTCTTCAATTTCTTCTTCTGTTTTCGCTGCATCAACTAGTGATTTTGGCAGGACGTAGGACTCCAGTCCAATTCGTGGCTCTTCTCCAAATGGACTTTGTCCTGTTGTTTCATGAATGCTAACATTTATTTGCCATTGAACAAATTTCAGTCCCATTGACCATCTTTTGCATCCATTTTCTCGCATCCATATTGCCAGTTTGTCTTGCACAACGCCGTTTAGGCGCTCAACCGCACCTTGGTTCTGAGGATGCCTGGGTCTACCCGTGACAAGCTTCAGCTCTGGCCAACATATTTTGAGTTCCGCAATTATGGCATTTGAAAATTCCCGACCGTTGTCGGATTGCAGAATGCTGGGAGCGCCGAACGTTAAAAAGATTTCGAGCAGCTTCGATGCCACTTCTTCCGCCCGTTTTGACTTTAGCGGACTCAAAATGCAGAACTTCGTAAAGTGATTCAAATAAGTCATTATATATTTAAAATCGCCATCTGGCATGGTTGGAAAATTTATCAAGTCCACTTGGGCTCGTGACATCAAATTTGTACTAACCAGTGGTTTAACAACTAGGCTTTTTGGAAGCTTTCTGGCCCTCTTCTTATGGCATTCTTCACAAAACGTGAAAAGTAAATGGCAAGCTTCTTGTGTGACGTTCGCCCATTTATTCTGTGCTTCTCGAAATGTCTTTTTTTCTCCACCATGACCAATCTTTTGATGAACATCATTGATAATATCAAACATTTCTTCAATAGAGGCGATGCATCTTATTGCATCATTCTTGCCCAAGCGGATTAGTTTATTTTTTTCGCCGATTTTTAAAACTCCATACCGATTTTTTAAATTATAATCACGAGCAGATTTTGGACCATCTGACTGGATTCGCAAAATGTCAGTAATAATTTGATCTCGCTGTGAAATTGGAAAAATCGTTCCATTCTGTCATTTTTCCTTGATCAGAGCACGGAGCTTTCCTTCAAACACAGCCTTTCTATCCATCAGAACTTTAACAAATGAGGAAATGGTTGAATGTTACTTCCTGATTATACGTAAAATCATGCTCCAACGATTTGTAGCTGAACTTGTTGCTACTATATTTGATGTAGACTTCCGGGTTTGATCTCAGAATAGTGGATAACATGAATGCAAAATTTGGAATGTTGTGCCAACACTTTGAATTTAATTAATAATTCAATAATTAAGAATAATTTAACACTTTAATTTAACACTTTTCAATAATTAATAATAATTTAATATTTAATTAATAATAATTTAACACTTTTAATTCAATAATAGGCAACACGCTTGCCTATTATCAATAATAGGCAATTTTCAACATTAAGCGTAACATATATAAGTAAAATTCAACTAAATCGTTGGTTAAGCAGAAACAATTGCATTGTAATTAAAAAAAATTTCACCATCTCCTTTGAGCAGAATTGAATTGTATTAAATTGAATAAAGTTGCAATAATAATAATAATATTTGCTAATTGAGAAAAAACACAGCCACGCAACTCTTGTTGCACACAGTAGCGTATAACTTATTTCCTGAAGTGGCAATGGCAGTGATCATCGACCCGATTCCAACTGAACCGATAATTTTCAGCAATTTGAAATTACAATCCAACTCGTAAAGGATACCCCCGTCAGCCATCACCATGGTCCCACTGCTGGTGCAAGTTACGGCAGTGGGATTTTGAAACTGAAATTCCGTCATCTGCTTTGGCCGAGCATATTTCAACACTGTGTCGGCAAATCGTTCGACGGTGATCTCATACAGTCCACCAGTATCACTGAAAGAAAGCAATTTAGCCAAATTGGGTCCACATACAAGGCTGTCGTTCAACGGAGGCAACAACGTGAATCCAAAAAATTGTTCCACAGTGACACCCAGTACAGCAAACGCGTGCCAAATGTTGCTTTCCAATAAGCAGTAAAGGCTCAGGCAAAAATTCTGCGAATCATAAGTGGCGCAAAATGCCACACCCGCTTCGCTGCATCGCATCTGCATCCAGCCGCTGTTCTGTGGCAACGGTAGCTGATGGACAGTATTCAAATGTTCGTTGAAAGTGACCAACGCGTGCTCTTCTGGAATAGCGGCCAAAACGAGCTGTCGACTTGTGGAAAAGCACACCGTTTTCGGATATACATTTGAATGACACTTCTTCAACTGCCCATCCGGATCAAACAACAGTAAGCCTGATTCACCGTCAGCAATGACTAGACTTTTGTCAGGTAGAGTGCACAAATCGATCGGACGTTTCAATTTTTGATGAACCAACGCCCGATTCTGCCAATCTTTACTTTCAAGCATTCGAATATTTCCGCTTGATGGTGATTTGCTCAAAGCCAGTCGCCGACCAGCCTCTTCAAGCTGGTCAACTGAAAAACGCTCAACGGCGGCTTTGAATTCCGACAAAACGAAGCCGGCTAAATTCGAATCCCGCTCATCCAAAGACGGTCCTTTCCATTCGTTGCTAGACAAATCGAACAACTGTAGCACAATATTTTTCATTCTACTCGCATTGATAACGCTTTTACTGGAAGAAATCAAATCGCGCTGTATGCCGTGATCTTGTTTCAAATTTTTCATACCAAATTCTTCAAATAAACCATTCAATTGTTCAACATCGCTCAGGCGTTGCTGGTGACATTGACGAGCTTTTGCAAAAATATCCATCAAAATTTGATCAATAACAAAACGTATACTCTGTTCCAAGTGAACAATTTCATCTTCACAAGAATCGCACCGTTCTCGCATCCAAGCTATGCAAGCATGCAGAGCATCAAATTCGCCATAAGCATTGACATTGTGATCTTTGTGCGATATTATTATACAACGGCTGCAATTCAAAAACAGTCCATTTTTTAAAAACAATTTCTACATATATAACTATAATTAATTAATTTATTATTATTGTTACTTGTAAAATATGTTTTCTCGAAAAAAGCACATTCGCTGAACAACGTATACCTGCTCACCTGCACAACGTATTCAAGCACTGATGACACCACCACATGTCTTCCAAATCTTTCAGAGTAAAGCACTGAAAACAGCGCAACACGCCGGCAAATTTCGTCCTCAACGTTTCCACAGATCTTTGGCAGAGTTCAGTCAACTGGCGACACTGTGGACAAGAAATTACATCACTTTTCTCCGCAACTTCGATCCAACGTCGGATACAAAGCAAGCAATAGCTGTGGCCGCAATGCAAAAGCTTCAAACTGACATGATCTTCACTGCAGATTTCACACTGCTGCATTGCCGGCCTGGCGCACAACGACTTGCTAGTACCGTTTGACAATTCAGATGAGCTTTTTTTGTTCATCGCTTTTGACATATTAACAAACAAACAAATCTGCTAATTTCAAAAACAAAATAATTGTTCACCAAAGTCGTGTATCTACCACTGAAAAATATTAAATAACAATAATTGAAATCAAAAAATATTTACTAAAACTTGTTCGAATATATTAAATCAACAACAACCCATTTCCATTAGCCTAGAGAGCAGAAGCTGTCAAAAACTGCTCGTAAAAGTAAAAATAAATGTTCCATTGCATTCGAAATTATCAATTCTATTTATTACATTATTCGGGAAAACCTTGAAAATTTCATCAACTTATTTGTCTTATAACAAAACAAGAAATATAACACACACACACACACATACATATATATGTACATCTAATGATTTATTTATTTACAATTGTTTTAAATTTCGATAAAGTTTAGCGTTCAAAAACATTTATCATCATTTACTCACAAATTCAAGTCTCAACTTCAATCATCATCACAAACACATTGTGTTTAAGATAAGATGAAGCGATGTTGCAATTCGACGAAGTTGTACATACAATAGGAATAAAAATTGGCAGATTTTCAAGTTCAAATTACAATTGCTAATAAAATGAATTTTTTAAAAATTTTTTCTTAAAAAACTACCTATTACTTGCAACTATTTTCATTACTCGTATAGCTTGTTGGCATTTCAGACGTTTAAATTATGAATTTTACTAATTTTATCAATTTTAATAATAAAGTAACATTGAAATATTTAATAATCTTTTGAAATATGAAAAGCATTTTTTATTCGAAACAAGAAAAAATCATTAAATAAACGTAAAAAAATACGATATGCGGAAAATAAAATGTATAAAATATGAAATATGATTAATGGATTGGTAAAAGTTGCTTTTTTGGATGTTAGAAAAAGTTTTGCAATGCATTCCAATCAAAATGAAACACATTTTGAAATGCGAAAAGAAAATTTTTATTAAAAATATATACATAAATTTTATTTTTACACAAATAATTTATTAATAATCGTAATAAATTTAAACTTTTATTCCATATGATGTCATTTTATTTACAAAGAATATTATTACAGTCAAATGGATAACTTTATTTTTGTTTAAGTACAGTATGCGTGTGCGTATTTACTGATGTTGATTTAGTTTGATGTAAATAATTCATGTATATACTACATGTATTCGTGTATATGGGTTGTTGTTGAATGAAGAAAAGATAATTTTATTTTTTATTAAAAAAATAAGCCGAATGGCCGGTACTGGTGTTTTGCCATTTGTTAGGGGGATTGATCTCAGCGGCAATGATTTTTCCGTAAGTGCAATTGAAAGATGGTTAATTTTATTTTTTTGAAAATCATCATTTTCAGGGAGGATTGTTTCCGAAATGTGTCCGGGAAATGGCCGTATTGAGATGGCTCAAACTAAATCACACAAATTTGGATAAAGTTTGTGAAATTTTGTTGTTGTTTATCTGTTGTTGCTTTTGTTCATTTGTTTCTTTTTTCTGCTTAGCTACCAGAAGAGTTGTCAAGCCTTAAAAATTTGGAACATCTTCAGATGACACATAATGCGTTGTCGAGTGTTCACGGGGAGTTGTCAGATTTGCCATGCTTGCGATCAGTTGTTGTTCGAAACAATCAGGTGAGCGAATGTTTTTCTTCGTGAAATTTGCGTAATTAGCTGATTTCAGATAAAAACATCCGGCATTCCTACGGACATTTTTGACATGCAAGATTTGAATATTATTGATTTCAACAGGAATGCACTGAAAGAGACACCGCCGAATCTTGACCACGCTACTGGTGCGATTGTTCTAAATCTCAGTCATAACAATTTGGAATCTATTCCTAATCAAGTACTAACTTTTTGCATTTGATGTATTTTTTAAAATTTAAAATAAATTAAGAATATTTGACAGATGAAAAGAAAAATCTTTTATTCTTTCAGCTTCTGGTTCATATGTGTGACCTGTTATATTTGGATCTCAGTGGTAACAAGTTGACCATGCTTCCACCGCAGATTAGACGTTTGACAAATTTGCAGGCATGTTGAAAAATTTTTAAACAATTTATATTTGAAGAAATAATTTTAACAATAATTTAGGTGTTAATATTGAGTGACAATCCGTTGTTTCATTTTCAATTGAAACAACTACCCTGCATGAGTCATTTGCGTGTGTTGCGAATGCGTAAAACACAACGCAGTTCGGCTAATATGCCGACGACTTTTGAAAATTTGCTCAGCTTGGAAGAGGTGGATTTTTCGTGCAACGAATTGACCGAAATTCCTGAAGCGATGTACAAGTTGGAAAATTTGAAACGACTGAACATCAGCGACAATTGTATAGAAAAATTCGAACCGTTTGCCGAATGCTGGCCCAAGTTGGAAGTGTTGAATTTGTCGAGAAATAAGCTGACCGCTTTGCCGGATCTGTTGACCAGGATGCAGAATTTGAAGAAACTGTACGTGAACGAAAATCAGTTGACGTTCGACGGTGTGCCGACCGGCATCGGTAAGTTGATCAATTTGGAAATTTTCCAAGCTGCCCACAATCGTCTGGAGCTGGTGCCCGAAGGGGTGTGTCGGTGTGTCAAGCTCCGTCGTCTGAAGTTGAACAACAACCGTCTGGTGACCATGCCGAGCAGTGTCTACTTTTTGGTCGACTTGGTCGAATTGGATGTGCGCAACAATGTCGACTTGGTCATGCCGCCCAGACCCAAGGAACGTTTGAAAGAGAGGCTGGCATTTTACAACATCGACTTCAGCTTGGAACATCAGATGCATTTGGCCGAGGCGAGTTCGTCGAGCAGCGTCGGATCCGGCCACACTTCCGTGACCAAAGACCCAGTATCCAGAAAGATCCAGTACTTGCGTCGACGTCGTGGTCAAACCGAAGCCGACACGGAGCAGAGGAAAATTTTGAGGGGCATGACCGACTGTGCCAGTGGCCGACTGGCCGACGAGCAGGCCAGCGTTGACCAGGCCGAACAGCAGTGCAAGTCGAAGCGCTGGGACGAGGCTTTGGAAAAGCCGGCCATCGACTACAGCGAACTTTTCGACCCGGACGTTGGTCAGCTGCCCGGAGTGACCGTGTTCGAAATTGAAAATTTCCTGCCCAATCAGCTCGAAGACGTATTTCACGGGAAATTTTACGAAGGCGATTGCTACATCGTCCTGCGCACCACGCTCGACGCCAGTGGCAATTTGGACTGGCAAATTTATTATTGGATCGGTGAACACGCAACTGTCGACAAAATGGCTTGTGCCGCTATACATGCGGTCAATTTGAGGTTTTGTTTGTTTGTTTGTTGTTGTTGTTGTTGTTGTTTAATGATTGGTGTTGTATTTCAGAAATTTTTTGGGTGCAAATTGTCGCACAATAAGAGAAGAGATGAATGACGAGTCGGATGAATTTTTGGACATATTCAATCAGGATATCATTTACGTCGAAGGCGGTCGAACGCCCAGCGGCTTTTTCACCATTGAACAGGTGCACAGACCGCCGAGATTGTACCGCGTGTCGACTGTCGCGAAGCGGCTGAATTTCTACTCGGTTCCGTTATCGTGGAATTCTCTGGATCCTCGATTCGTATTTCTGCTGGATACGGTTGAAAAACTGACCGTTTGGTTAGTAGTAGGAGCAAAAAATTTTCATATTTACTTAGCAGCTAATAATAGCAACAACAAACACAATAGGTATGGCGAGAGGTCGAAAATGGTGCTGCGAACCAAGGCGCGGCTTTTTGCCGAGAAGATGAACAAAACAGAACGCAAGGGTGTGGCCGAGATTGAGATTTTCAAGCAAAACGCCGAACCGGACGATTTTTTGGACTTGTTGGACTGCAAGCACGACGGACCCCGCGAACCGATCGTCCAACACGTGCCGGACAATTTTCAACTTCCCAAAGCGATACTGTACAAAGTCTGTCTGGGTATGGGCTATTTGGAATTGCCGCAGGTGAAAATTCCAAGACTCGGTTTGAAGCAGGAGATGTTGGAATCGAGGTGCGTCTACATTCTCGACTGCTATGTGGATTTGTTTCTTTGGATTGGGAAAAAGTCAACTCGACTGGTAAAAAAATATATATATATACATATATGTATGATGTATTTGCATTGCAGGTTAGAGCGGCAGGGTCGAAATTGACGGCCGAGTTGCATGCAATGTTGAATCGTCCATCCCATTCAAGCATCAACCACGTCTGTGAAGGGACTGAATCGATGATGTTCAAGTCGAAATTTGTCGACTGGGACGATGTGATTGCGGTCGATTTTACAAGAACCGCCGAATCGGTGCAGAGGCGTGGCGTTGATTTGAACATCATCTTGGAAAAGGACAAGATGAAAACCGATTTGGCAGCGTTATTTTTGGACAGGCAAGCGATGCTGAGCGACGAAGAATCGGATCGACTGATTGAAGATTACAACGAAGGTTGGTTGCTTAGTTGCTTGTTGGATGTGGGTGTATGTATAATTTTGCTTTGTGTTCCATTCGCAGATGTGGAATTGATGGAACCGTTCGTGTTGGAAGGGAAGAGGTTCAATCGTTTGCCCCCTGAAGAATTCGGCATATTCTATTCCAGCGATTGTTATGTATTTCTGTGCCGCTATTCAGTACCGCCCGAAGGAATTGACGAAGTGCAGAGTGGTGAAATTCAAGCCGAAGAAGCCAAGGTGGCCGGTGGTGGAGAGGAGGAGGCCGACGGCAACGGTTCGAGCGGAACCGGCGCCGAAGCGGATTTCCAATGCGTGGTGTATTTCTGGCAGGGCAGGGACGCGAGCAACATGGGCTGGCTGATGTTCACGTTCAGCTTGTTGCCGAAATTTAAAAGCTTGTTCAAAGACAAAGTGGACGTGGTGCGCACCAACCAGCAGCAGGAAAATCAAAAATTCCTATCTCATTTCAAAAAGCGGTTCGTCATCCGCCAGGGTCGACGCAACTTGTGCCTTTTCCCCGGATTCCAAAACTGGCCCAGATTGTACCAGTTGCGCGCCAACGGCGGCGCCATCAATTCCAGAACTGTCCAAATCGACTGCGACAGCTCGTTGTTGAATTCCGAATTCTGTTCCGCCCTGACCGTACCGTTCAACGTGCCGGACGAAAACGGCCACCGGGGCTGCATATTCCTCTGGATCGGTAGTCGGGCGTTGGCCAGTCAGGTCGAACTGCTCAGCGACGTGGTCGACAGGCGCCTGAATCCGGCCAAATGGCCAGTCGAACGCGTGCGGGAAGGCGAAGAACCCGAACTGTTCTGGAATTCCATCGGCGGTCGAAAACCATACGAACATAATGCCGACTTTATGCGTTACAGCAGGCTGTTTCGGTGCACCAACGAGAAGGGTTATTTTGTCGTCTCTGAAAAGACGATCGACTTTTGTCAAGTATACGTGGACTTTTTTTCTACATGTTGTTGTGATTATCAATTTCTTCTTCTTCTTCAGGATGATTTGGACGATGACGATGTGATGATTTTGGACAACGGCGATCAGATCATCATGTGGGTCGGTTCGAATGCTTCCGAAGTTGAGGTGAAATTAGCTTTCAAAGCGATGCAAGTAAGTCTGTTTTTTTTCTTGAAAAATGATCAACAAGATGAGCTAAAATTTGAATCATTTTGAATATACATATACATATATTTTTTCTTTTGCCAAAGGTATATTTTCAACATTTGCGACTGAAACAACCAGATCGACCGAGAAAGTTGGCGGCCACGGTAAAAGGGAAGGAACCAAAAAATTTCAAAAAGTGCTTTCACGCCTGGGCTAAGCACAAGCATCCGGCCGGTGAAATTTAATTCACTGCAGTTGTGTTCATTTTTCTCGAGTGCCTTTTGTTTTGCCAAAACTATTGCTATATTGTTAGTTTATATGGTGCTTTTTATTTTATCTGTTTCAGCGCTGTTTAGTTTTATTATTGCCATTATCATTAGCTGAAAAATGAGAGTTTCGAATAAATAAATTTGAAGATAGAAAAATAAAATTCATTCTCTCTCATCAGATTGAAATGTTTCTTATTCACTGATTGATGCATTTTTTGAAGAAAGAAATCAATAAATCGTGAAAATGATCTTCTTTATCGTCGAAGACGAATCACTTCAGCTGCATCGGCTTGACAAGTCCACGAACGTGGTATGATCAGATCAAGAAAATTGTTCTACAGATTTATGATGAATATAAAAAGAGAAAGAAAGACAAATTGTAAAAACAATAGCATACATATACTGGTGGACAGTTGCTACGGGCGTACCATTCGCAGCTGTATGTACACATCAATATCCCGTTGCCGAGCATGATCAAAAACCACAAGCAAACGTTCCAAGCCCTGGTGTTTGTCGAACGCATCAGACGCATAATTCCGACTGGATTGAGCAAAATTTAAAAGCAACAAAGGCATATGAAATTTGCACCACAACAACAACGACAGGCTTGCTTACTTGGACCGGCGCAGAGAAAAAATTGAATAAACAGCACTGGATAGAAAAACCGAAGAGTCAGCGTTATTATATATTCGTGAACCACTGCCGACAGCAGAAATACAACGGTCATCGCTGCGGTTCGATAAGAATCACCGAAAAGCTGAAAATTTGTTTGTTTGTTTGTCTGTATCTCGATGTAAATACAAAACATTCTTCCATACTGGTTGCATGTCTTGATAGACGTATGCGTAGAGCCAGTCGTGGACAATAATGTTCCACCTCCTGTAATAAGAGGACATGCTGGTCGCGTTCCACCAATCCTGCAAGAAAAAGATTAACTATACCAAATTATTTCATCATCATCAATTTGCTAATTTTATCTTACCGCATAGAATAGTCGATCGCTAAATTGAAGCATCTCAGCGAAAGCGTTCATCCAGCAGTGCAGGACGGCGAAAAACGCCAACACAAAGCACAACGAGCCAGGCAAAACACAGCCAAGAGACGCGAGCAAATAATTTCTCCAAGTCACGTGATCTTTGTTGAAATTCTGAATTGGTGAATGAAATGTATTCAAATTTTTTTATTTTCAATGATTTCATCAATGTAAGTTTTTCATTGATGAGGAAACAGAATATATATATATATGTATATATGTACTTGGAAAATTGGCTCGCAAAAATGAATGAATAAGTAATATGCGTAAAACAGACAACCTGCAACTTCTACAAAGTTTCGCACGACATATTTCCATTCAACTTTCGACTTCCTGCAAAATAAAATTGAAAAGTATCAAATTTGATCATAGTTATGAATAAGATTAAAAAACAACCTTGGATAATTGTCGCGATAGATCAACGTCGGGGCAAAAAGAAAGTACAAAAATCTACCAAAATCTGGACAAGGATCTCTTACTGTATCAGCTTTTTCTAAGGTAATATTAAATTGTTTTAAGCAAAAACCAATTTCATACGAAGCAATATCGTAAACTTACGCTTGTTTTTTTGCTTCATTGCTTTATATTGGAATGATTTGGGAACATTTTCTCGTACAAAAGAATAAGCTTTCATTAAAAATCTGACCTAATAAAATATTCTCCAATTTAAATTTTAATAACAGAAATTTGCTCTTTCAACATGCCTGTTCACAAGCAATCACCATTGTGGTTGCTAATGGTAAATCGAACTTTAACACATAATGAATCGGCACCACAATTAATGCAGCCATGTAGGCAATGTAGAGTGTTAAGAATAGAATGTTAAGAGACGCTATAAAAATAATCAAAGTGCCATTTTAATAAAAATAAACAATAAAATTAAATTAAAATACGCAGGTTTTCCACATTGTATGCCCAGCAATGATAAGAAGGATAAAGCAGAAGAACGACACTGGAGAACATCGACAGCCAAATAGTAATCAACATTGGAAACTTCCCAAAACACCAATAAAATAAATCCAATTTTAAATTTATACTGAAATTGCCATATTAAAAAAAGGAAAATTTTTCAACTACAATTTGATTTACCTTCCATTTAGAGCCAGCTCTTGAATCATGAGGTTTAAGATGAGCATGATCAGTGAAGCGATGAAAATGTGATAAATTGTGCGAAAATGAGTTGATTTAAATAAATCACTAAATGTAATACATTAAAAGGTGCTGTTCTTCCTGATTTACACTAAATTTAACAAGATCCACTCACGTGAGCAGGGAATTTTGTTCAACAAATTGTTTTCCGATTCCAGAGCTGCGTCTATAAGCAAATGAACAAGACAATATTTTAAAATAAATGAAAAATAATGGTATTTAAATTTTATTTTTAAGCATTTTAAAATTATGAATTTTTTCTCAATCACAAAAAAGTGTACACTATTGTTGGCTGTTGAATAGAAGGTACAGCATCAGTGGTGGTAGTGTCTGCTGAAACGGTGCTTTCGTTGAGCAACTTCTTTTCTGTACCGTCAATCAAATCGCTAAAATACTCTTCAAACAGATGCAAAACATCTTTACGAAAATCCTGAAAATTAGTTTTCACATCAATTAAACTTTTTAAAAAATTTTCTTTTAAACTTACTATTAGTTTTTCAATGCTGCAAGTCATAATTTTTCTAAAATTAAGAAAAAAATTGTCTATTATATCTAATATCTAAAGAAAATAATCACATAATTTTCGTAAATGCTCACTTTGATTACGAATGTCTTTATTGAAATATATTTAGTAAAAATACGAAATATTTCCATTTATTATAAAAACAAAAACGCGAAGAACTACAGAAATACGTAAGCAAGAATGCTGGACAAATTGAACAAATATTTATCATAATTAATTTATCAAAAATTTCTCCAAAACACAACATTTATTAGTGCTTTTCATTCAAATTGATTCATTAACTCAATTTGAAAAGTCAATCAACATTGATACACTAAATGTAAAAAATATCCGTATTTAACACATCCGTTCTCTTAGCGCAGACATCCTTGTTGCTTACTTTTGTAAACAGCATTTCTATTGTGACGTTTAATAAACAAACTTGATCCCATTTTATGCCTGGCAGATTTGTCATGTGACTAAAATTTTGTTTAATCAATACTGTGCCGTACAAATAAAGACCTGCATATAAATTGTAATTTCAAAATTTTAACAGAATATGATTTTAATTAAAAATTAAAATATAACATTTAAAAAATCTTAACATCTTATTTATTAATTTAAATTAAATTTACAACATTGTAATAAATAATATGACGAATTGAGTTTAGAATTTCAGCGAGCAAAAACTTAATACGGGAAAATTTTAATTTTGAAATAATTATATTTTAGCCGTATTTTTGCTTACTTTTTGAGAGTAGGATTTGCTTTTAATGGTTAATACAGCTCCATATCTCAGAATGTTAATTGAAACGGAGAGTAATGTAAAAATAAATATTTTTAGATGAAATCTTTTTAAATCATGTGTAATGAATTCTTTAAGAGATTCTTTTCCAAATGTAAAATCAGTGATAAACATATATACATCAAATGGACATCAAATGCTGAAATTTACAACGCATCAAAAACCCTGTTTACAGCAATATTAAATTATTTGCCTCCCAACATACAAGTAAAACAAGATATCGTACTGTACTTTTATTTAGTCTCTGGGCAAATGACCTCAGATGTTAACTTCTGATTATACATCAAAAGACCAAAGCGCCATTTCAGTTCTATTTGGCGTTTAATGACATTCATCATTCTTCGCAAATATGCGCTTTAACTACATAAATTAACTACATAAACTGAGAGACTAAAAATTTGATTAAAAGTCCTTTAACAATTTCTACTCTAAATTATGAAAGCAATAATTCGCATGCTAATTATCTACAGCAAAAGAAGAATAAAATATTTTGTTTCACTTATAGCAACTTTACCCATATCCCATATATACGTATATACATAAGGGTACATATTTCAAATACAGCTGAACTTAATGAAGTGCACATTGGATAAGTGCAAATTTGCCATAAGTGCACAAGATTTTGGCCTAACAACATTTCTTGTAGTTAATTACTAGATAAAATAATGGATAAGTGCAAAACTTGGTTAGGTGCATCATTTTGCTGAGGTCCAGGGGATTTACTGCTCGCAATATATAGTCGTGAGGGCACAATGGACGCGTCCTCGGTCGCTTTGCGTTTATCATCAGCCATAAAAACTATTAATACTCAGCAAAGTTTATTGTTCCCTATATCAGTAAGCACGAATAAGCACGCGTATCACAGACAAATTGAACTAGCCCAAAGTCAAGACAACTACAACTTTCCAAAGTAGTTATTCACAAAAAAGCTATTGCTAATTTTGTGACAGTTCGGTCATATTTTCACGAAAACAGTATAAATCAGACAAACCTAAACCGAAGTGAAGATCAGCTAGTAACGATGGTGGCACAAAATACAATTCAAACCCACATTTCTGACTATTTTATTTAAAATATATTGATATTTTTCGCATCAAACCTATTTATAAATGTGAAGTTATGGTTCTTTTCGATTACTCTGCATAATTCCCAACTTTGGATAATGGCACAACTTGGATAAGTGCATGGAAATTCTTGCCAAATTTCATGCGCACTTAACCAAGTTCGACTGTGTATTCACCATAGCGTTTTCCAAAAATGCATTAAAGTAAATTAATTCAAAATTCAAAAATAAGTATAAATTTCAACGTTTAATTTCTGCAGTAAATTATTTTTATTTGAATGTTAAGTAATTTATTACTACCTGCATTTCTTTTATTAAAATATTACCTGTAGAAAAAGTTGTACTGTATAAAAAGTTTTCGGGTTTATTATCTTATTAATTGGTTCATTAAATTTTGTATTGGCTGTATTTTTTTAAAAATATAATGTAAATTTTATTTTAATATTTTTTTGCCAATATGATGATTTTTGAAGAGTAAAAAAATCCAAGTGAGAAGGTAAGTCTGCGAAAGGAAATTGCTTTGAAATAGATTTATTTCGTGTTTCAATTTTCACAGAGCCGGTGATGTATAACTGATGAAGTGCTTATATCAATGTTTAACACAATCGTCAAAAAACTAAGTATTTGTGGACGGTTGTTCAATTTTGTGTTGTAGTTTAAAAATGAGGAATTTTCAGAATCGAGAAGACGCAGTGGCTCCTCAAGCTGTGGAAGTGTGAATGAAGTCTCAAAGTCGATTTCATCTTTTGAAACGTCTTCCAGTGTTGCTGATTTGGTGATGCCAAGTAGCCCTTTGTCTTTTGAAACGGTTCTGAAGCTGAAAGAAGAGGAAAATCCGCCTGCGGATTGCCATTTCACGGATCAGTTTCAGCTTCATTGGTTGAAAAGTAGCTGCAGCTTAATGTGGTCATTAATTTTTAACCATTGCATTATTGGCTTTTCTTTTTATCAGATACTTCGTGCTCAAATTTGTGCATTCAGTCTCGTTCTCGTCTAATTTCAACACTGTTCGAAGTGTTACAGAATATTTCTGCATTGCCATATTTTTACTTATTCATGCATTCCATTCAGAAGAGTCAGTTATTGAAATTTCTTGCCGAAACTGACGCCTTTTACACTCTATATTGCCAAATAGAAGCCAACAAAAACAGTTTGCCAGGTAATTATTGATTGTCCAATTAGTTGTTTTGACCTTTTTTACTTTTATTGAAAATTTTTTTACCGTCTATTCTATATTTATTTTTGAGCAGAAATGGAGAAAATGGCGGTGAGCATTTTTACAAAATATATGACTAAAGATTCACCATTTTGGATCAATTTACCAGATGAACTGCAAATTGAACAAATTAGTATGCTCAGTTGTACTTTTATTTGGTCGATCAAAATTCTCCTTTTACAGATTTAATATGCACTGCCGATAATAATGTAAATGTGAAATGTTTTGTTTCGTCTCAACTTTTTGTCTATCATCATATACAGCAGACCATTTTTCCCAATTTTTTGAAAAGTTCCTTTTATGCAAAATATTGTTTGGAATTTTTGTCGAAGAACTTTTTACAAGTAGACGATGTGCTGTACAACGAAGATTTGTCATTCTACTTTACTGAAGTATGTTCCATCTTTTAAAATATATTTTTTGAATAAATCAAAAACTGTCATTTTTTTAATTTTTAATTTAATCAATGTGAAATTTTTCCTTAATATTTTTTGAATTCGACTGATATAATTTTGATTTAGCTAAGCATTTTTTTGATTCAAATTTTTTTTATTTTAGAAATGAAATGGTGTTGAACACGTAATTGCTTATTATTTTTTTATGGATAATTTTCATTGCAATTAAATTTTCACTTTTCACATTTTGTTAGTTAATTAAATTATCAACTTTATATAAATTGACTGTGGAATAGATGTACAATTTCTCAAAGGGAAACTTTTTTTCACAAATTCTGTATAGTTCATGGTGCAAGAAGAAAAGCAAACGTTGTTGGAACTTTTGTTCGCAATAGAAAGTTCCATGTCTAGTGCTGATGCAGCAGGCAACTTTGATCGCATGTTAATCACATCTGATGCTAAGACAATATATAAAAAGTAAATTTGTTAATTATTTGCTTTAATTCATTGATTGATTAATTTAATAAATTTAAAATTTAGATATTTTTCTGAAGACGTTCCCGGTTGTATAACTTTGCCAAATGAACTTCGATGCCAGGTGGAATGTATGATAGATTCGCCAAATTCTGCAGCCGATTTATTTAATATACTTTCCAAACATGCATATAATTCTTTAGCTAATGTAAAATGAACATAAGCAGTTGTTTTTCTTTCATCATTTTTTGATTGCATTTTATTTTTTTCAACAGAGATACTTGCCAGGTTTCTTCCACAGTAGGTTGTATGCCAGGTATCTGAACGATCTGGTGTTGAAGTCTCGTTTGCCGGATAGTACATTAAATAATCGTTCTATTTCTTTAGAACGTATGTGTGTAAATTATTTTATTAAAATTTTATTTTTTTTATTTTTGAAATTCTTTTTTAGAACTTAACTTTAACAAACGGGTTGAATTTCAAAATTGTGATGCACCTCAGAGTGAACACAGCTTGTTCACTTCAAGAAGCAAGTAATCCTAAATATACAATGCATGTAGTATAAATTTATTTACTTTAGAATACTTTTCTCTAGGCTGGGCATTGCTCATGTTGACCAGTTCGGACGTTATGTACGTGACATTGCAGATATTCCAAAAGTGTCATCCGATTCAAGGATAAAGGGTATATTTCTTTTCTTGTTTAGTTTGCTATTTATTGTTTTGCACATGTATGTATATTATAATGTTATTTTACATTATTATTTTGTTGTATGGTTTTTCTTTTTGTTTTGTATATTACATCAAGTTTTAGGATTTCGTTTCCCTAAAGTCATTCCAAAACTGATGAACAAAGAGCCTTCCAAGGTAAGATATTTTAATTAGAATGTATAACTAACTTTTTATTTTGAAATTAATTTTGGATAAGTTTAAGTTTTACTGTATGTTCTGGCCTAGTTAAGTTAAACTTTAAATTTCCATCACATCTTTTGAGGAAATTAATCAATAAAATGTAGTCGAAAACGCACTTTATTTATTTATACGAATAGGCCTGCTTTTTAGTTTAGTTAAATAATTAAATTGAATTTTGTGCATTACTGAGTTTTTATATTTCTGAGGAAAACATGAATATGTTGATAATTGTTTTTGACATTAAACACTTTTTGTTCATCATGAAACATTAGTTACAATCCATGAAATGCGCACATTAATTGAATTATTTGCTGATTTATTTGTACATAAAATTATTCTATTTACCATTCCTAAATCAAGCATTTTTCTGTGTGAATTATTTTTTATTCAATGCGCTTATTGATAAATAATAGTTATTGTTGAAGTTACCGTAAATATTATTTAATTGTTAAAATAAAATTTTCCACTTTCTATTTCTAATACAAGTGAATAAAATAATATTTCAGGAAGCAATATTGGAAGCTGAGCAGATTGCTGCATCGATTGTTCAAGATGTTCAATCGATGACATTGGACAGAAGTCAAGCTGATGACGAATGCTAAGCGATAGATGTCTGAAAAATGATAATAAAATATTTTTATTATATTTTTCTTCATAGCTAGTTCTTTTTTAAATCACCTAATTATTGAATTGTTCTTTTTCTTGTTTATTTGTTGCAATTTTATAATTTTTTCATGCAATTCATTATATATGACTGAACACTTGGAATTATCTGCTAGATATTATTTTTTGAATAAAAGATATCTCTGCCTTTTTTCAATTATTAAATATCTGCGTGTTTACCTACAAATTCTGTTATGCGAATCGTGAAAATTTTTACAAAGCTTCACATTTCGTTTCAGATGTGCAAACGAATAATCTAAAAGTAAACTGTCTGTAATATTTAATTAACGATGAAAATATCCATTTATGATAGATATTTCAGTAATGCAAAACAGAGCTGTCCAACTTTAGTTAATATGTGGGCCGCATAAAAAAATTTATCTGAAGGCAGCATCCAGAATAAATACAGAGTATGTGTTACGCTTAATATTCAAAATTGCCTATTATTGATAATAGGCAGTTGCTCTAACCTATTCTTGATGGTAGGCAGAAAGATTGCCTAATATGAATAATAGGCAATTTTTTGCATAATACTGAGAATAGGCAACAAGCATATTTGCATAATATTGAAACGACGGGTCATGCGCCACGCTGTCTGTTGAAATGCTTTTATTAATGATATTCGCATTTATTGTCAGAAACGAATGTATCGCGCGATGTTCATTATACATTTTTTCATGACTTCCCTGGGTGACAACGAGAATTGCACAATAGTGCTTCAACTACATCGACCAGATCAGCAGCCCAATAAATACATACACTTCACATATCCTTGGCCGCCCGTAGCTTTAGTTATTGCATTTCTAAGAGAAATTTCAGCGTTAGGTACTTCATCAGTTGATTGTAAATTTTCTGATATGACTTGTAAATCTGCAACTGTAAACTTTGATGCCAATTTTCCTTCTCTGCAACCAACAGTGTACGTACAATCTTTCACATTCCACCATTACAACTACTAGGAAATTCTTCGGATCCGCAGGTCCACGGTCCACATCTCACACTATGAGTCTAGCATTCTGATCTATATGAAGCGGCTTTAGCATTTTCATAGACCGCCGTGTCATTTTTGCTGCTGCTCTAGACTGCCCTGTTGCAGCTGATTTTCGTGCTTTTATGAAAGTTTGATCCTGATACGGCGAAAAAAGATTTGTCACTTATAAGTACATGGATTTCTTCTTATATTCTGCAATAATGGTACTTTTGGATTTTCCAATATTCGTCTCAAATGTTTTACTATATAATGTTGTGTAGTGTTGTTTTACATTATATATACTCTTTAGGCAGTGACAAAACTTGCATGCAAACAAGATATTGAATTTTATTCTTGTTAGTTGTAATCAAATATTCTGATTTTCATCAGCTTTGATGCATTCACTTTTCATCTTCAATTTTTCATTCATTGCCATACATGGTTGTCTGACGACAAGTACTAATAAAATCTATTAAGTAGAAGTAGTATGAAAATAAATCACAGCGAATAATTTGGTAAGAAGCGGCCACATAACTTCGATAGCTGAACACAAATCATGGAATAAAATACTCACAAATTGCAAACGTGTACTTGCTTTAATTTCAGATCTTTTCAATTAAGTGAAATTTCATTTTGATCAAACACATGTTCAAATTTTACTCTAACACCTGTAGCACATGTAGCTAAATACTGAAATCCTTTCGCGTTAGCCGGCTTTTATTGGGTGGGGCACGAAATATTTTTATGGAATTGCAAAAATAAAACATTAAAGTTAAAGAAATTTGTTTAGAATTTTTGGGGAATTCTTTTAACCCTTTCAGGCCCACCGTATCAATTTTGATACATAATGTTTTATGCCCCATAGCTATTTACTAAAACGTTTTTGTTAGCCATGCTTGTGTTTATGTGTTCTTGACATTTGTCTTAACAATATTTTATTGCTATTTTTTTTCTCATCTTAGTAGATTTTTTATAATGTGCTCTACTGTACAGGTAGGTAAGACAAAAAAACATGAATTTGCATTTTGATGCATAAATTGAGAATTGAGCAGAATTTAAGAATAATAATTTTTTTACTAGTAGATGCTGATGTGAAGATGATGTTAAAATTAACTGCAGCCTCTAAAGTTTTTGGGGTGCTGAGTAGAGTTCCTTAGAATACCTGTATCAATTTTGATACACTGGACTTTAACGGAAAC
Source organism: Trichinella spiralis (assembly GCF_000181795.1). Classification (NCBI taxonomy): domain Eukaryota; kingdom Metazoa; phylum Nematoda; class Enoplea; order Trichinellida; family Trichinellidae; genus Trichinella; species Trichinella spiralis. Next base: position 1,864,726 of record NW_003526940.1, read on the forward strand.
TGCGCATCATGTTTACTACCCTCAACGTACTCAGAATCGCTTGCCCAACCCCGTATTACTTTTCTGAGAAAAATCATTTAGGATGTCTAATGAATTATTGTCAGATGCAATCAATAACATTTCTAAAAGTTTTGCACCATCGCTCATAGGGATGGTGGATTCCGGGACAAATTTTCATGGTCTAATTTTACTGGTCGTTGAACTCGCTATTTCATTGGACCTTCAATTTGTCGTCTTATTAGTTTTCCTTATCTAATTGCTCATTGATTCGACTCTTCTTATGAGATAAGCTGGACTATTTTTTCCTTTCGATGAAAATCATAATTAATATTTGATTTTCTGACTTTACATCTAATTGCACAACTGAAATTTAGCTGCTCTATTTCGGATGAAGATTTGGAGGCTAAACTGATCAAAACCGTACAGTTCATTGAAAAAAAGCGAACCTGCATAATTGGGTGTACGCTCTTTTCTGATATGTTCTCATTTTTATCTGCAACAAATCTGAAAGCAACTTCCACATTTATGAATGTCTTCATTTTATAAATAATTTAAAGCCACCTGTCCCAGAGAATATTTAC
>NW_003526940.1:1865316-1875556 GCF_000181795.1 Trichinella spiralis
GCCAGATGGAATTTGACTGTAGCGAGATTGGAAAATTTTTTCATACAATATTGCAGCTCCAAGGCAGCTAGGAGTGAAAAGCCAAACAAAGAAAATGCATTTCAGCGGCCAATAGATTGGTATAATGAAAGATATGCATTCAGCAAAATAATCAATAAATCGAAACAAGCCAAAAATCACCCAATAAAACATCCATTGCTTACAGCTGACGTTTTCACTTGATTGCATCTCTATTAATGTCTTCATTGCTGGATAACCAATGCATATGCAATTGCACAACAATCCTGCACCAGGGCTAACAATCAAAAGCACACAAATCACAATTGCTAACATCACCGCAGCTTGGTAACGACTTTTGCCAGTTTTTTGTTCAATTTTAGCAAACACTTTTCCCACCAATCTGCTTTCATCACCAATAGCGTTCCAAATATCATTGCAAATATTTTGAAGAATTTGGGCCATTTTTCAAGCAATCCAACAACCAACAAGCAGTCAGATTGAAGCAAGCAAAGCAAACTAATTACTGTTTCGAATAGTTATCTGTATTAACTGAAACTTTAAAATAAGCTAAGTTTAAGTTTAAATTTAAAATGTTGGCTGAATTTTAAAACTACTTGTTCAAAGCTTTTGAATGGCCCCATTATATACTTAAATGGCATATAAATATTATAAAATTGTAATTATGAAAATTAAATATTAATCATTTATCCGTTGAATCAATTTTTTCATTTGAAAAGCACATATGAATAATGGCTATTTTGAACCAACGAACAAATAAAACTGATGACGATTAAGGTGCCATATTTATAAGGAACATTATGCAAAAGTTTTCCCATATTCCAGCATTCCACATGTACGCGACAATTTGTATTTAATTTTCATTAACCCTTTCGGGCCCACCGTATCAATTTTGATACATAATGTTTTATGCCCCATAGCTATTTACTGAAATGTTTTTGTTAGCCATGCTTGTGTTTATGTATTTTTGACATTTGTCTTAACAATATTTTATTGCCATTTTTTTTCTCATCTTAGTAGATTTTTTATAATGCGCCCTACTGTGCAGGTAGGTGAGACGAAAAAACATGAATTTGCATTTTTATGTATAAATTGAGAACTGAGCAGAATTTAAGGATAATAATTTTTTTACTAGTAGATGCTGATGTGAAGATGATGTTAAAATTAATTGCAGCCTCTAAAGTTTTTGGGGTGCTGAGTAGAGTTCCTTAGAATACCTGTATCAATTTTGATACACTGGGCTTTAACGGAAACTGCGCATCATGATTACTACCCTCAGCGTACTCAGATTCGCTTGCCCAACCCCGTATTACTTTTCTGAGAAAAATCATTTAGGATGTCTAATGAATTATTGTCAGATGCAATCAATAACATTTCTAAAAGTTTTGCACCATCGCTCATATTTATTACTGAGATCGCGTCCTCACTACACGTCTAGTAGTTGCTGTAATTTGGTAGTTGCTGCCCCATGCACCTGTCAATAATTAAACGTTGGAATCCCAAACATTTAAAAAAATTACAACATGAATATGGGTGGTATAGACCTGAACAACATGCTTGCTGCTCTATACCGCATCGAACACAAAAGTCAAAAATGGAACCGTCGCATTTTCTTTTGGATCATCAGCACTGCCATGACAAATGCATGGCAACTGTATAAGAGGGACAGAAAGGAGATGCCTGGAACATGCACAGGCACATTGGACCTACTAAGCTTCACTTGCCAAGTTAGTCAGTCCTTGTGTCTTGTGAACTTCCAGAAGCCATTCTCGTGCGTCTTCTCCAACGCCACCCCTGACGTCAAGACGATTGGGAAGACGACCAACTGACGTCTCAAGAGAAGTAGCAAAGGACCAAACTAGCCATTGGCCAGAAATCACTCAAACGCGAAGAAGATGCAGACTGTGTTCTAAGTTAGCCACGTGTCTGTGCAAAAAATGCAGTATTTACCTATGCCTAAGTAGCAACAGAAACTGCTTTACAGAATTTCATAAATAATTATTTGCCTGCCAATTACTGCATGCCTGCGTACATAAGAACAATAAGCGTATGCACAATTAGTTATAGAAACGTGTACTCCTTTGAGGCCCAGTGTATCAATTTTGATACAGCTCTAAAAATGGCAATATTATTATTCAAACAATAAATCCTATTAGAATTTTCATAGATAAATCCTATTAGAATTCATAGAATTACCATAACATGTTTAAAACGCATATTAAAAAAAATTTTGATTCACAGAAAAAATTGCTGGTCTGAAAGGGTTAACAAAGACGTTCTGTCTTCTCCCAATATAGTTCCAACTTCTACCCTCTACTCTAATAAGCAACTAAATCATTGCCATTATAATTTCTACATAACAATTTAGTGACCGATAGTTAGCTATTATCTATGAAACGTTAGCCAATAAAAATCATTTGAAGTATATTGCCTTTTAGGCTAAATGCGTACCTTGTTCTTTCTTGTTGACTGTTATATGTTTAAATACTGGTTTATGAAAGAATTTAGGTGATCCAGCATTGTAGCTGCAATGAATCCAACACTGGGTTATCAAAAGCAAAGCATGAGCTGCAGAAATGAATAGCAATTTCAGGAAATAATTCTCAAATTAACGGTGAGATAAGCATGCGAGTTGAGACATTATTATTATCATATAGGAATACACCACACAAGACAACAGGACGATCTCTGGCAGAATTACATGTGGGAAAAAGATAACCGATATTGTTGGACAGAATTAAACTGGATTTGGATACCAAAAAAGACATCGAAATATGGAAGCAGAAAATTTATCATGATAACAAGAGCAAGAGCAGAGAATTCAGGATAGGAGAAGAAGTGTGGATAGCGAATGAGCTGAATAGAGGATGGAACCCAGGAATTATAGATCATCAGACAGGAGAATTGTCTTATGAAGTACTCGTGGCAGGAAAAAATAGAAGCATGCGAATCAACTAAGGACGCGAAATGGCACTTTGGATGTGTCAAACCGATTCTCAGAGAATGACACAGAAATCAGAAGACAGCAAAATAGCACTTTAAATGAACAAAGTCTTCCACGCAGCAGTCGCAGGCGCTGCATTATCCCCGCTAGAGTAATAGTCAGAAAGTCAGTAGTCACCCTGAAAACAAAAAATATTGATACGTCCTTTTTGATATTAATATGTTAATTTTGCATATATTAAAAAATGACACTAATCGAAGTAAAAAGTGAACATCAATGTACTTGTGGAACCCGTTGCCAACAGTGTTTTGAATTTTATGGAAACAATTTTTTCAGATGATACATTTCTTTATACAGGTGCAACAACGATTTGTAAAAAGGTTTTGCCGTTTTTTATGAGTATGTTTCAAAGAAATAGAAAAAGCAGCGAAATATATCTGTTGCTTTTCTATTTTTAATGGTAAAGAGTGAAAATCGTAGCTGTACAAATGTGTGTCCTAAGATTTCTTACAATGTGTTTGTATGCCTGCACTATTTTAAAAATGGCAGAATAGCGGAATTTTTATAACATTACACAATGATATGCATGAAATGCCTAGATTTGCTTTTTGCAAATAAATTTTAGTGTTGAACCTGATTTTAGTCCAATGATTTATTTGAATGTGCATAATCATTAGGAACATGCAATTTGCTACTGCAATAGCTATTTGTATTACAATACAGCATCAGAATTATTACTAACGTTTTAAAATATTGAAACTTTATTTATGTTAATGAAGATTGAGATTGCAAATTTAATAATATTTATGTTTCAAACAAATTAATTGGTACTGAATGTTACCGTTGCATAGCATAACAGTGCAAATTATTAAAAATTATAAAAAATTAAAAAGGGGTAGACTCATTTTTGCCATCATAGACATGCCGCCTCGAAATTTGATTGGCTATGAATTTCCTATCCAAATTTAATTGGCTTTAAATTTCATTGGTTTACAAGCTGACTAACTTTCATTGATTGTCGTTGTGATGAATTTTATTTGTTATCGCGCTGCGAAATTTCACTGGTTGTGGCTGTGATGAATTTTATTTGTTTTCGCAAACCTAAATTTTACTGGTTGTCGTTGTAATGCGTTCTATTTGTCAAATTTCGGTTTCTATTCAATGGTCAGTTTTCTGATATTCAAAGCTATACTATTTATATCCTATATATATTTAAAAAATTACTGTTTAATGGTACTTATTTAATGAAATTAATTACAATTAATTATTTAATAATATTCAGTAAAATGGTGAATCCACCGCGCAAGTTTCCAAGTGATCTTTCTTACTAATAGCATCCGTAGCTTTTAAATTTGTACACATTGCACCCCTGCAGCCTATTTTATATCAAAATAAACTATTCTTTAAAAACAGTAAACACATGATGCACATTGAGTGTACACTTTGGAACATCCCTGATGTTTCTTCTGTTTGCCGGTGTTTCATTTTGTATGCCCTCGCTTCAAAAACAAAGGACGTTTTACTGCAACGGTTGCTTACAAGAAGCAAATCAGAATTATCAGACATAAAGAGAACAAGGAATAGTAAAAGAAAAAATTTTCGTCTGAGACCTTAAACATTGTCCATAGGAATATCAACCTTCTCCTATGTTTTGTAACTGAATGTTTTGCTTGTTCAAATTTTTTCTCTATTCAATGTCCACTTCCATGCAAGATGTAGGAAAATCGATAATCTGTCTGAAAATTTTGGAAATGGGGCCAACAGTTTTAATTTATCCACAAATGGCGCACCAAAGCTGATATCAAAGTATGCAATATCCTCTGCCCCGTGAAATGAAAAAGCTTCAGCAGCTGTTCTGCTTGGTGCTGTCCAACGCTTTCTTTCCGCTTTCTAAGTGCTTTACTTTTATCCATCCACGTTGATAAATATTGTTTCAAAGAATGTCAACCAACAGTTGCTTTGCTCGTAAGATAAATTACGTTTTAGCTAGCAATTTAACGAGATTTATGCACAAGATGCTTTTCATTTTGTCAGAAACTTTTCTGAAGAGTAGCTAAGGGCTATTCAAGTACAAAGGAAAATTGAACAAGTGATAAATTGTCCACAGCTGTAGCTATTCAGCTGAAAGTAGAAGTGGTGATTGCTGAATGTTAGCATCGAAATACTTTTCTGATTTTAGCTGGACTGTTATCTAAAAATGTTTCTGGTTTCGATGAGAATTTTATCTTTACTCTCTTCACTGTTTCTTTGACTTCCGTTCACCAGAGTTATTGTTTTTCTTCTTATGTTTCATGTTAATAAAAAAATAAAAATCTTGAATTTTATTTAAAAATAAAGAAACATGTGGTTGTACATTTTGTGTAAATTTTAAACTGTTTTTCAACATCTGAACTAAACTGACTAGTGCGTTGGTGTACACTTAAGTTGCCATTACTTTACCATTTGCATTTGTAACCTTCCAACTTGTATTTTCAATGATAACGAAATGTTGAAGGGAATAACGAGACTAAACCGGCAAATTTCAACAAGCAACAAAGTTAGTTACAAACCGTAGGAGCAGAATTTTATATATAATCAGAGGTGAACCCCGTTTTCACCATTTTACCAGTTTTCTGTTCTGTGTGCTTGACTTCGATTCATCTTCTCTCATGGCTGCTGATTTGCATTTGGTTTTAAATAATCGAAATAACTATAACTTAGTGTATGAAGGTAGAGTTCACCTCCTAAGACACACAAATTTTGAAGACAAACAGTGGGTTTGCCAACGGGTAAATAATATTTCATTATTATAATATGCTATTTTTATCAGTCAGCATTCTGATTTCTCATGCAGGTGAGAAGTGGATGTAGAGGTACAGTTTACACCAACCTCGAAGTAAACACGGTTTTGAGAACAGCACCGCATGCAGTAACGTGCACTGCCGACGACTACATATTGTATAAAATGGAGAAGAAGAACACTCTTTAACGCCGCGCAGGGGAGGAAACGAAGCCAGTGCCGCAGATATATAACGAAGAATGTAGCAATGCATCCACCAGTTTGGAAACTGCTGGTCAGTTTCCAACATACAAAAAAGTGGAAGCGGCCTTGTACAGAAGCCGGGCCAAACGTTTTCCACCACTGCCAGCAACACGCCAGCAGCTGGAAATTCCAACACCCTGGCGTGTTACGAAGTCTGGCCGGCAGTTTTTGATGTATAATAATGTACATAATTCTGTTTTAATATTTTGTACAGATGAAAATATACGGGAGTTGGCTGGACATACTGTCTGGTGCATGGATGGAACATTTAAAATTGTTCCTGAATGGTACCATCAGATGTTCAGCATTCATGTGTTTAAAGAAGGTAAATTAATACCACTTGTATATTGTTTAACAGTTAGAAGAGATCTCCCAACATATCATGAAATTTTTGATAATTTAATTTTAAAAGCGGCAGCGTTAGGGGTTGTCCTTCAGCCGCAAACTGTGATTTGCGATTTCGAAACTGCCCTTATCCCTGCGGTGCAGGCATCGTTCCCGGGCGTTCAAATACAAGGTTGCTATTTTCACTTCTGCCAAGCAGTTTTGCGGAAAGTGGCAGAGCTTGGATTGCGAACCAGGTACCTTCACGAAGCGGAAACAAAAAAGAAGATCAAAATGCTGATGGCAACAGCATTTTTGCCACTTCCTGAGGTACCTGCTGCCGTGGGTCTGCTTGGCAGAAACGTTACGGGTCTAATAGCAGCCTTGTTTGATTACTCCCGAAGAGAATGGATGACCCCCAACAAGCTGCCGTTATGGAATGTATATAATGTACAGACACGAACAAATAATCACTTAGAAGGCTGGCACTTGAAAATGAACCGGCAAGCGGGGAAACATCACCTCAGCTTTTATGAACTGCTCCAATTGCTGATTGATGAGCAAGGATCAACGGAAACGTTGATTCAGCAGGTGACGTCAGGACGCGTTACCGCCAACGATTTACGAATAAAGAACAGTAAATATGAAGAGGTGCAGCTACGCATAACAGCGTTGACTGCTGAATATGATGGCGGAACGCGTACAATGGAGCAGTTCTTAAAAGCTGTTGCGTATGATGTCCCTGAGCCGATTAACTTCTGAGTGCCACCTTCCCTGCACCTTTAATTTGTATTTTCTTATTCTTCGTAGTGTTTATTCTTGTTTGTATTATAGTATATCATATTGCAATGTCTTGTATTGTGTTGTATTATAATGTTGTATTGTATTGTCTTCTATATAGTTTTATAGTTTTTACCACTGAATAAATTTTCACCACTGAAAATTATAATTATCTAATTCACAACTTGGAAAGGAAACTTTTGAACAAGTTCTATAAAATGCTGTATAGTACACAAGCAATAAACTGAGTTAGCATACCTTAAAGATAAGCAAATTTCTAAGGTGTGATCAGCATATACACAAAAATATAATCTGAAGAAAATTTGCTTTTAAGATTATAATTTTGAAATGATAGTCAACTTTTAATTTTACTTAATGCTACTACAAATATATGTGGAATAAAAAAAGTTAAGCTTTGAATATCAGAAAACTGACCATTGAAGAGACACCGAAATTCGACATATAGAAAGCACTACAACGACAACCATTAAAATTTAGGTTTGCGAAAACAAATGAAATTTATCACAACCACAACCAGTGAAATTTAGCCGCGCGACAACAAAGAAAATTCACCACAACGACCACCACTAAAATTTAGTTGCGCTCATTGGCTTGAAAACCAATAAAATTTAAAGCCAATCAAATTTTGAGCGGCATGCCTTTGATGGCAAAAACGAGACTAAACCAATTAAAAACAATCTTTTAACATTCGTACACATTCGCAATCAGAACGTTTCACATTCGAAAATGGTAGCATGATCAGCGCATCAGAGAAAGGCGGTTAGGTTATTCACGGTGAACAGTAAAAGTTGTTCTCGTTGAACAGTAATCAAGGAAGATGGACAGTAAGCTTTCCATTCGTGGAGGAAATATTCTTCTGAATGCGTTTCAAAGCCGCTGCAGCACATAATGCGTGTGGCATCATTGCACTTATTTACGTCCAAAAATACGTAACTGGAGATACATTTGTCTGAATTTCCTCCATTAATGTCAGATACAGTTGGTTGCAGAATAGCTGAAAATGGAATGGATTTCTTTTATGAAAGTTTCTAACATGGCAATTTCAATTCATACTTGTAAATATTTATCAAAAATTATGAATATTGAAATTGTTCATTTAATAAAATAACAACAATATCATTTTTACATTCAAGTAACTGTTTCAAATTTTATGCATCATATAGAGTTGACCGTAATCAAAATAATTTTTAAATAATTAAGTATGAAATATAAGAATATAATGAAAAGAATAATGAATGAATAAGCGGATGAGCAGTAGAAAAGAGTGATGGTGGTGGTTATTCTGCAGTCATTTCTACACCAGTAGTGCAGCCAGATACAAATTCACTATAGCAAGATTGGAAAAACTTTTCACACAATGTTGCAGCTCCATGGCAGCTGTGAGTGAAAAGCCAAACAAAAAAAATGCATTTCAACAGCCAATAGATAGGCAAAATGCAGTTAATGCTTTCAGCAAAAAAATCAGTAATAGTGAACAATCCAAAAATTACCCAATAAAACATCCATTACTTGCATTTGCTTTTCTTATTTGATTCCATCTCTGCTAAAGTTTTCATTGCTGGATAGACAAAGCAAATCAAATTGCACAACAATTCTGTTAAACTTGGGACAAAAATCAAAGCCGTTACAAGCACGCTCACCAAAATGCCTGCGGCTTCTTTTCGACCGCGACCAGATCTTTTTTCAATTTCATCAAATAGTTTTCCAACTGTTCCACTGTCATTGTTAACAGCATTGCTAACATCTTTGAAAACGCTGTGAACAGTTTTGGCCATTTCCAAGCAATTCATAGAGCATTTGTTCACTTGACGCAATAGGGGAATACTAATTACTGTAAAGAATTGTCTGTAAATGTAAATGACATTTTAAAATAAACTGGTTAACTTTAATTTTAAACTTCACTTCAAATGATAGAAGTTATTCTACTGAAAAAAAACTCTGGAAGTTATAACATGTAAATGTATGGCACTTATTCAAATTCAAAATAATATATATATATATATATATATATATATATATATATATATATATATATATATATATATAGCAGCATTATTTTCTAAGTAAGAGGTTCAGAACGGTTGCAGACAAATTTAAATTTCTGATCATGATAAAAATGCAAATAGTTACAGATGCAGCATTATAATAAACAATAAGCATACATTTTAGTTGTTTAAACTTTAAACAGTGTGAACTTTAAACATTGAGCAATTTAGATTTTGCAGGAGAACTTTTCATTTAGTATCCGTGTGGCATCCACGGTGTTTGGTCCGTTTTGTTATACCCATGAAGAAAATTTTCCACCTTTTTTTTCCTGATTTATTTGAAGAGAAAGATTCAAAGGCTATGGGAAAAAATAACTTCAGAGGTACGCTAATGGACTACGTTAAATTTACAGAAGAGTTATATGAAGCCCGTGAGAAGAGACGTGCGCTCAGAGAGAAAAGAGATGAAGAGAATGCCAAATGTCGTGAAAACTGTGACCTAGCTGGCGAATACCACAAGAAGAAATAATTTATTTATGATAATTTACTGTATTTTATGTTTCATTTAGGTGTTTTTGTTTGTAAAAATATTTCAATTTTTTTACTTTGTTCACTATAAATAAATAATTTTTTCAAAACAAAAATAATAAATTTTGAATAAATTTTCAAAATAAATTTTAAACACAATCAGTATTTCGTTTTTTGCTGTTGAATTGCTTAGCAGTTTTTGCTCTTTTTCTTTATAATTTGCATATTCTCAGTTTGTCCCAACTCAACTGCAACCATTACTTTTTATCTTAATTTCATTGGCTACAACTGCTGACAGAACATTAGTCGTTTGATTAGTTATGTTATTGTTCCTGCAATAATTGGAGAAATGACAATAACAGTTGGTTCAATACTCCTCTTCTACTTCTTTGACGAACAGAACGAAGAAAGCCATTGCGAACATGTCTAATTATAAAATGTATCCATAATGATGGTTTGGTACTACTCGGTCCCGCTTTTCTCTCATTGGTCATTACCCACGCTATTTTATTGGACCGTCAAATCTTAATCACAACTGAAGAGTTTGAATCAATGAGCAATTAGACAAAAAAAAACAATGCGACAAAGACTTCACTGAGGAATTAGACAAAGAAAACC
>NW_003526940.1:1875566-1876862 GCF_000181795.1 Trichinella spiralis
TTTTTCCATTTTGGAAAAGGCACATATGAATAAATGGCTAATTTTGAACCAACGAACAAAATAAAAACTGATGACCGATTAAGGTGCCATATTTATAAGGAACATTATGCAAAAAGTTTTCCCATATTCCAGCATTCCCACATGTACGCGACAATTTGTATTTAATTTTCATTAACAAAGACGTTCTGTCTTCTCCCAATATAGTTCCAACTTCTACCCTCTACTCTAATAAGCAACTAAATCATTGCCATTATAATTTCTACATAACAATTTAGTGACCGATAGTTAGCTATTATCTATGAAACGTTAGCCAATAAAAATCATTTGAAGTATATTGCCTTTTAGGCTAAATGCGTACCTTGTTCTTTCTTGTTGACTGTTATATGTTTAAATACTGGTTTATGAAAGAATTTAGGTGATCCAGCATTGTAGTCTGCAATGAATCCAACACTGGGTTATCAAAAGCAAAGCATGAGCTGCAGAAATGAATAGCAATTTCAGGAAATAATTCTCAAATTAACGGTGAGATAAGCATGCGAGTTGAGACATTATTATTATCATATAGGAATACACCACACAAGACAACAGGACGATCTCTGGCAGAATTACATGTGGGAAAAAGATAACCGATATTGTTGGACAGAATTAAACTGGATTTGGATACCAAAAAAGACATCGAAATATGGAAGCAGAAAATTTATCATGATAACAAGAGCAAGAGCAGAGAATTCAGGATAGGAGAAGAAGTGTGGATAGCGAATGAGCTGAATAGAGGATGGAACCCAGGGATTATAGATCATCAGACAGGAGAATTGTCTTATGAAGTACTCGTGGCAGGAAAAAACAGAAGCATGCGAATCAACTAAGGACGCGAAATGGCACTTTGGATGTGTCAAACCGATTCTCAGAGAATGACACAGAAATCAGAAGACAGCAAAATAGCACTTTAAATGAACAAAGTCTGAGACGCAGCAGTTGCAGGCGCTACACTCTGGAAAAATGGCAAGACTACATGATATTAGCAACTCAAAAAGAATGAAACGAAGGAGAAAATGTAGCATATGTACTTAATCTGTTAAAAAATGAGCATTGCACATGAGTATCTCATAAATACAGTAGGCATGTTGTTGTGCTTTTTTGGTGTTTGTGTTTGTGTGTGTGTGTCTGCTGTAGTAAAGTGCTTCATCTAGAAGTGACCTACATCTTACGTATTTGATATTGGAAAAACAAATTCAATACAATTTACACAAAATGTACTAGAAATTTATATTTTTGAACATAAATTTCCAGGATTTC
>NW_003526940.1:1876872-1878451 GCF_000181795.1 Trichinella spiralis
GAAATATGGAAGCAGAAAATTTATCATGATAACAAGAGCAAGAGCAGAGAATTCAGGATAGGAGAAGAAGTGTGGATAGCGAATGAGCTGAATAGAGGATGGAACCCAGGGATTATAGATCATCAGACAGGAGAATTGTCTTATGAAGTACTCGTGGCAGGAAAAAATAGAAGCATGCGAATCAACTAAGGACGCGAAATGGCACTTTGGATGTGTCAAACCGATTCTCAGAGAATGACACAGAAATCAGAAGACAGCAAAATAGCACTTTAAATGAACAAAGTCTGAGACGCAGCAGTTGCAGGCGCTACACTCTGGAAAAATGGCAAGACTACATGATATTAGCAACTCAAAAAGAATGAAACGAAGGAGAAAATGTAGCATATGTACTTAATCTGTTAAAAAATGAGCATTGCACATGAGTATCTCATAAATACAGTAGGCATGTTGTTGTGCTTTTTTGGTGTTTGTGTTTGTGTGTGTGTGTCTGCTGTAGTAAAGTGCTTCATCTAGAAGTGACCTACATCTTACGTATTTGATATTGAAAAACAAATTCAATACAATTTACACAACATGTACTAGAATTTATATTTTGAACATAATTCCAGATTTCATTTCTTAATTTAAATAAAACATGAGAAGAAAATCAGCAACTTTTGTGAAAAGAAAGAAGAGAGTAAAGATAAAATTCTCATCGAAGCCAGAAACATTTTCAGAGAACACTACAAGTGAAATCAGAAAATATGGCGATGCTAACATTAGGCAATCACCAATGCTAGTTTTAGCTGAAAACTGCAGGTGTGGACAATTTATTAATTGTAGACATTTTCTTTGTACTTAAATAGCCTTTAGTTACTAATCAGAACAATATCTGACAAACAGAAAATCATCTTATGCATAAATCTCGTATACTTGCAAGCTAAAGCGTAATTTATCTTATGAGCAAAGCAACTAATGGTTGATCTTTTTTGAACAGTATTTATGTACTCAGTTTGATAAATGTAAAGCACTTTGAAGATGCCAACAAAGCGAAAGCAATAAATGGCACAAATGGAAAAAGCTGTTGATGTTTCTTCAGTTTATGACAGTCGACATAACATTCTTTGATATTGTCAGCATTTGTCACGTTGTTTGAATTACCCTTCTGTTGGCATCAGCAAAGGGTAATTGGCGAGACCACCAATATCTTTAATGATAGATACGATGAAAAATCAAAATGAAATGTTAGAAAAGGGTTATTTTAATCAAAATTGACGGCCTTTAATGGTCTTCAATTTTTGCAGAATAGAAAAAATTTGATTGACAGAGAACCGAAGGAAGTGATAAAAATTTCGATAGCTAGAAGTCAAACATTGAGGAAGCCTTCTCAACCGTTTAATGCTTATGTGAAAATTTGGATTAATGGCTAGTCGGATGGTGAACATTTTACACAGCTTCAATGTCAAACAGAATTGCTAATTATCAATGCAAACGTTCTTTTCTTCAATTATGCCAAAGAATATGAGACGAGGCAAGATTTGGCCTTCGTTAACTTCAGCAAATACTGTTGTTGTTGTTCAAAATTGATTAACATTCAGCG
>NW_003526940.1:1879853-1881825 GCF_000181795.1 Trichinella spiralis
ACTTTGTTTTTTAAAAAATCAGCATAGATCATGTGATCAGGAAGGTTCCCAAATCCATGCATTATATTTATGATCAGTTGTAAATTCATTGTACCATTCGTATTGCATGTGTAATACTGAGGTGAAGATGTTTGTTTTCATGAAAAATAAAAGAGGGAGAAAATTGTTATCAGGGTTTTAATGTGTAATAAGCGGACAGTTTTGAAACATTTTGTTATTCTTGATGCTTAATATGTTCAACGGCACTATAATTTCTCTGTCCAATACTAGCGCTATTAGTCCATTACTCGCCACCATGAATATGAGCAGTATTTCATGGATCATCGTTTAATTGCATGGGAAAAGCAGCAAAGTAACTAAAATTGTTGAAATAAATTTATGACGCAATAGTACTTGTTCATACATAAATAAATGAGGAAAATCAGTGAATGAAATGTGCGTGTGCTTGCCTATGAACAGTACTGTTTTTAGAAGGCTTCGTCTATAGCTAATTGCAGATATTTTTTCTGATATTATTGATTGTGGATTTTTGATGACTATTATCGGAGAAATTGATAACCATTTCTTAAAGAAAAAATGAAATTAATGTTTGAATTTTACTTTGTCGTGAGAAACCAATTTGTTTGTTTTATTCTTTCATGGAAATATCTCAAATCAAAATTGCCGTCTCCATTATTTTTGTGTTTAGATATTAGAAATTAGAAAGATAATATTGCTTACTGTAGAGTTTTCTTTCAGGTATGTATACTTTTGAATATAATTAACTTCCATTTTTTTATAATACAGTCGAAAACACTAATTTGTATAATAAAATCTGTATAATGGAAAATGAAAATTAGTTGTCATTACCTGAAATAAATTTTAACCAATGGCGTATTAAATTTATGAAAATAATCATAAAGAGAAGGGATATTAGCGTTAGGCGCATTTGAAAGAAGGACTTAGATGGCAGACCAGCAGAAGAAGCTAATGATGTAAATCACAGTGAATATTACAAAGAGAATTTTAATACAGAATTGGTATAATTGTTATGAGAAATTCTATATTACTGACAAGCATGAAAACAATGAATAGTAATATTAATTACATGAAAAGCCAATCCCAGGAATGAAAGGTTACTTTGAGATGTATTTCCAGGAATTGTGATTCGTTACTCCTGCATGATGTTGCATCCGTCAAGCATTCGATTTATTACATTTATAGTGCTGCGTCGGCAAATTTCTAAGAAGCGTGTCGAAGCTGTTGACATGCGCGGTAATAAAGATCAAAGTGAATGTTCAGAGTTTGAAGTTATGACAATTGAAATAATTTTTGTTGCTGTTCTACTTTATGCAGCTGCCAGTGTTGCAACACTTAAGCGTTTGATTTATCACTTTGACAGTCAATTATAATGCTATGATCATACAAATTTGAATTAAATTGAAATAATAATTTAGCAATTTTATTCTGAAAGTGCAATTTGATTTTTCAACTGTCACTTTGCAAAATTTACCTTAAGCAGGTTTAAAGATTTTTTCCAGCCGTTTCTTAAATAACAGACTAAATTCATATTTTGTCAGAAATCAATGCAAAACAGCAATTAATGAAATTAATTATTTAATAAAACAACAACAGTATCATTTTCACAATCAAATAACAGTTTTAGATTTTATATATTGTATAGAGTTGGCAATAATAAAAAATTGTTTAAATAAATAAGTATGAAACATAACAATATAATAAAGTAATAGTGAATGAATGAGCAGACGAGTAGTAGTAAATAATGATGATGGCAGTTATTCAGTAGTCATTTCAACTGTAGTAGAAGCGCCAGATAGAATTTGACTGTAGCGAGATTGGAAAATTTTTTCATACAATATTGCAGCTCCAAGGCAGCTAGGAGTGAAAAGCCAAACAAAGAAAATGCATTTCAGCGGCCAATAGATTGGTATAATGAAGATATGCATTCAGCAAAATAATCAATAAATCGAAA
>NW_003526940.1:1881835-1891126 GCF_000181795.1 Trichinella spiralis
TAAACACCTTAAAGGAATTCATTGGTGCTTTTTAATTCATCAAAAAAAGAGCAAACTTTATTAATTAAAAATTTATGAAATCCAATTTGTTACTAAAAAATTCATTTAAAACAGGTCAAATGAACGCGAGAGATTAAATCATTAGCTTAGATAACCTCATTTTAAAAGGATCAAAATCTTTAATCATACAATAAAATAGACACATTCCAAAACTTAAAAAGTGCAAATTAACATCAGGAAATAACATTTGTCTACTAACAAAACGAACAATTCTTGACAATTTTCATTGTTCATCGAATAAAATTCGTCAAACTCGAAGTTCAAGTTCGAATTTTTCACACAACATGATAACGAAGCAGTGTGATTAATTTATAAATAATGAATGCTAAATAATTAAAATAAAAATGCGACAATAATCGATCACTGTTTCAAAGTAAACTTTTACATTACGCAAGTTTCAAAACGTTACAGTGATGATAGTGGACACATTCTTACTGTAACGATGCGTATGCTTAACCGGAATAAAACATAATATTTAATAATTTATTTACAAGTATTTAAATTTTCACTTTTCACAGAACTTCTCACTTTCAGAACGAATTTTAAACATAGCCAAAAATAAAGTACCATTTACAGAAAGACTAATAATGAAATTCAGGTAACAAAAGTTAGTGACATTTGAATAGAAGAAGTTCTAACATAAAATTTTATGCTTCATAATAATTCAGTTTCCGTTTCATATGCAGAATTTTACAAAAACATGTAGCGCGATCGACAGCATTTAAGAAAACGAGGTTGTCCCAAATTCAGAAGTATAGATGTTACGCCAGATATGAACAATTTACAAAAGTTAATATTTGGCCACCCTTTTGGCAAAAGTTAATATTTGGTGGCTACGGTTTGACAAATTTTGATAATGATCTGATTTTAGAGAAAAAAATAAAGAAAGTTTTAGCTTTGGAAAATTTACGCTATGATTTGTTTTCTTCTAATTCATTTTTATCCAATAGCTTACTGAACTCAACTATTATTATTTATTGCACCGTCAAGCTGGTTATATTACAATTTCAGTTCTACAGCACATATGGATGTTCAAAGTTAAAGAATATAATACTAGACACAGCTGGTTCTGCTAGAGAGTTCTTCACAGGAGAAACCATGGAATAACTTTGACTTTATGGATGAACGATATGTTGAAATGATGATTGTATTTATTTATTACGGAATCACACTGCAAATTGTTTAATTATCAATAATCAGTAGCGTCAACAAATAGCAGTTTCACTCGATCACACAGACGGTCTTCCGGCTTCAAATAGCAATAAAAGAATTCGACATCGTGCTTCATTTGGTATCATTAAGCGTTGTCATGGCATAAAAGAACTGCTTCTTTCAAAGTCCAAAGTTCTCTCCGGAGCAAACATGAGAGGTGAAAAGTCGGCGGAACAGGTGGCGAGTAGTATAATTACACATCATTACACTTACGCGGAATCATCATTATCATTACATCAACATTATTCTACATCAGAGCAACGCTTCTTGGAGTTTAGGAACGAACCACTTGTTTGTTACTAAAGTTCGGGCAAGAGAACTAATAATCACTTTGAACCGAAAAAGATTCACAGTTCATCGCTGCAACACTTCGGTAATGAATCCGCCATAGCGATCCGTAAACTAATTCTGATTGGGTGAGGTACCACACCTAAAACCAACAAGAAAAAGTAAACTCTCCTTCAACAGTATATTTTGTACCAAAATCTGACGATTCCCTTCACAAGAAAATACTGTCGTTAAATTAATATAAAATGACGATTTGTAGGCAATCGCCCTGTATGAAATTGATAACGACCAATTTTTTGTGGCTTCTTCGCCTTAGTGCCTAGTGATGGTCGCGGACAGCATCAGCAATGCCAGTTCGCTCTCCCTTCCCCGCTTCGCGACTACAAGACATCAGCACAAGTATAATTTCTTTATTCAGCAAATAAGCACAAGATAAAAATACAATAAACACAATACACGAACAATACAGCACAACACGAAAAATAATAATGAATTAATTCATTGCTATCCTGATCGCGCCAATTTCAGCAAATGGTACCCGGAAATTAGCTATTTCCGGGTAATAAGCAAAATCTAAGCAGCACATTCTCTTTGAAGATCACTCAACACCGTGATTACATTCGACGAGAGTGATTCTAAATACCACATGGGCATCTTCAAAACATCTTATTCAAATGACAAATCAGCATTTTCACAGACTTGTTGAAACATAATTTCAACTGGGTATTCTCCTGTTGCCAAGAGAAGCGTTTGCCAGAAGTAATCGTTGCATGCATGATCTGGTGGGTAGAACGTCCCTAGAAGCTGATGATACTGAGAAACTAACGGAGCTTAAGCACACTTTCAACGGTAACGGCTTGATGCCTTCGTAGGAAACGTACGATGTTATATCAGTAATAAAAAAGAAGCAAAAACTGCATGTCAGCTTAGGAAAGTCGCGTCTATAACACTGGCGGACTGCGACGCTGAATCTGCGATTAGTAAAACAGCTACGCCACACCTGCTTTGCAGAATAATTTCCATTATCCTTCAATGCGCCCTTCGCATCAGTCCTAGTGTAGGGATGTTGAGGTGAGCCTGGTGTCGATTTTTGCCAAGAGCGCAGTTGTTTGCCAAGCTTGATACAATTTTGTCATAAGTTTCCATCGGAACGGCAGTGATTCATGAAAAGAAATTATCAGATCTGTTGGCCATTTCCTTTACGTTGGCAAAATTTCCATTTCAATTATCATTTCCATGTTCACAAGTAGACAACACAAAAATTGGTTACGGAGAAACCATGCATTCTGGTCAATAGCATTGCCACAACTTTAGTTCATCACGAAACATCTGGAACGACTTCACGTTGCCAACTGCAAATGGAGTAGTGATCACAAGGAAGCGCTACATTTTAGATATGCCAAAACGTTACAACAGACGTCATTTAAGGTTTTTGTACGATGAATCTTGAACGAGTTCCACTAATTCATCAACCTCATTAGCGATTAATTCTAAAAAGGATGAGATGACGTGGCAAAATTTTGTCAAAAACACTACAATTTGAACTTATACCTGTGAAATCCCAGTCCACGGGTTTTGCTTATAGAAGGGCAGTAGTTAAATCGCGGCAATGCGAACAAACCAGTGAATTATTCTTCTTTACTACATATTCATACCAACTTTCCATATTAATCATTCCACATCACCACGCCAGTTCTATTACTACTGTATCTCTACAGTATTTATTGATTTTCAAGGTGAAATACTCAGCAGTCTTCCTTCAGCTGAACATAATAATAAATTAATTATGGTTTACTGATTTCACAAAATGAATAATATATTATCAGAAAAACTATTTTTAATATTGCAATAACAGTTAAAACAAAGCTTTTGAAATAATTGTGTTGTAAACGACAAAACAGAGGATTTTGTAGTTGACGTGATGGAACCTGAATATCATTACAGTAAGACAAAAAGAAGGAGAGAGAGGAAGACTGATTGATTGACGGAAGTTTGGAGAACTGACGTGTTGAAACGCGTGTGACTGTAGCTTAACTTGTGTAGTTGTGACTCTTAACGGATACGATTTAGTTATTGGTTGACTTTGTTCATATGGTCAGAATAAAGTTGTGTCATCACTCAGTTGTGCTTCTTATTTCCCGAACGCAACGTGAGAGTGGTGTTGACGCGACAGAAGTTGGATAGTCGATATTGAACTTGACTTTCTACCTAGACAAAAATGGTCACAAAGAACCCGACTATCAGATCAAGTGTAGCCAGAATTATTTGACGCGGCTGCTACATGTTTTGGTACCACGAGTCTGGAACACACCGACGGATTTCGCAGACGGGACAGTCTCTGAGAAGCAGAACCTCATTGACTGAAGAAGTTGAGATTTCAGAACGGCTTCTCTACAAAAATTAAATGGCGAATTTGAAACTGTTCAGATCGATACTTGAGATGGACAAATTGCTTCATTATTCCTCAATTGCGTTGGCTGACATCAGCCATTGACGATCTGAATGATACTTTGGATAGTGAAAAAGAGCGCAGACAGATCTGCTTGGTGAAAATCTCTGACCGATCAGCGAAGCAATGGAAAATATTGACGATTTTTTCGACGAACGACAAACTCTCAGTTCAAAGATACTGGAACTCTGCAGAACGTGCAAATGGATCCAGTAACAGGGGAACATCTGATCCACTCAATCAGAACACATTCCCCAATGTGCGACTTCCAAAGCTGGAAATAAAGAAGTTTGATGTAAATTTTTGTGATTGGTAAGGATTTCAGGACGAGTTTAGAACTTCGATACATGCCAACACGACGCCAACATGATCCAGAACTTCAGCTATCTCTGATCACTCCTCACTGGAAACGTTGCTCCACCAATAGCAGGTCGTTCTTTGACGAACAAATGACGAAGCCGCGATGCCCGCCCGCAAATGATGAATTAGAAAACAAGAAGTAATAATTGAAGAGCATATGAAAGAACAGTAAAAGCTGCCAGTGGTTACCACTGAATGGAACTTACTGCGTCTTCGACAATTGATAAATCAAATGGAATCACATGTGCACTTCCTCGAAGCATTAGGAACATTCCCAGAGACATATCAAGCGCGATGATTGGACGATTGCAATGCTTACATTGCCATCAAGTTTTGGAAAGAAATACTACGAGCAGTTGTCACAAATGTGACTGCCTGAGGATGAAGAAATCATTATCGAAGAACACATAAAACAATGAAACGTAATAATCCAAAAGTGGCTTCCAATACTCGAATATATTTGTCGCTTCGTCTGCGGAATTATATTTATTAGCATTCGAATGTGAAGATTATTGTTCTTTATTGAGCTTGTTATTGCCGATACATCGTATTCATTTTTCATCTGATACTTAATGATTTCTTTGATATTTGTGTATTTTCTCAATAAATGAAAAGTTATTCTTTTGATGATGGTTAAATTTTTTTTGTTGTTTTCGAATTCACTTGTTATCAGTATCAAGTACTATAAAATAAAATTCGAGCAAAAGTATACAATGACTAATTTGCGCAGCTGTCTGTAAGAAGGGTAAATTTCTATAATCCCGCATTCTATTTTTCAGTTCACTCCATAATATCGTTCTTGTTTGTGTTCGATGGCAATTCACCTGTAAGTAATTTACATTAAAATTAAATTAGTACTTATTTGAAAGTTATAAAAGATAATACAAACTGAATATAGAAAAAGTCAAACATAATGTTATAGTGGAGGATTAGACTGGATAAAATTTAAAGTAACTGTAATGAAAATTTAAAATTATGAAAAAGTATGCAAAATTATACAAATTGTAATTGAATTACAATCGTACTTGGTTAGGTGCACATTGGATAAGTGCATCGTTTTGCTGCGTTTCACTGGATTTAGTGTTCGCAATATATAGTCCTAAAGTGCACAGTAGGCGCGTTTCCGGCCGCTTTACGTTTATCATCCGCCATAACAACTATTGATAGTTGGCAAAGTTTATTGTTCGCTATATCAAAATAAGGAATCAGCACTGTTGGAGATCCATAAAATATATTTAAAAAAGAAATAATTATACTAAAATCACACTGAACCAGTGTAAAAATAACAGCAATGAACATATGAAACCTCATAAGAGTACGATGCATCTGGAAAAAAAAAGTCTCTATGAAGATTAAATCCTCTGAATTGTAGTTGTCAGTGATAGCACGGACGCAGTACACTGCTGAATCCAGGTTTCCGCAATAATTTTCATCCATTTAAATAACTTTTTTTCTTCAATTACTGGGGCATTTTGAACAACTTTAAATTAATACTAAAATGTTTAAATTTAGGAAATATAGTTTATAAAATAATATTTTTATCACAAGTGTGATTACTGATGGAAATTTGAAAATTTTAGCTTGAAATTATTTTTGAAATATTGTGCTGTCAAATTCCTTCAACTGTTTTTTGAAAGTTGTAACACGTTTCACTTGTTGTTCTAATACTTCGTTGGCTGGTTTACGCCACTGATTATATTCTAATCCAAGCATACCGCCGATCACTTCCTATGACAAATTAGCCATATGAATATGAAAGAGTGAAATTATGTTTAAAAGAAAAAGTATGCCAATATAGTGATGTTGTTTACCTGGCCAAACCACGATGGAACCAGCGATTCATTTTCTATGATGTGCGCCATGCCTCCTTCCAAACCAAAGTAAACTACAAAGTAAGAAAATCCAGCTGGAATCTGTAATTTTTAAAATCATTAAAATCAAATAAAAAAGCAAAGAAATAATAAAATTACCACTCTTTTAACATCTCTTTCCTTCATATCAATCAACACCGCATTATCTCTGGAGCTATCCTCACATTCCATTATTGCTTGCTTCGTATTGATTAAAGAATTCGTTGTATTAGAAGAAAAAAAAACATAATAATAAAGCAAAATACTTTGAAATACATCGGTGCACATTCGAAGATCTTTTTACTGACAGGTATACATTCCAGAAAACAATGAGGCATGTGTTTGACATTTTTGGCAGTTTCGAAAAAGATACAACACAAACTTTGTGTACGAAACATTGCCACCAATTTTTCACGCCAAAACTAATAAACAAACAAACAAATAGTTGCAATAAAAGTTATTAAAATGAAAAAAATTTAAAAGTTGGTAACATATGTATATATATATCTGCTTACTTTGATTTCATCCAACACATCTTCGTCCATTTGTGCACAACTGGAAACGTGATTCAACGGTGCAATCAGGCAATGATTGCGGACGAGGGGTTTGTTTTTCGGCAAAGCCAAATAAGTCTGCAGCAATTTGCATGAATCAGTGAAGTATTATAACGTTGAGAATTTGTTAATTCATAATTCTACGAGTGGAAAAGAAAAGGAAAAGCAAACCTGATTGCCAAATGCAATTACAAAATGCCTGTCCAATTTCCCTTCGACGCATCTTACGCAAGTGTCCAATTTCTGTTCCTGGCGTCGAAAATCTTGAGAAGAAAAAATTAATTAACATTTTATTCAACACTTTCAGTATTACAATGACTAAGTTTGAAAAAAAATTGTTGCACGTATTTATTATTATTATTATTAGATTTCTTTTTGATATTCAACTTTTTTCCTGATCAATAATGATTGCAAAATCAATTTTATACATTTGCAAGTACAATCAATCAATTTCATAATAATAATTACTTCAGTTTGGTCACAACAGTGAAACACATAAGCACATTCAACTAATTGCGCACACATTTGAAAAAGCCTGTTTTGCATTAAAAATCACCGCTGTCAAAAGTTATCTCATTCAAAAATCAAAAACACTACCCAAATGATGGATGATCAACGTGCTTACGTGCGCTTTTGGCGTCAATAACAATCGCCGAAAGCTCATCCATCCGTGATAGGAAAAATTATTTAAAAGAAAAAAAAAGAACAAATATGACAAAAAAGCTGTACAAAAATTTCAGCTCTGCTTCATCTAGGAAAACTGCATGCATAAAAGAAGAAGAGCATCGGTTCTTCTTGGAAAATTAATCACAAATATTTTTGCGGGTCAATAATTTGTCTTATCTTCACAATTATCATCAAACGGTGACAAATGTTGCAGGCAATAATTCACACTGTTGAACTAACTGTTCGCTTGATTTAGAAAATTATGAATTATTATCAACTGACGACGTCAAATAATAATCTTTCTTTATAGATGGACAATTTCCTCGTGCGCAATTTGTCCAAATGTCGTGCAAAATTTATAACAGAAGCTGTTTGTTCTTGTTTTTCCAATTATCGACCAATTATGAATATTTTCCCTTCAAACAGCCTCAATTTCAACAGCACAAATATCACGTCACATTATCATAATAACAAAAAAAATAAGCAAGAATTTCAGCAATATTCGTCGTCTGATTGCTTTCTCGAATCTCATCAATATCAATAATTGTGCACTGCATTCACTTCATCAACTGCAGCATACGGTCCAATAAATAATGTTTTGATTGATTCCACAAGAGAAGTCATTTCAAGAATGCTGACACAAACAACAACAACATAGAAAAAAGATATTCTATACAAGCAACTACAACTAAAGCTGGGAATAAGATTTTTCACAATTGAACAAGTAAAAAAAAATGTCTTCTTTTCTACACATCTAATTAATGATAATCGACACATGTAAGCATAAGAGAAAACAATCTTCAATTGTAAAAATCTCAACAACCTGAGCACCTTCAATAAGAAAGCCTATTTATCAAACTGATGCTAAATTCATCCATCAAATCGTTAACAACTTTTACAAAACAACAAACAACTGTTTTTAAAGTATTCAATGCAAATTGATACAAAATTTGTGAACACGGAAAAGGAAACAAGGCAAAAATTACGTGAACAATAAATAAATTCATCTTCCATGCAGTAGTACAATTTTCAATTAGAAAAATACTTATATATTTTTTAATTTTTATATACAAATAATCGACAATAATTTTAACAAAAGTTGCATAGTTGGATAATTTCTTTTCTAAATACTGCTTCTAAAAAAATTAATAAGCATAAAATTCATTACAACAAATAATAACAAAGGCATGCAAAAAAGAAGATAACAATCAGATAACTGATAATAATAATAATAGTTAAAGCATAATGAAAAACCGTTGCAGAACCAACCTTGCCTGTGGGTTGAATTGGCGTCGAGCCGGCGCCTGGACGACCATTATCATTAAGATTGGTGAACAAGGCGGCGCCGGCGGTAGTCGAAGCTGTCATGTGCCGGTGCAGCAGAAAAAGCCAAACTAGCCCCGGCACCGACCCTGCAGCTTTGCTTGGGGCGTGGCGGTGTCCCCGGACAAGATATTCCCAACCAGTAACCAGGTAAGGAGAAGAAGAATATGAATAGGAAGAATAAGACGTGGAAGAAGAAGAAGAAGAAGAAGAATCAAGCAAAACTAGCAACCATTAAGCGCAATGGACAGATGTGAAAATTTAAAACGCCACTCCACGGCGCCGGCCCATAGAAGCCATGATCGGTCCGCGAATACAACGGCTCGCTTTGCTAGCGCTCGTCTACGCCACTCCCACCACGTCCGAAAGCCGCATTCCTGATCGACAGCAAGATGTTTACTACGACATTTTCTACGATAGCAGTATGCAAAACTGAACCATTGAAAAAAACACCGAAATATTATATATATACTTTTTTTTTCAACAAACAAACTGCTTAATAATTAATTGAAATTCAAGTTGCCCAAGC
>NW_003526940.1:1891136-1914674 GCF_000181795.1 Trichinella spiralis
GAAAGCTAAATAATAAGTCTCGATTCATTTCTTCTTATCCTATCTATGATAAACTACGATAAAAGTAAATAAATTTTTTGATTTCTAAAAAACTGTTTCAGTATTAAAAAAATTATGAATGAGAATAATTTTATTACAATTTAGAACATTATTTTTACAACAAATTACCCATTAAATGATATATTTAATGGTTCAAATTAAATGCGTTTTCTATTTGTCATTTACTCTTGTAATGAAACTTCAAAAAATTGAATAATCGACCATTTTTTTCAGTTAAAAAATATGGAAATTTTTGAATTTATTGTGACAACCTTATTTTGATTTGAACCTGGTTTAAAAATGTCTTGTTTTTTCAATTTTTTACCAGTTTGTGCATGTTGGACATTTTGGAAAATTTAATCTTTTTATTAAGTTCTATACCGCCTCCAAACGTTCCTAAAAGTCTCGGTTTATCAATTTTATTTCATCATTTATTTGTTGTTTCGCAAATTTACAAATGCTTTATGATTATTAATAATAATAAATCATTATGAATCATGTGATTGTGACATAGGAATGGCAAAATGAACTTGCACAACCGATTGTTACGTTAAATTTGTTGATAATTTTTCAATAAGCTATTCTATTGTTCGTTTGCATAATGAAAATTTACATTCATGAATATGTAGTATTTGATGGATTTTATATTAAGATTGAATGCTATATTTGCGTAAGGGGCATTTCATTGTCTAAATGTGTGTAAGTCGAGAAAGCATTTCGACCAAATCGACCAAATTCAGAGGTGATAATGATGAGCTGATAATGAAAAACTGTTGTCAGCAAAAGTATTATAAATGAGAATTTTTGTACATTAAAAATAGCATATGTCATAGCAAAGTGATGATAATTGGATTTATGAGATGAAATTTGAAAATTCTATGTTGAAATTCAAAAAAGATAATTTCATTACTGAATGAAATTCATCAAAAGATGATAATATTTGAAAAAAAATTATTATGATAATAAGAATAATAAAACAAAATAAAAGGATACAATAAAAACAGAATGGGAATGGTGGAGTAAAGCAACAAGAAGCCGATGACGTCATCGGTAGCTTGTTGTGCCAACAAGTAGCAATTAAATGGAAGACGTGAGACAGCATTTGCATTATTAAACAAACGACGCAGCAGTTTTGACCGTGTGCGTTTGTTTGAGCGAAAAATGAACTTTGTTCACAATTGTAATGCTACTTTCACGAGTTTAAGAATTGGTCGATTCGTTCCAATCAACTGAATATTTTATTTAAAATTCCGCTTAAACTTTAAAATGCAAACTGATCCATTATTATCATTATCATTCTTCATCCGCATAAGCGGCTTTCATTTTTCAAAATTCTACTCTACATATGCTTTTCCTTTTCTCTCATTAATCCATCATCATCATCATCATCACGGATCTCAGCTTCATCTGCGACAATACTCACCTTGAACATTAGCTGCTTCACTTTGAAGGTATATTTGATTCAACAGTTGTATTTGTTAAGATAAAGTTAAACAATTACTATACAGCTCATTATTCATTATGCTTTCTCCTTTTTTTTAAATTAATTTCATTAAATACTTTTTCTGTGTTGTAATAAAAATGAAATTTCTACCAGAATTTATCAATAAAAACTATTTTAATTAAAATAAAAATGTAAATAAAGCCGTTGAGATTTTGAACACTTTTTTCGATCACTTAAAACAATCAAACAGCAATAAAAAGCGGTCTAATAAATGAGTAAATTGCTTTTGAAATGAAATTTCCTTTTGTCAATACGATGTTCATTTATTTTATTTTTAAATTGTCAGAAAGTGCATTTGTTCAATAAACAACAAAAAGGAAGTTCAATCACAAAGCATAGTAATTCTTTTTTTTTCTTTTGATTTATTTGATGATAATTATTAAAATATTAAACATGATATTTATGAAAATGAAAAATATTTAACAATCTTGACGTGAAATATTTTTTAAAAAAAAGGAATTTCATTTTCAGTTATTATTGCATGCTCAACTTGGGTGGGGCATTTTTCACAACATTTGTATCTTTTTCATATTTTGAGATGGAATATGAAAATGAAAGGTATACACTGCTGCATATTAGCATGCTAAAACAAGCGATAAAACAAAGCAAATTTGTGTATACTTTCACGATCCGTTTGAAATGAATTGTTGAGATTGTTTTCCCTTCCTCCCCCACCCGGATCGACAGAAAAATTTTATTTTATTAGCATTGATTTGCAATTGGAATAATTTTAATGCAGTTGTTTATTAATGTTTGCCATTTTTTTTCATTCTATTCAATTCTCGGTCTATTGTACAGTAAGCAAACAAATTTTTTGATAAAGTAAACCAGTAATTTTCATTTCATCAATAATAATAATAATAATGAAGAAACGTTTTATTAAAAAAATATAATAATTTTTCTATTTCACTTTCATTTGATCATATCTTGAAGTTTAATTATTCCCGCTTGGGCAATTGACAAAAATCAATTTCCATATTTGTTGGTAACAGTTATAAAACAACTGGAAAAAATTGTTTAAAAGTATTACAATTTACAATATCTGCAACTGAAGATATTATTATTTTAAAAAATGATTCATATTTAAATAATAAATGCATTTATTAGAACTGTTTGAACATTTGGAAAATTTCTGACGCTCGCTTGATGACTAGGCTCGGCTAAGCTGAGTTAAATTAGCTAAAAAGCGTGGGCAAGTTTCACGTCACATTCAACGTTTTAAACAAAATATCACAATTCAAGCTTTGGTGTGCTATTTTCTTTTTGTTTCAAATGTGCAATTTTCAATCATCGCTGCAAAGCTTAAATGATAAACAAACGCTGCTTACGTGATTTCTTTTTTATTTTTAATTTAAATAAAATATTATTTCAATTATCAATAATAGTTTTAAAAGATTGTTAATCTTTTACAGTAATCCACGAAATTAAAAAAAACATAATTTCTTTTTCCTCAGTTCAATTCTAATTGATAAATTAGGACGCGTAGGCGGAAAGAATTTTAAACAACGACGCAATCAACAAACCGTTTTAAAGAATTAAAAAAAATAATTTTAATATTTTATCAGTTATTTTTATTTTAATAATAAATTTCTGTTGAAATTCAAAAATAAGCTCATTTTGATAAGTTTTTCAAGTTAGACTTTTTGGTGATTTTCAAAATTCTAACTGCACGTTTACAGCGTCTTCTGCACTGCACAAACAACCAGTTGATTGCAAACAGAATGTAACGTGAATAATGTTTGCTCATCGAAAGCATCTTGCTATTTATCTTTGACAATCTTATCAATATGATAATTATAATAATGGAATGTTTAAATTATGAATTTCATTTTCCAGAAAAAATATTAATATTGGAAATTCAAACAAATTTTCATGCAAATTTCTACATTTGAATTATTTTCAAAAAAAAATTAATAAAAAGGAAATTTTAAATGAGAAAATTTTCATCAACTACCGTCGATCGGTTGTTTCGATGCATTTGATTTAGTGTTTGTTGCAATTTATTGAATAAAAAAATGTACACTTGTAAATTTAAATAATGCATCGTCTTCTTTTAGAAAATTTATTTCTGTTATTGACTGCTGGCAAAACCAAAATAAATTAAAAAAATATTTTTTGCAATAATGAATAAAAAAATTGATTTTCATTTCATAGAAAAAAATACGTATAATATGTAGCTGTTATTATTATTATTATTCTAAGTGCTATTTTAATCATTAAAAATATTTATCAATTTCTCATTTGAATGAATAATTTTAAAAAAGCTTCAAAAATGAACACACGCTGCGGGTGTTTTGTCAATCATCCGCTGCTCTGATAATTTAAATGCGGAAATAATAACTCGACATTAAATAAACATAAATATTTGCTCTAATAATAATAATAATTCCTGGTTTTTTTAAAGAAAATATATTTTCGCGTGCATTTGTGCAAAGATTTCACAGTAATAAAAGCATTAGCATTTTGGGGCTAAACATTTATTTATGTAGTAAAGTTGTGATATTTTGAAAAGCTTGCGATATGACTATTATTATTATTGTTGTTGTTGTTATTCAACTTGATGCATACTGAATGCAATTTCAAAGCGAAACTATTTAAAATGATTTGAAATCAGCCATCGATTGCTTCACACTGGTCTGTGATAATATTTATCAGCTTGCATGTCAATTGTTTTCACTTGTCATTTCCCCATTTCAATGTGTATAGATATATAAATATATTTGCATATGCATCTCCTCGGTGTGGCGTTTGTGTGTGTGTTTATGTTAACAGAAAACATCATTTCCAGCTCAGATTAAAATATTTTCACAATCTGATGCTCAGGATGAATATGCAAACAATTTTTTTTTATCAATTTTATTTTT
Organism: Trichinella spiralis; assembly: GCF_000181795.1. Classification (NCBI taxonomy): domain Eukaryota; kingdom Metazoa; phylum Nematoda; class Enoplea; order Trichinellida; family Trichinellidae; genus Trichinella; species Trichinella spiralis. Next base: position 1,895,544 of record NW_003526940.1, read on the forward strand.
ACAATCTACTGTTGAAAATTATTCGACAAAAAACATAATTAATAGAATTATGTTTTTGAATATTTTCCAACAGTATTGTTGTTCGAGTGAAGTTTTTTTTTGTTTTACAACTTGACTGATGTTAAATTATTTTTGTCGCATTAATTGCTGTAAACAATTACAAATTATATTATTGTTCATTGAACGATTGTTGAAAGTATAAATAAATTGATATTGATTGATTAGGAATTGAATTTATACTGTCGTATTATTATTATTATTATTGTTATGAATTTATGGCCAAAAAAAATAAATGAATTTCCACTACAGATTTATGACCTTTCAAATCGATAGCCGCAGCCTAATGGAAATGCGACTTTGATCTTTTGACTTTTCTCAATTGTTGAGTTTGATCTTTTTTTTCACTCCTTCGACAATGTTTATTTGTTATGTGATTTATTTTAATAATATTTTTCTTTTTCCGAACAAAAAAGAAAAATTTATGGATAGTAATAATAATTGAATTATATAAAATGAAAGGAAATTATTCGAAACAGAACGATGAAATGAAAAACAAAACAATTTTGTAATGAACGTTTCGCCTTTGTCATGTAGAAGATAGTTTTTATTATTATGCGAAATTCAATTTCACGTTTATATTTAAAATGAGAAATTATTAAATTTTCAACAACTTTAATATTGACCAAATAATTTACAGCAGAAATTTGAATAAAGTACAAAAATATTGTTGTTTCAATGTTGTGTTGTTGTTGTTGTTGTTGTGGTTGTTGATTTCATTTATTTTAAAAATTTTCCGCTATCCATCTATTCGGGAAGCCATATTTGGCGGTTGATCTGTTCATTGGAACCTCTTGATTAAGCCGAGACCTCTAATTGACGAACAGCAGTTGATTTAAATAGATTAACGCTTAACAAGCGCCTATATGAACTGAGCGGATTCACAGGACCGCCCACTTATGGGCTGGTCGATCGTCTGAGCTTCAAGATAACTTGATCACCGCGATCAGTTTTAAAAAGCTTCGTTACGCTTGATGATCGATTATTATTTATTTGGGCAGTTCGATCGAGAGCAGCTTAATTGATTTCAACCAGGCTGCTGCATGTTCCTCTTATTAAAATGGCAGCTCAAGCTGAAGCTGAGAGAGACACTTTCCGGCTGACCGGAAAATTGGACAAATTAAATAGTAAAGAAGCAGAATCTGAGGGTTGAAATGGTGGTCAATTGAACATCCAATGCAATCCGAACTACAAACGCGCTCACAATTCTCTTACTTGACAAAGTTTGACAAAGTTCCACTTCCACATTGTACAGACAAAAAAACCTGTATTTTCCACTTTTCCAAAACAAAGGCCACGTCATCAAAAAAGTACGTTCCAACAGTAAGACTGTATTTTTCAAGTTGTACTGTAATTAGAAAAAAAAGTTTCACCCCTACACTCAGTGGAAAAAAAACAATTTCCACTTTTAATTTTTTATCATAAAAATATTTCCTAAACGTGTTTTGCAAATACTTGTTTTTTTTTTATAATTAATAAGGTTGAAATTAATTTTGTCATTTTTAATCAATCACATCAACATGATAGCATCAACAACTCTTAACTTGCTCTTAATTTTTATCAAAAGAACTTTTTCAATTAAACTCTTCAAAAAAGTATTCATTGCAGAATTTCAGTTTCTTCCTTGTTCAAATTTCGAATAAAGTGAAACATTTTCATTGAACATGCTCAATCAAATAAAAATAAATATCAATAATTAAACAAATAAATAATTTATTTATTAACATTTTAAAAATTATTTTCATTTTGTGAAACAATTGTATACAACTCGATTCAATGTCACGATTGCATTTGTCCAATTTATCGTGCAATCATCATAATTTCTTCATTCGGTTACGCATATTCAGAATAAATGACTAATCACGCATCCGTGATAGGTAATAAATATCACTTTTCACATTTTTATGCAAATCTATACAACATAAATAATAATAATTTCATACTGTAATGAAATTGACATTTCAACTTTGGTTTGGTCAAATTGAGTAATATATGTTTTTTATAATAATATATATGCACTAGTTGATGACTGTGGTTGTCAATTTTCGGCATTTTGCAAAAGCGATCTCTTAATTCGTGCATTATTCAGAACTTATTTGTCTGTTTTGCTCTACAAAATAAATTTAATACAATTTCTTTGAACTGGAAATGTTCAGTTTTTGTATTAATCAAAAGTGAACACTTGTCATTGAAAATAGCATACATGAGAACAAATAATGCGAATGATTTTGTGCAAATTTCTACTCTCTCATTCTCATCTGTGAAGGTAAGGTTAATTTAATGAAAATAATTATTTTTTAATTCACTCGCGTCATAATGTAAGTTTTACAAGTTGAATTTCCGATTTGATACACTTCTCAAGTCAAAGCATTTGGATAGAAATAAAATTTTTGTAAATTACCAATAACATAAACGGATATTCAAGTGATATTCAACTTTATAATTTCCATAACCTCGAAAACAATTGTATATTGCAAATTTGAAAAAGAATTATAGCAACAATTTTCAAAAAACACATTGTTATTTTTAATAGTTTATTGGTCATGATTACTATAATGAGAAATAATAATGAATTTATACATTTTTTTCCTTCGATAAATTTGAAATCTTTTTGTTGTTGTTTTTTATTAACCAAATTGTCAATTCATATTCAAAAAAAATAATAATGATATCATTCCCTATATCATAATAAAGTATTCAAATTTATGAACTAATTTTTTTCAGTTCTTTTTTTAGATATCTTGTTTTCATGATAAAATACATATTTCTATTTTATAATTTACTAATTTTATTCCTTACATGTGTTTAAAATAATAAATTATATTTGAAATACACTGATTTATGATTTATGTTTTAAAAAATCAAATAAATATAACTTATTTAAAGGATACTGACATTCTGAAAGCTCATTTAATATTTTTAACGTTCCTCAGATTGTGTTTTAAATAACCAATGCTATAAAGTTGAACTGTACAAGCAGCTTTTTAATTGCAATGTTTAATTTCATTCAAATGATGAGTTAGCACAAGTTGTTTTGTTGATTTTTCTTTCTTTTCAATTGCCCTGTTAGCAATATTAGCAATAATTGTAAATTTTATGAAAACAGCAGTCACATTTTTAATATCCTTAATAAATTAGTTCATTAACGTAACAGATTAATGGAATGGAACATTTGATATTGAAAAATGCAATATATCTGAGAAAATTTGATTATTTTACTTACTGATCATGTTTATTTTCATGTGAGTTTATAATTTTGCAGATGAACATCAATTCTGAATCTATTATGTGTATATCACTGTTTGTTGCTCTTTGTTTTTAATTCAATGCATTTGCATGTCAATTTATTAAAATTTCTAAATTGGAGAAAATTTCATGAAACTTTTTAAAATGTTGCTCAATGTTATCATGCAGTATTAACACTGATTTTTCACATTCTATTTTGTTAGCACTTGCTTCTTTGAAGTGCGTCTAAACATTTTTTACTTATTAAATAAATATATAATCATAAATTCATAGACATTAAAATAAATATGATATGATACATGTGTATTTTAAAAAATCAAAAAGTTGCACATTATTCTTTAGATTTGATACGTACATTTCTTTTGTAAAAATTAATTTTCAATAATTTTCAAAGTGATAAAGTTAGTATAACAGCACTTTTCAAATGACATTGCGTTGAATCGATGGATTTTGCTTGCGAGGGAAAGGTTGCATGCCAAAATTTTGCACATCTAATGGATCGCATGTCAAAGTACACAGAAACAAAAGTCTAGCTGAGGAACAAGCAGCTTTTATGAGAAAGCTGACTCCGTTTTACAAATAAATTTGCATTTCAACTGTGCAGAATAATTTGTCATTTTTACATAGAGATACGGATCAAATGACACATTGCAACGCTCTTTTTTGACAAATATTCCATTTTTCCCGATTGCAGTAAAATGGGAAAAGATTTTGATGGAAAAATTAACTGTTTAAATATATTTTAAAGCATACTTAATTTTATTTTAAAACTATTTGACAAAGTTGTTTAAACATCTTTACTCAATAAAATAATACAGTAGTAAGTAATATATATATTTTGAATTTTTAATTGACTGAATTACTAAAATATATTCCTATAAATTTATTACATCACAATTTAATCAATGATCTACTTATTTTCTTTTTCTAAAATTCAAATATTTTTTAATAAAAAATTTTCCATTTAAATGATGCTGTTTTTTGCATTTTAAAAATTCAGCTTACGTAAGTGAAAAGTATACGAAACTGAATTGAATAATCAATTTTTTATTTTTGAAAAATACGTTATTACTCACGCTGATAATTATTAATTATTTTATAATAGTTATTAAAAATGAACATCAACGTGGTATAATTTTAAAAATATCTTGACGTTTTCCAGTGATATTTTTCAAAATGATGCTGTCAAATAGAAGTGGTGCTTCTTTCTTGAACCAAGTTATAATTTTTCCCAGAAAAAGCACTGATGATAATTTTGACACTTCGTATAATGATGACGTGTTTTTGTTTTTATTATTTTTTTATTCATAAAAATAAAAAATTTTCACCTTAAAACTTGCTTGTAGGCTTTAAGTTTTAGTTACTATCCGTGATTTGATCAATCACTGATCACCAATCTATATGCTTACTGTTTACAATTTGAATATTTCATGCTATTGTTGTTTTCATTCAATTTCAATTGCGGCTAACTTGACACCAACCAATATTAAAAGTAGGCTAATATGCTGAGAGCTGTTCTAATCAGTATTATCTCACTCGATTAACCTGATTCCAATGAAGCTTTGAGCGAAGTTTATAAAGTTTATATTATTTTGAATGAATCCAATATTTCAGTTATTTTTTTGATAAGCACTTTCCCTATTGAACATAATCTCATCTGCATTGTTCTGTTGTTTGGTTTGTTGAAATTTATTCTTTTTCGTTTGGCTTAATATAAATAATGTGAATGGTAAATTGGTTAATATCTGATACATATCTTTCAAAATTTGATGTTTAACATTTGTTTGGTTGAAAATTTTATTAGTTACAACCTAATAATAGATGAACTTAGTTAGACAAATTGTATTAATTTAAAAATGCGTGGCAAAACTTAATTTCTCTTTAATGTAATAAAGTTATTTATATTTAGCTAATACCAACAAATATCACGAGCAAATTAAATTATATTAAGAGTAATTGAATTTAAAAGAAAAAACAATTGCATTTTGCAATATTTAGAATGTTAATTATAATTTATTTAATTTGATTTTGATGAAATAACTTATAATGTTGAACTTGTGCTTTCAGCAACTTTACCATTAAGTAATATAGCAATAGAAGAAGAAGAAGTGATTACAACGCCGGAAGGAAACGTCATTAGAAACAAAGCTAATATAACTGGCTGATTGCTAGAAAAATGAATAATGATCAAGAAGAAGCGACCAGCTTGCGGCAGCAAGAAGATGCTAACGTCGTAAGCGCCACCGCCACCTCGGCGGACACAGAAGGCGATGCGAGCCAAGGTATGGTTCGCGGCTTTGTAAGACGCGGCGCTCTCAGGCAGAAGAACGTCCACGAAGTTCGTGGCCATCAATTCATCGCCCGTTTCTTCAAGCAGCCGACTTTTTGCAGTCATTGTAAAGATTTCTTATGGTAATTATTTCCATTTCATTACTTGTGATTTTATTCAAAATTTCACCAATACATAATGTGAAAAGGGGTGGGGGGGGGAAATATGCATAAATGCGTTTAATATTAAATTATATTATTATTTTTTTTCAGATATTAATCATAATAATAATTAATCAATTAATGAATTTTGTGCTGTTGAAAAAGTGAAAGTTATTTTCATTTTAACTTTGCATTTTATCCATGAACTTTGGTTGTTGCACAAATGATTGGCAGCATCAGAGGTGTGTAACCGCAGAATTTGTCCAAACAATTGCTAACCATTATTAACCAGCGCTCACGCAAACGTTTCATTTGCCTGCAGTGATTAGTGCTAAAAATTTGTGACGTTCAATTTTCTTTTGCTGACGGAATTTTATTTTTATTCAAAATGATTTTTCTCTCATCCACTGGAAGAGTGATAAATGATTTCAAAGAAAAAAAAACATTTTTTTAAATAAAATAAAAGAGAAATTGTGTAATGTTAAAATAATATAATATATTTTGACTTTTTTACACTTTTCCAACCCAAACGAGATTCATCAAAATTCCACATTTAGTGGTAAATTCTTAATATTATTAGGAAATTGTTGTTTTTCTTTCTTTAAAAAAATGATATTTCTCTACTTGATAATTTCCATCTTTTATTAATAATATTAGCATATGAAATTTGAAATGCAAATGCATATCTAATGGCGATTCATTTATTGGATCAAGGGTATTGTAAGATTGTTTGATTTTTCTTATCAGTGTGAAATGAAATATGAAGAAACATGTTGATCAAAGTACCGAATTCTGTACAGTTTCCGTTTTGATGCTTTAATTGCTTGCATAAATGATACTTTAGAGTTTGATGTTTCAAAAGTTTTATTAAAAATCTTTGTATTTTTAAACAAAAACTGAATTTTTGAAAATTAAATACAACAAATTGTTGAATATATTACATTTGCAGAGGTTTGTTTGATTGTAAATGGAAATGGAATTATATTTAAAGTTATGTTTAAAATATTTTTCTTACATTTCTCAATTGGCTAACAATAACATGATGTAATTTGAAATAATAGTTTTCCATAATTTGTCAAATATAAAATAACTGTGGAAAAAATAAAAATATTTTACAAATTAGCATTTTGTCGCATATCCAGTTTATATGTTCAAATTTCAAATCAAGTCTGTGATTGTTTTAAAATGCTCATGTCTTAATATTTTTAATGATGATTTTTAATAAATGTTCACTTCCTCCTGATCTTCTTGAAAATTTTCAAATGTTCAAATTGCGTGATGATTCATCCATCAAATTTAATTATTACCAACGGGGCTGACGTAGTGCAATTAAGTCGGCTCGGTTGAAATTTCTTCATTGGTTCAGCTTTCCAATTAGCTCAAGTCTTAAGTTATTTGTTTTCTTACAGTCGATGATGACTGTCTACGGTGTAATCGTTCTGAAATAATATCATTTTTATTAATCTCTTTCGATTTGATCATTCAAATTTTTTTCCATTTCTCTTTTTTTTCACTCTGGAATTGCAATTCAAATTCACGTGCTTCAAAAAAGTTGTCGTCATTTTTCAACGGGAAAACATGACTCATCATGGATCATTTGTAGCATAATATTTGTCACACTCAAATTTTGCAAATGAACATATTTTATAAAATAAATAAACAAAAATCACTCACCAAAAAAAGTGTTCCTCTGTTGTTTCTTTTTATAACAACCATTCGGCTCATTTATTATCATTATCATCAGTATTATTTCGATTGATTTATTAGTTTGGAATATCGTGAAAAGTTTATTGATTTCATTCAGTAAATTTCTGATCAACGCCAGTTTCAATAATAATTAATGAGAATGTATTTTTCTTTCACTTTTCATGTCGTCCTTTTCAAGCAAAACTTCAGCTTCAACTTATTCACTCTCTTTCTCTTGATCTGCTCGACGACGAGTGTATTTTTATTCTCTGAAAATAGTTAAAATATTTTTCGTTCGTCACTTGCTTTTCAATCCAATTTCCAGCTAACAACAGTTGACATTCTATGTAACGTCTTTCTAAAAATAATATAATCCAATATTTTTCTGTTTCCTTCGCTTGGCTCAGTTTTTTTTAATCCATAATCCAAAAACAATCAAAAAGGCCAGATATTTTCATGGATGCTTTACAGAAATGTTGCAGGATTGTTGCAAAAATGAGTTCTGGCAAATTGCATTTAAAATTTAAATTTGAAATAAATCTTCATTGTTCATTTTTATTTGAACAAAAAGGTTCATTGCTTATTAAAATTTCATTCACTTGTGAAATTTACAACGTATTGATAACTAGTTGGCAATTTTTCTTTTACAATACAGTATACTGTACTGAAACTAGAAGGATTTTTTTTAATTTCACTGTATAAAAATGTTATTTTAATTAACAAGTGAAACTCAGCATATCGAAATAATGCTATTCACCATATGTAATTTTACCATAGTTCTTAATGACTGAATTGGAATCATTAAAAAATCTTCTTTGTTGCATTACTCTGATTTTCACTGCTCTATACTAACTGTTTCATGCTAATATAAAATGAGTTTCCATTTATTTGCGAATAAACTTCATTTTTGAATTATTGTTCAATTTAAATAACTGTTTGTTGTTTTTTCCTTGCCAAATGTTCACGAAGTCAGATGTGAAATGTGAAAGTCAGACATAAACTGGCAGTACTTTCTCTTCGTTGTATATTATGTGCTTAGCAGCTTTTATCAATTTTTATGAATATAAAAATTTGAATTCTGCTGAAACTGAATTTTCAGAACCGACATTGATTTAATGCTTTATTTGCTTTGTGAAAAGTCGTAATTTTGCAACACGAATTTTTCCATACAAAAGCAATTTGTATGGATGAATAAGGCTTTAATAATTGTTGACACATAGGAATGATAAGCTTGAACAAAGCGTGCAACGGAAATTGAATCTTGAAAGCAAATAGCAGATCTAATTTCAATGTCTTTTAGAGAATTTCTATCAAATAAAAGCTTCTTCGAACTGGATTCTGTGTGAACATTCAAATTATTCGAATATTTGATTTTTCCAATTATTTAATACTTGACACATTTTTCCAAAGCGTCAGAAAGCTTGATTTCTTTTGTTATAAATGCATGAATAATTTGTATGCTTATAAATTTGCAATTTTTTTGCAACTGAATTTTTATTTGTCGATAAATTTGGTCATTTTGAAAAAAAATGGGCAGTTTGTCTTTACGCAAACACGGATGAAAAATGATTTATTTCGACAATTTCCATTTGTAAATTTCAAAAATTCATTTAAGAATTTCAATATTTATTTTTAAACACTTCTTATTGTGCATGCTTTAAAATGAAATTTTGTAATAGATTTTAATTTGGTAAAGCTGAAATGCAATTACTATTTGATGTTATATATGGAAAATTTTTAATTTTCTCTCTGCAACCCAACTTAATGTATCTACTGCTTTTTATAGCAAACCGAATAATAGCAATTATTTCAGCATACTGCATTTATTTTCTTTTAATAATTAATATTCATTCAATAAAATGTAAAATAAATAAACTGCTTTTTATAATTGTATTTTTTTGCTTATTTTAATTTGGCTATAGCGTTTTCTTTGATATAAAAATGCAGTTCCAACGATGAACAATTTCCAGGTTACTAAATGATCAACTAATATCAACTTAAGTTATACTAGGATTTAATAAATGTAAATGAATGAAATGAATGATCTTTTTTCTTTCTTTCTTTCTTTCTATCAATTGACATGCTTATTATCCATGTCAGTGCTGACTGAAAGAGAAGTTGCAGCACAAATTGCTTGAATAAAAATAAAATGCAAATATTAAATGGCATGAGTTGTTGAAATACTAAAGCATTGCATAATTAAATTCATTATTCAAAAGTAATTTATGCAAACGTAAATGCCAAGTTGAATAGTTTAAATATGATTAACAACTTATTGTAAAGCAAAATGTTTATTATTTATTTGTTTATTTATACACTTTAATAACAGAAATATATTTTAAGTGTGATCAAATGAAAATTAAATCTAACTTTACGTATACATTTGATGTGTTCTATTTGATTTTTGTTTAGGGGTTTGACGAAACAAGGATTCCAATGCAAAGGTAAAAGAAAATATTATCATATCGATAATATTTAAATATTTAATTTCTTTATAGTATGTACGCTTGTTGTACACAAGCGCTGTCATGAATTCGTAAGCTTCAACTGCCCAGGAGTTGATAAAGGTGTCGATTCCGATGTAAGTTTTTGTGTTTTAATTTTATGATTTCATCTCCATAACAATAAACATTACTCATTATTATTATTATTATTAATGGTAAACAAAAAAGCTTTGAGTTACCTGAGAAAGTGATTAAATTTCATACACTATATATTTGGAATTTAAAATGTTGAAAAATTTTACAAAATTACAAATCGTTCAGTTGTTAACTAATTTTTTTTTACATTTAGGATCCAAGAGCAAAGCACAAATGGAAAGTGCATACATTCAGCTCACCGACATTTTGCGACCACTGTGGATCACTTTTGTATGGAATAATTCGACAAGGAATGAAATGTCAACGTATGAATTTATTCATCTTTTTATTAATAAAATATGAACATAAATTATTCATCTTACTTCGATTTTTCAAAATTTCTTTTTTGCAAACTGCAAAAAATATAAAATTCATTTATAAAAAGCTGCATGTTTTTAAAAATAATAAATTTATTTTAGTATGTGATTTGAGTGTACATCGACGATGTATGGAAAATGTCCCGAAAATCTGTGGCGCAGATCATACGGAAAGACGTGGTCGAATTAATGTTAAAGTTACCTGTGAAGACAAAACATTGACCGTTCTGAGTAACGTTTCACAAATTTGCTTCATGATCTAAAACGAAGCATGCATTGATTTTCAGTCCGAGAGGCGAAAAATTTAGTACCCATGGATCCGAACGGTTTGTCAGATCCGTATGTCAAGGTGAAACTTATTCCTGAACCTGATGGAAGACTTACCAAACAGAAAACTAAAGTAATCCGTGCTACATTGAATCCTACGTGGAATGAGCAGCTTACTTAGTAGGGCTTGAATATATTTATTACAGGGAATAGCGAAAGTTATTTCTTGCTAATTTAATTTAGTACCCTTGAACCATCTGATAAAGACAGAAGACTTTCAATTGAAGTATGGGATTGGGATAGAACATCTCGAAATGATTTCATCGGATCGCTTTCATTTGGAATATCAGAAATTATGCAAGTAATTATTTTTGAATCAAACGAAACAACCATGCATATCTGTACATATTATTTACTTTACTTTACTTTAAAGGAACCTGTCGATAGCTGGTTTAAACTTCTTAACCAAGAAGAAGGTGAATTTTACAATATACCCGTTCTTCGAGAAAGTGAAGTTGAAGCATTACGATTAAAATATCAAGTATTTTATTTTTTGCTGAAAATATTTATATTATGTTGTTTTTTTTCAAATTTCAGGAAAATAATAAAATTAGCAATGAAAATCGAAGGAGATCAGCATCAACGCAAAATAAAATTCATCATACGGATGTCATTCGACTTAGTGATTTTGAAATGATTTCCGTTCTTGGAAAAGGGAGTTTTGGAAAGGTATGCATGTCTTTATGTATTTAATATAAATTGAGCACTGTTCTAAGCGATGATACAAAATTCAGGTCATGTTAGCCGAACACAAACCAACAAACGAACTGTACGCGGTGAAAATATTAAAAAAAGATGTAATTGTCCAGGATGATGACGTGGAGTGTGCCATGATTGAAAAGCGGGTCTTAGCATTAGCTGAAAAACCGCCTTTCTTAGTACAACTTCACTCCTGCTTTCAAACAATGGTATAAAATACACGAAAATAATTTATTTATTTGCAATATCCATTCAATTAAAGGATCGACTATTTTTTGTAATGGAATTTGTCTGTGGAGGTGATCTGATGTTCCAGATTCAGAAGGTCGGAAAATTTAAAGAACCAGTTGCTGTGTAATAAGACATGTCAAAATTTATTTATTTAACATATTTATTACATTCGCTTTCATTTCTTCAGTTTTTATGCAGCAGAAATATGCATAGGCATTTTTTACTTGCATTCAAAAGGGATTGTTTATCGTGATCTGAAATTAGACAACATTATGCTCGACATTGATGGTCATGTGAAAATTACCGGTATGCACACTAATTATCAGGTTGTTGAATTTTAAACAAACAAATAAATATATTTATTTGCAGATTTTGGAATGTGCAAAGATAACATGCTTGACGGTGTAACAACGAAAACTTTTTGCGGAACACCAGACTACATTGCTCCTGAAGTAAGTTTCGTGATGTTTTTTATTTGTTTCATTAAAATAATATGTAATTTTTAGATTATCCTATATCAACCTTATGGAAAAGCAGTTGATTGGTGGGCATTTGGTGTCCTTGTTTATGAGATGCTTGCTGGTTTGCCACCTTTTGACGGTGAAGACGAAGACGAACTGTTCACGGCAATAACAGAACACAGTGTTCCTTATCCAAAATCAATGAGCAAAGAAGCTGTACACTTATGCAAAGCGGTAAACAAACAGTGCTATTGCTTTTTTCTTCCCTATTCTTTTATTGAAACTTCTACAATGCAGTTGTTGAATAAAAATCCTGACAAACGACTCGGAAGTGGACCCTCTGGACAGCAGGATATTCAGGAGCATCCGTTTTTTCGGCGAATTGATTGGATCAAATTGGCAGATCGAGCTGTTCAACCACCAATGAAACCAATTATTGTAAAAATTATTTCCATCCATTCTTACAATTTATCAGTAAAATTTTCTCATTTATTTCAGAAAAACATGCGCGTAGCGACCAATTTTGATCGTGATTTCACTTCTGAACCACCTACATTGACGCCCACAGATAAATTATTCATAATGAACATGGATCAAAGTGAATTTGAAGGCTTCTCCTATATAAATCCAGAATATGTCCAACATGTCTGATACAACTGCCGCCAATTTTTACATTTTTGCTTTTTCATTCATTTGCACAAATCAATTGTGTAATTTGTCAAGAAATTTTTTGTTTATCATCATTTACTTACTTCATTCATACTGTACAGTGCAAACACCACAACGCTTTTTTTTTGCTTTGACATGTTCTTCAGTCAGCGGCACATCGAAAATTGTTTTCTTGCAAAATTGCTACTAAATTGATTATTCCAGAAAAGAGAACCAATCTTCCAAACTATTTATTTGTACATGTTTTCTCTATATTTATTTTTTGTATTTATAATACCGTTCATTTCATCACTCATCATCATCACTTTTCATTACTATTCTTTTGTAATCTTGTCAAATTAAACTAAAAAAAGCGATCCTTTCATTCATGCTGTGAACATTACATGATAAACATTAATTTCATTAAAAGTTTACTTGTACGGCTGGTCTGGCAAGTGATAGCACATTTCATTTATTCGAGCTTTTTAGGAATTGATCATTTATTTCAATTTAATTTCATCCTTTTTCGTTCAATTATATTATTGCCCTGCAACACTGACCAGAGAAATAAATAACGAATGCATTCATCGTTCAACTTGCTTGCTCTACAAGCATTTAAATCAAGCAAACTATTCAAATATAAATTACATTTTATAACGTAATTCTGCTACATTTGAGAAAAAAAATTTATAAAAGATTACAAAATCTATTGCCATATAGCGCTAACCTGATGCCATATGCATAAACAACTGATATATATATATATAAATATCAACATCAATATTTAATTTAAATGTACTTTCAAGAAGAGTTAAATAACCCAGTTTAGCAGCTTGTTAAATCGACGTCGTCGAAAGAAAAATTTTGCCAATGAAAAAAGTTTTCTCTTCTAACGACATCAGCAGTTCGCATTTTAAATTATATTGCCTTAAGAGAGGTTCGATCGTCCAGTTTGAGCTAAAAATAATTTCAAACAAAAACAATTATTTAAAAATATTGCAATTTTAACAACGTGCATAAAGCTCTGGTTCTTTATCAATTACCAGTTGAGTAAAATTCAAACAAAACTACTCATTTTATATTGTCAAACTGCACTCAATTCAAGAGCAACTCATAAATATATCGCTGTTTGTTGTTAAACTTTAAAATTATAATGCAAGATTGAATTTCCTAAATACAGCTTTTATGTCAAATATTAGTGTAATTCATTATAAATTAATTGTACAAGTTAGAACGCATTATATAATGTATTATTGAAATTATATTTCAAGCATAATTTAAATTCGAACAATACAAAGTAAATAAATGACTTTCTTTCGATTTTGGTAAGAAAAGTAAGCACAGGCATCAGGATTTCGTTCTAACAGAACAGATATAGTGAATGCAACGTCTTCAAATACTAAAAATGAATCATTAAGATTTTGTTGAATTGTATAGCTATTTACTTACCATTTGGATCGTAAAAGCAGTCTGATAATAGTAAAATGTCAAATGAAGGCAAACTAAAAAGGTTATCATCGGCAACACCCCAAATCAGAGTTCTGTACTGTGTATGCTCAGAGACACCATTGATCATGCAGTTTTGAAGAGCTAAGTTTTTAACTGTACCATTTTTAGAGTGATCTGTTAATATAACAAATTTAGCATCACATTTAGCAGCCACAATAGATACTAAACCGGTTCCAGCACCTAACTAAAGATAACATTGAAATGGAATGAATCTATTTTACAAAAAAAATTACTGATAATAACCTCTAGGATGGTTTTCCCACGAAAAGCTTCGATGTTTGAAATGATATAACTAGAAAGCACTTCTGCACAAGGCCATACATGAAGACCATAATCTTCTTCCTTTTCGCCTTTGGTCCATTTTGATGCTGTTGCCATTATAAAGCAAATGAAAAAAATTTCATTTAACTTCACTTTGCATATACTAAAATGCATACATAAAACAAATTAATAATAATCATCTTCCACAACTTTTGAGAAAAATTATTTACGATTTCACCATAAACAATTTATTAATAGTTTTATGAGATAAATATATTAAAATACACTAAATATTAAAATACATTCAATTAACGTAAAGAGAAACACAAGCATGTTCTGAAAATTTTTTATTTCCCGTATATTATCTATGTAATGACCACTTTTTAAGCTCAGAATTAAAAAACGCATGAAACAGATTCTAGTACTGCAAAAATTAATTTAAACTTAAAACAAAATATGAAAACGTACTGTTAATTACTGTAGCGACTTGTTTTAGCATAGAACTTACTTGTCAGTAAATACAGTAAAAAGTAGTTGATAAAGTGTTCTTGTTAGAAAAAAGTAATGTGAACGTATGAAGTTCACTGTAACTCTTTGTTGTACACTGTTACTTATTCGTATATTAATATTTGTTAATAAAATAGCCATATCGATACCAAAAGTCGTATAATAAAAAAAATTGCTCCATAGTAGTTGATCATTTGACTGAAAAGAGATTTCTATTTTTGATGAATCGAGAGCAAATCGATAAAGATGAGTCATCTTCCCGCCAAATATTAAGATTTGCGTATTTACCTGAGCATCAAAATAGAAATTTCTTGAACGCAGTTATCAGCTATCTTACTGTAGTCAAAAAATATAGAACGTTTGCAAAAACAGATAATTATTTATAAGACTGTATAATATATTTAAAATTATCTTAATGTAATGAAATAATTTTTAGCAAAATTCTATAATCTTTTTAGTGTCAACTGTTCTTTATGTAGAATTAGATTTTCAGGTAGGTTTACTGTATTAACGTGTTGTCAATCAACAGTAAATTTGTGTACTTCGTTTTGGCAACGGTGGCTTTGTGTGACGCTTGTTTCGTGCGAGATGGGTACTCGTGTTTATGTTGGTCGTATTCCTTACAGAGCAACTGAAAGGGATATAGAAAAATTTTTTCGTGGTTTTGGTCGAATAAGAGAAATATTTCTGAAGAATGGTTATGGTTTTGTTGAATTTGAACACACCGAAGATGCAGATGACGCTTGTTATGAATTGAACGGCCGGGAAATGTTTGGTGAACGGTAAGAATTGTTTTTTTATTGTTGATTCTTTCTTTTCTAAATTAAACTTTTGTGAATTTTAGATTGATAGTTGAGATTGCCCGCGGAACTCCACACGGTCGAGACCGCTATGGTTGGCGTCAGTCGTATAGAGTTCGAAGTGATAGATATGATCGGAGGTTTGTCAGTTGCGCAAAGCTTGTTGCTTGTTGTTAAATGTGAATTTGAACATTGAAAGTTTTGTATTGTTCATCTGAAATTTGGAAATGGGGGGGGATGGTTATCTGTCGAATTTGATTTTTGAAATTTGCTGTGCGAGAAGCTGCTTTCCTGTTGTCGTTTTATCCATTTAAAATTTTTGTGAACTTTTTAAGATGGGAGATTTAATTTTTTTTTTTGTAATTTTATTTAGCATTAATTTTTAAATTTCGAATAATTTTACATCTAATTTACTATTTTTAAGTGGACACAATGGTTGTTAGCACTCACCTGCGATCCATTCATTGCCCATTTTCAATGTGTCAAAACTTCGTTTGATGCAAACTTATCAAGTGCGGACACCAATCTTATCGGCTCACACATTTCCTTGTTTTCAGTGATATTCGACCCAAATCATATCATCTTTCAAATATGGTTCCGTGTATAGAGCAGACGTCGTTGCGAATTCACCAACTGCAGTTGATGAACCAACCACAATATTTTATTCAGTACCAGATAATTTATGGTGCTTAAAAATTTATTTGTGCACGTCTCGTGTATGCGGTCTCTTTAAATTACAGTTTGCGGTTTCGTGAATTTTAGGAAGGGAAAGTTTTCTACTAGACAGAACGCTTTATGTGATTTGTGTACGAAGTTTAACAGAATAGGTCTTCTATTTTAGGTGCATCTTGAAACTTTTATTTAGGGCGCATTAGATGGCAAAATGATAATTGCTTTTCTGTAAATTAATTGGTTTGATTCTTAATGTATACAGAAAAGTGATTGAACGTAGTTGATTTACTTTGAATTAGCTCCATCATCAGTACGTGATTGCCGTTGAAAATCGAGTCCAGTTTGTATGGATAATCTTATTATTATTATTATTATTATTTAAGTGTATTATTAAGTCAATATTAAACAGAAGAAAAGAGGGGATAGTGATTTCACGAAACCGCAGTTGAAGCTCACCTTTTTAAATGAAAATTTATGTGAAACTTATAATTTAATTTAACAAGCGAATAGTAATAATATGAACTTTTACAGACGGTCTAGGAGTCGTTCTCGATCTCGTTCTCGTAGACGCAGTCGATCACGAAGGTGAGTCGAATTAATTATATATTTGGTATACGTTGTCAGAGTAAACATTTGGCGTTTAGTCGTGACCGTCGTCGACATCGTCGCGAGAGCGTGTCGTTGAGTAGATCTCGAAGTCGAAGTCGATCGCGTTCAGCTCCGCCACGTCGTAAATCCGAAAGTCCAGGAGAAGATAGTAATTGCAAATCTCCGGAACGTGAAAGAAACGGAAACGGAGATAACAACTCTGTGCGCTCTGGTTCTGCTGAACGAGGCGGAGGCTATTCGGAAAGTGCATCGACACCACGATCAGCTGTGGGCGCGGAAGATGTAAGCATGTTTTATGATTGGTGATGTCGTTTTCTTAACAGTCTGTGGTTTTATAGAATGGCGAGTTTGAAGATGAACGAGAATAAGGAGAAGATAAAAATGAACATGTGAAAAAGAATTTTTATGTGATACATCTACTATTACTGTTTTATGAATAATCAGTTGCTTAAAATTATTATTATTATCATTATTCTTTGTTAGGGAGGCAAATGTACGCGCACGGTAGTTCTCAATTTGATGCTTAACTGGTGCACTTGCAATTTTATTTCATGAATAAAGCTGCGTAAGGGCATTCTTTTGAAAGCAATTTATTATGTCTTAAGCAGTTTCCAATAATATATGTGCAACAGATGTGCATATATAAAAGTGACTGAATGAAATTGCCGATGCTGTTCAGAAAAAAGTGATATAATTCCGTAAGTTGCGTTCGGAATTATCAAATGCATAATTGTTTGATTGTATGAAATAGTTTTTCAGATGTAATCAAGAGAAATTTTGTTTTTAACCTTTTCAGACCGACTGTATCAGTTTGGATATGTAATGTTTTACGACTGCCATATGTATTGCCTGCAAACTATTTGTTAACTATGCAACTGTTCATATGTTTTTGAGACTTGCGTTAATTATTTTTAGCAGTCGATTTATTTGTTGTGTGAGGGGATTTTTGGAAAACGTCCCTAGCTGAAGCAAAAAACAGTGAATTTGAATTTTGATGTCTAAGCTGGCAACTCCTGAAAATTTAAGTATGGTATTTTTTTAGTGTAGAAATTGGTGCAAATATGGCATTAACCATTGAATTACTGAGACATTTTTGCACCAAATTTGGAAAATGAGGTTTATGGAAACTCAAGAGTTTCATGGCTGAACTTCTTTTTGAGGATTGTTCGACAAAAAAATTCGCAGAGTTTAGATGTGATGAGAAATGTGTTTTATTTCGATTTTTTGTTTTTAGTGATTTGTGAATACAGTGTGTTTGCGTTTATATATTTTCATCCTTTTTTTGGTGGATTGATCAGTGTGGGTGGTTGATGTCAGTAGTCGCGGTAAGCGCAGAACATTTTTTAGGCAGCTGTAGCCAGTGGCGTCTGCAACAGCTGCGACAAGCGGTGACCAGCCCAGGAAATTGCAATCGATTGATGAGTCGAATTGCTGGAACAATTTCTGTGCACTTTTGACACAGCAGCATGCGCCATGAATAATCCTTAATATCCATATGTTCCTTGTTATGTTTATCAGTATGTTAAGTTAAAATAACAAGAATAACCATTGTGACTGATATACACATGCGTTTTTAAAACTTCGAATAATTTAGCAGATTTTACTACATACTGCAAAAAATTTGTGCCACTTTATGCATGTGAATATCATGGACAGAAAAACAAAGTTGCGTCCAGAATCGACAGTCAGTGAAGATGGTTGCTCATTTCTCAGTTTCATGGCAGCTGTCACAGATGTATCTTGAAAGAACAGAAGAGTGCTAGTAACACACGAACTGATGATACAGGTCATAATATGACTGCTGATTTTCAGGAGCACATACAGCACTTTCCTCTTCTGCGGCTCTCTTTACGAAATGCTGGCTTGCATCAGAGTTGGGAATCACCGCTCGTATCGCCCTTTGAACGGTTTGGTACTACTCGGTCCCGCTTTTCTCTCATTGGTCTTTACCCACGCTATTTTATTGGATCGTCAAATCTTAATCACAACTGAAGAGTTTGAATCAATGAGCAATTAGACAAGGAAAACCAAT
>NW_003526940.1:1914684-1922334 GCF_000181795.1 Trichinella spiralis
AGTTCATCAAATCTGCCGGCTTGGCATAAGAACTGATTCTATGCATAATCAGGGATTGAAGAATAAGGTTAGAAGGTAATGGCTTTAGCATTCTTCCTGGTAACTTCTTTCTGCTGGTAGCTCTTCTTTTACTTCTTTCTACAGATCTTTTTCACCCTTATATATTCCATTTCTCTTTATTATTTCACCGATTTTATAAATATTCAATCATTATTTGTACTGAAATTACGTTAAATTTGTTTCAACTATTCGATGACGTTACATAAACATTGAATTGCTATTTATTTGCATTATGTTGGTGGCAAAAAATTTGAATTTGGAGAGTCTGAATCATAAAATAAAAATCGACATTGTAAATCGCTTCTTTAGTCTTTAAAAATAACATATTGAAAATTTTCTGCTTCATCTTTATTTGCATTGCGTATTTCATAAATGAGATGTATAACCTTAATATTTTTCCAATGTAAATTCTACAGAACAATATTTTGTATATTTTGTTTTTTTACTTTAAAAATAAACATTTTATGGCATTCTTTTTATAAATTCAGATAATTAAACACATACAGCAATTATTTAATTAAACATCTGAACAAAGAACGCTCGACTCTACTATACTATAAAAACCGCGTTTTACAAAATAAAAATCATTCTCTTCACGAAATCACAATTAATACAATGCAAGTTTTAGCAGCTTTTATCTTCTTTTTCATGGCTGTTATGCCTGAAATCAATGCAGATTCGGTATGTTTGTAAAATTATGCAGAGTTTAAATTATATTCGACTATTTCTCTCTCATTCAAATCAATGTTTAATAAAAACATGTAAAGTTCACCGAATTAGGCATATCAGAATATTCATAATTATAACTTGCATTTAATTTTTCCAAATTTTATTCAAAATGCATTTCTATATTGAATTGCTTTCACGTAAGAGCACTGATAAAATGTAGCATTACTTATTACAACCTTGATAATAATAGTGGAATGATAAATGTGGTAATCATTCCTAAGTATTATGCATCATTAAATTAGTTTATTCTTTATAATGATTAGTTGTTTAGAGTGCATTGGAAGAAGCCAAAGATTACATTTACCAATCTGATTTGCAAAGCGGTAAAGGCCATTTCCGCAGAGTTCTCGACGTAAAGGATGTCGACAGAAGTGAAGGATTATCCTTAACAATAGATGCTCTTTCAACTACATGCCAAGTGTCATCAGAAGTATGCAAAATTTTATTTTAATGTAAAACCTCTAACGCGTTGTTATATTTCAGATTAGTCAAGAACAGGTGTATTCTGATGAATGCCCCATCACGAAAGTGGAATACGACGAAATAGAATGCCATTTGAAGCTTGACCATTCTAAAACTGGCCAGCTGGAATGCACATATTATGGAGCATAAACTATAATGATAAAATCGTTTGCTGCTATGTTGGTGTAAAATTGAAATTTGCTGTTTTGAAGACTAACGAAAATAAAATCTAATACTTTTTTGCAATTGTATTTTCACTTTTCAAGAATTCCAATATGTTCAAATTTTTATACAGCAAAAATTTTATAATTTTACAAGAAAATATAATATGAAAAATCCTACTGCTTGCAATTTTGTTGATTTACATTAATTTAATAGAACCTTAAGCATAAAACAAATTCTATGAGCATTTATCAAAAGGGCATTCATATATCCAAGTAAACGGTGAGTGTTTTGTCCAGTATATGAAAATAAATTTTCCGTACGTAATACAGACAATTTTTTAATTAAAAAAATTAATAAATCTTCTCTGTTGTAAATAAGCCTAAAAATTAACGTAACTATGTACAGCTAATCTTTGGAATGTAAAATGACGCGCCAATAATACTTGAATCGATGGATAATTGTTTTACATATGCATGGTTATTTTTGGTAATTGTTTATTATTTGTGAACAGTTCAAATTTAATGTTAATGTAGGTTGTGCAACTATTATAATATCAAATTTCTCGGTTACATTCATCGCACATATGCTCATTTTAATAATTTTCAAGTTTTCAATCAAGTTTTAAAATATAAATAAACACTGACATACAGATTCAAGATTAATTTGCATCTCATTGACGTTAAAAATGATTGTGAATTGTGAAAAAATTTACCACGGCAGTTTTCATGCACAGCTTTGAACATATCTTAATAAATAAAAAGGACAGTAATTAAATTTAGAAAATTTTCTTATTGTTGAATGAGTATAATTATTCATTATTGCAATTTATGAATAATTATAATGATGAGTGATTTTACTGAATTTTGCACATTACAATTCAACTGCTTTTGTTTTTCCTTTTCCAATTGTTTATTTATTACTCATTTTGTTATGTATAAATTATCATCAACATTACTATTAATGCTAGTGATAGTAGGTATTGTATAAGGACATACATTTGTCTATTGTCATAAATGCAAAAAAAATTTACAGCTTCATTCGTATTTATCCTCTGTCTCGTAGATCAGAGTATGATTATGTTGATAGAAAATCAAATTTAAAAAATAAGAGAAAATAAGACGAAGAATGAATTAGCGAAAAATATAAATACAAAAGAGGTTATTTTTCATGTGACATTCGTTTCAAAAAAATCATAATTCACAAATTAATCTTGAATCTCCAAGTCTGTGTTTATTTATGTTTTAAAACTTGATTGGAAACTTGAAAATTATTAAAATGAGCATATGTGTGATGAATATAACCGATAAATTTGATATTGTTAAGAAAAATTAACAAAAACTAGTTGTTGCAAACAGAATACTGTCAGAAAAAGCGGTTAATTCAGATTATATAAATTTACAGTTTTATACAGCTGTGCAGTTGATTTTAAAAATTCCAAAGGAATTAAATTTTTAAAAAGATGATCCGTTTTTGTCTTCTGACTCAAATTACACTAATTTATTGTGCTCATTTGCATTATGGCGCTCCGTTTTTGGACTATAATTCACAACAACTTCAAATTGTCAGTTGCAGCAAGGCTGAAAGAATTGTCAAATTTATTCAAAACGTTTCTAGCGTGGAATCTTTAAATCAGAAAAACAACCTCAGGGCTGCTATTTCTTGTACTATGAATTATGTTCTTGATGAATTTGTTAAAAAAGATTTTCAGGTAATTAATCTCTTTTCATTTAAAATTTGCCAGCATTTCTGTTTTTGTAGTCCTCTGCATTCGTTTATTCCCTAAAATTTTATACAAATTATTGAAATTTAATTATTAGAAATGGGAAACTTTTAAGTTGTAAAAATAAAAAAATCATGCATACAGTAAAAAGGAGGAAATAAATAAATATATATATGTGAATTTTAGTTGAAGAAGTGTCATTGGATGAAAATGCAAAATCTTCAAATTGATTCTGATCATCTTTTGTTCTGTTTTGAAGATAAATTTGTTTCTGCATTGAAAATTGACTTCTACAAGTATTCCTCTCAATTTATTTAACACCTGTTATTATATTTTTTTTTATTTAGAAATTTCTTGAAATGCTGTATCATTGATGAAAAGTATACTGCTATATGCAAAAATGACAATATTCAGAAATTTTATAAAATTCCCATCTTGGCTTCTCAGATCGAATTTAGTTAAGTCATTTTATTGCAACTGAAAAATTATTCAACTTTAAAAAATTATTTATTATTAGATGTAGATTAAATTGAAAAAATTATCATTGTAAGAATAATCAAATTTGGATAAATTTAAATTTTTAGTCATCGATCAGTCATCTTTCAAATTAAAATTATTCATATTCAATTTCAACTTTAGAAAGAACGTGTGGACATTCGAATATTGCTTACGCAGTGGTGAGTTATCTGTAATTTTTATACCATATTATTTTTCAATGATAATTTCATTGACTTTAGTGATTAATATGTATTCATAATTTTGTTCACAATACTGACTTTGAAAGTGCATTCAAGTTCAAATATAACAAAAATATGTTCCTAAAAATAAAAAGTGAAGTCATAAAAAATAATGTTGTAAATACAATTTGAATTTAACTCAGTTATGAAGCATTCTATAATTGAATATTTTTTAGAGTATAATAATAAACGGATAATCAAAAAATGGAAGCGAAGTAATAACTCCAAAATTCAAATTCGAGCAAAACGTCAATATTTTATTCCAAACGCTTACGATGTCTATAGTTCTCTCGGTGGCTTCGATATTTATGACCATCAGGCATACAGTATGGTGAATAAATTTGGTGCAATTAGTTTTAATTCGGTGTTTTTTCTTGTGTTCAATTGTTTTTTCAGCTGTTGGGACCATGGATTCGTTGATCAATGATTTGAAAACTATTTGTCGATTCAACAGTCCTTCCTGTGACATTTTGTCAACAGAAGATATCCTGCATTCAGCATTCTGGACCCGGATGCCCCCAAACATAAACGCCAATTACATTAACGATCGAGCAGCTATTGCTATAACAGCTATATGAGTTGCGCCTTTGAAAATAAAATAAACAAATTTGTTTTGCATTTTTGGGCACAGAAATTAATTAAATTACGTACTGCTATTATTTGCTTATTTTAGAAAGCAATATTTAAATTTAATTGAAGCTGTGTGTTTTGCAAAGCATTGTGATAAACTTATTTTGACACTAAAATTTATATTGCTTTTTTGCCATAATAATAATAATAACAGTTGATTGAAAGATACGTATTGAATTTACTTTGAGCAGTAAAAGCGGAAAATTTTAAGCTTTAATTAATTTTTAACAGTATGACTTTTTTTCATTCCGAGCAGCACAATTTTAACATTATATATGAAATTTGTAATTTAATAATTCATAAATGAAATTAATATAAAAGTAAATGCTATTGAAAGTAACGTTTATGTCATATTTTTGTATGCGCAGTTGCAAGATAAATTGAAGTGAAGTAAGACATTTGCAAAATGCTTTTGTTCTTTTATTCTTTCATGGAAACTTATTTTCAAAAGCTAAATATTCACCACTGACACTGGCATCATGTAGATAGAATTGAATAATTTACAAAGATCGAAAGATGCATGCAAAATGGAATGCATTCATGGACGCTTAAGACAAAGACGAGATCTATTTACATTAAATTAGAACAAAAGTGATGCATTTAGCATTCGATTTACTCATTTGCATTATTCATAAAAGTAGACTTCTTTGTTGTTCAGTTCAACTTTAAGATGGTATTTTTGCAAAGATGAAACTGAATTTTCAATAATTTTCCTCCATCAATGGAATTGTTTCCTCGCAATTAACATTAATAATTATTCAACGATATTCATTATTGTTACAACTTTATCGCTTGCTTGAATTAATGCGAATCAATAAACATATAGATAGTACGGTTATCCACTTTCTACGTATGGATATATTTTTCATTCATTTACAAATTATGCAAAATTAATTTCATGCACTCGAAACAGGCATTCACTTACGTTGCATGAATTTTATAGATTACCAGATGATAGATAGTTTTAGCAATTATTTTCGATATGTACTTTGGGTAAAAAATTCTCATAAATTGGAATTGCAACAAGTCATCTGTTATTTCAACTATAATTTAAGATTTAAATTATACTGCATTGTAAACTTTAAAATTGCCACTGCCAGCTTTTTAATCAATCAACCAATGTGTCCTACGTGGATTACAATGCTTACAGTACAGTTCAATATTCAACTGTTCTGAAAGCTTAATTAATTAATTTTTCGATTCATTTCTTTTCTTATCTTATCTATTGATAAACTTACGATAAAAGTAAATAAATTTTTTTGATTTTCTAAAAAACTGTTTCAGTTATTTAAAAAAATTATGAATGAGAATAATTTTATTACAATTTTAGAACATTATTTTTTACAACAAATTACCCATTAAATGATATATTTAATTGGTTCAAATTAAATGCGTTTTCTATTTGTCATTTACTCTTGTAATGAAACTTCAAAAAATTGAATAATCGACCATTTTTTTCAGTTAAAAAATATGGAAATTTTTGAATTTATTGTGACAACCTTATTTTGATTTGAACCTGGTTTAAAAATGTCTTGTTTTTTCAATTTTTTACCAGTTTGTGCATGTTGGACATTTTGGAAAATTTAATCTTTTTATTAAGTTCTATACCGCCTCCAAGCGTTCCTAAAAGTCTCGGTTTATCAATTTTATTTCATCATTTATTTGTTGTTTCGCAAATTTACAAATGCTTTACGATTATTAATAATAATAAATCATTATGAATCATGTGATTGTGACATAGGAATGGCAAAATGAACTTGCACAACCGATTGTTACGTTAAATTTGTTGATAATTTTTCAATAAGCTATTCTATTGTTCGTTTGCATAATGAAAATTTACATTCATGAATATGTAGTATTTGATGGATTTTATATTAAGATTGAATGCTATATTTGCGTAAGGGGCATTTCATTGTCTAAATGTGTGTAAGTCGAGAAAGCATTTCATCGACCATCGACCAAATTCAGAGGTGATGATGATGAGCTGATAATGAAAAACTGTTGTCAGCAAAAGTATTATAAATGAGAATTTTTGTATATTAAAAATAGCATATGTCATAGCAAAGAGATGACAATTGGATTTATGAGATGAAATTTGAAAATTCTATGTTCAAATTCAAAAAAGATAATTTCATTACTGACTGAAATTCATCAAAAGATGATAATATTTCAAAAAAAAATTATTATGATAATAAGAATAATAAAACAAAATAAAAGGATACAATAAAAACAGAATGGGAATGGTGGAGTAAAGCAACAAGAAGCCGATGACGTCATCGGTAGCTTGTTGTGCCAACAAGTAGCAATTAAATGGAAGACGTGAGACAGCATTTGCATTATTAAACAAACGACGCAGCAGTTTTGACCGTGTGCGTTTGTTTGAGCGAAAAATGAACTTTGTTCACAATTGTAATGCCACTTTCACCAGTTTAAGAATTGTTCGATTCGTCGAAACGTTCCAATCAACTGAATATTTTATTTAAAATTCCGCTTAAACTTTAAAATGCAAACTGATCCATTATTATCATTATCATTCTTCATCCGCATAAGCGGCTTTCATTTTTCAAAATTCTACTCTACATATGCTTTTCCTTTTCTCTCATTAATCCATCATCATCATCATCACGGATCTCAGCTTCATCTGCGACAATACTCACCTTGAACATTAGCTGCTTCACTTTGAAGGTATATTTGATTCAACAGTTGTATTTGTTTAGATAAAGTTGAATTTATTAATAAAACAATTACTATACAGCTCATTATTCATTATGCTTTCTCCTTTTTTTTAAATTAATTTCATTAAATACTTTTTCTGTGTTGTAATAAAAATGAAATTTCTACCAGAATTTATCAATAAAAGCTATTTTAATTAAAATAAAAATGTAAATAAAAGCCGTTGAGATTTTTGAACACTTTTTTCGATCACTTAAAACAATCAAACAGCAATAAAAAGCGGTCTAATAAATGAGTAAATTGCTTTTGAAAGGAAATTTCCTTTTGGCCATACGAATGGTCATTTATTTTAATTTTTAATTGTCAGAAAGGGCATTTGGTTCATAAAACAACAAAAAGGAAGTTCAATCCCAAAGCATAGTAATTCCTTTTTTTTTCTTTGATTTATTTGATGATAATTATTAAAAATATTAA